>NC_138986.1:24131806-24627765 GCF_964341445.2 Mesoplodon mirus | reverse complement strand
TGACTACTCTGAGCTTGGCTCTGTTTTATTTCTAGTTAGAATGATGTGTTAGTTAGACTAGTCTGTCTTTTAGGAGCCTCTATTTTAGTGCAGGAGAGAGAACAATAAACAATTATATAGACAAATAGGACATGATTTCCACTAGTGCTGAGTGCTATGAAGTGGGGCAACTTTTTGTTGGGGGGAGTTAGGGAAGCCTCGAGGAAATAATTTTTGAGTGGAACTCTGAATGGTAGAAATAAACCAGCTTCATGAAGGTCTGAGAGGGTGAGTGGTTCCAGGCAGTGGGAACAGTAAGTTTCAGGCCTGAGGCAAGGCTACACCTGGGGGGACAGCCAGGCCTGAGTGGTGAGTGGGAGGGGTGTGGGCTGGAGGATGAGGGCAGAGAGGTAGGCAGGGACGTGGCTCTCTGGACCACGGTGAGGAGTCTGGCCTTCTGTGACAAAAAGCCATTGGAATGTTTTAAATAGGCCACTGGCTTCATTTATGTTCTGAAAGATTACTCAGACTATTGTGTGGAGAAAGCATTGTTTTTTGGTTTTTTTCTTTTCCATTATGGTTTATTCTAGCATATTGACTATAGTTCCCTGTGCTGTATAGTAGGACCTTGTTGTTTATCCATCCTACATATAATAGTTTGCATCTGCTAATCCCAAACTCCCACTCCATCCCTCCCCCTCTCCCCCCTCCCCCTTGGCAACCACAAGTCTGTTCTCTGTGCCTGTGAATCTGTTTCTGTTTTGTGGATGTGTGTTTATGTCATATTTTAGGTTCCACATATAAGACATATCGTATGATATTTGTCTTTTTCTGACTTGCGTCACTTGGTATGATAATCTCTAGGTCCATCCATGTTGCTGCATGTGGCATTATTTCATTCCTTTTTATGGTTGAGTAGTATTCCATTGTGTATATATATGTATATATCACATCTTCTTTATCCATTCATCTGTGGATGGACATTTAGGTTGTTTCCATGTCTTGGCTATTGTAAATAGTGCTGCTATGAACATAAGGGTGCTTGTATCTTTTTGAATTATAGTTTTGTCCGGATATATGCCCAAGAGTGGGATTACTGGATCATATGGCAACTCTATTTTTAATTTTTTGAGGTATCTCCATACTGTTTTCCATAGGGGCTGCACCAATTTACATTCCCACCAACAGTATAGGAGGGTTCCCTGAGAAAGCATTGTTAAGGGACAGAAGTAGAGACAAGAATTTTAGATGAGGGCTTCCCTGGTGGCGCAGTGGTTGAGAGTCCGCCTGCTGATGCAGGGGACGCGGGTTTGTGCCCCGGTCTGGGAAGATCCCACATGCCGCAGAGCAGCTAGGCCTGTGAGCTATGGCCTCTGGGCCTGCGTCCAGAGCCTGTGCTCCGCAATGGGAGAGGCCACAACAGTGAGAGGCCCACATACTGCAAAAAAAAAAAAAAAGAATTTTAGATGAGAGTCTATGGAAGTCTGTACTAGGGGAATAGCAGTGGGAATGGTGAGAAGGATCAGTGGGTGGAATGGGGATGTTTTGGAGGTAAGCCTACGGGATATTTGGTTATGGGAAAAAGCAGAATCTCAGATGGCTTGAACAGCTCTGTGCATGGTGGTGCCATTTACTGACAGGGTAAGTTGGAGAAGGAGTAGTTGGGGTTGGGGAAGGTGGGGTCGATGGGGGCTTCCCTGGTGGCACAGTGGTTAAGAATCCACCTGCCAGTGCAGGGGGCAAGGGTTCAATCCCTGGTCAGGGAAGATCCCACATGCCACCGAGCAACTAAGCCCGTGAACCACAACTACTGAGCCCGAGCGCCTAGAGCCCATGCTTCACAACAAGAGAAGCCACTGCAATGAGAAGCCCACGCACTGCAACGAGGAGTAGCTCCCGCTCGGCGCAAATAGAGAAAGCCCACGCGCAGCAACGAAGCCCAACGCAGCCAAAAATAAATTAAAAAAAAAAAAAAAGATGGGGTCGATGATGGGTTGGGTGAGAATGCAGAGTTCTGTTGGTTAAGTTAATTTGAGATGCTGGTGAAACACTGCAGTTGAGGTTGGTGATCAAGGGAGAAAGCAGGGCTGTTGATCATCAGATCAGAGCACTGGGGAAAACCAGTGGTGCTCCCAGAGAGGTCGAAAGCATCCTTACAAAGCTTTGAAAGCCTGGAGTAGGATTCCTAAATCAACTTCCTCCTCTGCCTTTTCTTTAAAAATTTCTCTTTATCTTTAAAATCCTCTCCTCTGAGTCACCTTTAAAATCCTCTTGGTTCCCAAAGTGGGATGAGTGCCTGGAGCCAATTAATTAAGGACTTGTTGGAAAGGTTGTAGAGTCAACTATAAAAACACAGGTTCAGCACAGTATCCCCACCCATCCCTTCCAGAGCACCTCCCCCACCAGGCGGGTTTTCTCTGATCCATTTCGAACCCCATGCCAATGACAAATGTTCAAGGAAGAGAGCTGGTTGTACTTGTATTGCTCATCCCACTCATCCTTCCAGGAGAACAGGCTATATGTTTATAACAAACCAGTAGAACTTTGGGTTGGAAATGTTTTTTTCCTCTGTTATCAGAATGTAGCCAGACTTAAAGAAGACTGGTTATCTATTAGTCATTTGGTATTCTAAACATGCGGGTGTGGGCTCCCCACCTGGCTGTGGCTTGCTTGAATTGTAACCAAGTTTATCCCAATTAAGTTGTCTAAAAGCTGGAGAGAATAAGCTTTTTCGCAGTTCAACCAGAAGCCCAATGCTTAGGCCAGAATCTTGAGAGTATTGTAAATTCATAAACGACAGAACTGACATCTTCTAAGAATGTAACAACGAAGTAAAGTGAGTGCTTTGAAATTGAACATAACAAAAACATAAACTCAGAAATGAGCTTGGTTCTTTAAAGGATCATTAGGGAAACAAATGCAAATCCAAAGCATGCTTTTAATTCCTTAAAAAAAAAGTCTTTTAGGAATGGTTTGGATTGCATGCGTGAAAACTTTTGTTTTTAATTGACATGTCTTATTTTTGATTGAATTTTATTTATTGTGGAAAAAAATCAGTCTTTAGAGAGTCACAGACCTGGGTCAAATCCAATCTATGCTGCATTCTGGGTTTATGACTTCTTTGTTCAAAGTACTTCTTTGAATTTTCATTTACTCATCCAAAAGTTGGGGAAATTATGACAGCCACTAAATATATGTATGCATGCCTTGAATCTGGCAATTCTACTCGGAGGAAATTATCTGAAGGAAGTGATCACAGGACTCCACCAAAAGATCTACGTGAAGAATGTTCATTTGAAACACTGAAATACTGGAATTCTTTGAGCAGATGATGACATATCCACATACAGGAATACCAAACAGTGAGTAAAGATGATTTTGTAGAAGAAATTCAGTGACTTGAAAAACTGTTGAGAATATAACATTAAGTGAATAATTATAAAGTTATGTACCGCGTGATTAGTTTTTTGGGGAAAGAGCATATTTATATACTCACAGAAAAAGCCTAGACCAATAAGCACAGTAATGTCAATAGTGGTTAGATCTGAGTGGTGAGAACTTGAAGGAGGTTTGGTTTCTTCTTTCTACTTTTCTAGATGTTCCAAACTTCCTTCAGTGAACATATACTAATTTTATAATTATTAAAGAGGTATTAAAGAGGGACACTAATATCCACCTTACAGATTTGTGGTGAGAATTAAATTAGGTGAGATGACTTATAAAATACATTTAGCTTAATGACTGACATTTAGTTGGCATTTTCCATTCTTTTTACCCAATTTAGTCACTCGTCATGGATTTAGCTCAAAGTCATTGTTGACCTAAAACAAACCCCAAAATATTACATTTCCACTGGTAAAGATTTTTCAGCATTAAGGATATTCAAAAGAATGTATTGCAAGCTATGAAGGCAATTTCAGAAGAGTTGTACCGGAAATGCTTTGAACTGAAATCAGCGTTTAAACTTAAGGTGACTACTTTGGGCGCGTTTATTTGGACATAGAAGCTTTGTATTGTTTGTTTAAAAACCTGTCATTACTATATAGCCACATAGGGTACCTAGATAGATAGAACAATATCACTCAAAGTGAGCAATTAGTCTGTCATGATAAATGCTCCCTCTTCTTCAGGCTGATAAAAAAGTGTCCTGTCAGAGCCTCTATGGCATCCCAGAAACACCGTGCATGAGCCCGGCTGCTTTCTCTTAGCAACATTCTTCATCCTGCAGAAATGTAGAGGGAATCTTTCGTGGGTATGTTTGAAAGACAGCTCATATTATCCCTATCTCTCTTCCGGGACTATGGGACTATTTATCTTCCGCGTGTGTTGGGCTCCTCTCCCATCACCCATGCACCCACCTCCCCACACTCCTTAACATCCCCAATCCCCTCCTATCTCCCTTCCCTTATGCTGAGCTCCTCCCTTTAAAAAAAAAAATCTCTCTTTTAGTATTTACCATAGAGTATTGTAAACATTAGTTTTCTTATCTTGCTCCTGCACTGGAGTTCCCTGAGAGATCTGCCACTTTCATGTAATCTCTCAGAGCCGTCCTTTCTTCCTCTTAGTTTTTCATTGGCAAAGTGGGAACTTAATGCCTCATTTAAGGGTATGTTGTGGGCATTCCATTGCATGATGGCAGTAGAGTTCCTGGCACATGTTAGGCACCCAATAATGAAAGCTATTATAATGATCAGTTTTATTATTTATTTACTTTTGTACCCTTAGGGCCTGGCATAGTGCCTGATGTATGATGGGTATAAAATAAATTACTGGTGAATTAATTTATAAGCTTACAAATGTGGCTTTAAAATACAAAAAGAATGTATCTTTGTGGTGTTTATAGACTTGGGCAACAATTCCATGCACTGTCCCTTCTCATTTCTTTCCCCACACATCCTGTCTGGTGCCTATCCCTGGGCACTATCTTTCCTTGAGAAAACCAATGGCTACCATATAGGTACAGAAAGTCTACTGACATGTAGATGTAGCTTAATCGAGATAAGAAGAATTCTCTGCCTTGATCATCACCTCCTTAATCTATATACTTTATTGTTTAGGGACCAGTCTTTTTAGTTTCGTTAACCTCTCTGCATTTTCTCTAAATCCAACAACTAACTCCTGGCTGCAATAATCTGATTGAGAGGAAATCCATTCTACTGCTAACTCCAGACTCCATCTGATCTGTTAGCTCCAAACTAGTCACCTCTCTCAGTGTTGACAAAACCTGTCAGCTCATTTGTATTCCACCGCCTGTCTTTCCCCTGCTTCCTTTGAGGAAGACGTTTGTGAATTATTTTAAGCCAGTTGAATCACTCTGAGATGTGCTATTTTTAAGCCTTTGAGGAGCGGTTGAGAAGGAATGATTTAGAGATGTGAACCATTTCACAATAATATCCCACAGAAACTTCAAATTTGTGGTAAGTTTCAGCATTTTAAGATACTAGAGGTAAGTAGGTCGCCGTTCTCAGATGCAAAGTCCTAAGGTACTCAGCAGCAAAAAGCCTTCTGAAAGCAATGGTATTAGGGTGCAGGTGAGACACATAAGAAGCCACCTGCTGCTGAAGAAAATGCGTCCTTTCCAATATCTTCTAAACAGACTGCTTCCTCTCTTTGCTGTTTCCTCTGCTTGGATGTAGAAGTTTGTTCTCTCTTATTGGAACCACTGTCTCGGTGTCCTTGTCAGACTTCTTGCCTATTTGTCCTTGCCAACAGGTAGTCAGCAGCTGCACCATCCTCTCCTCCAAAGACTCTACGGTGGGTCTAGGGCCCCACGTGGCCTTGTAGGGGGAGCGGACTTCTGTAAGCCAATCACAGGGGGAGAGCCCTCTAGACTGATTATCCTACTTGTTTTTTGTTTTTTTGCGGTACATGGGCCTCTCACTGTTGTGGCCTCTCCCATTGCGGAGCACAGGCTCTGGACGCGCAGGCTCAGCGGCCATGGCTCGCGGGCCCAGCCATTCCCCAGCATGTGGGATATTCCCGGACCGGGGCACGAACCCATGTCCCCTGCATCGGCAGGCGGACTCTTAACCACTGCGCCACCAGGGAAGCCCATCCTACTTGTTTCTTTGAGGCTTTTCTGAGCCCTCAGCCCACTAACCAAAGAATATTTCCCCACTGAAAAATCCAGGACATCTTCCCAGATTGTTAAGAACTCAGATGTTTTATCTTTATCTTAACTTTTCTAGACCTCTGTATTGTTCCCATCTCAGTTATCATCTAACACCCCTGCTCTCTCCTTTACTGCTCACCTTTGTGTGTCAGTCTGCCTTCTTGATTAACTGTGCTGTTTTGTTTTGCCATCTGTATGTCCCTATCGTGCTGGTTCAGGGCACTATTCCAGTAATAGACTGGGTGTAGTTAGAAGGGAAGGACCATGTTACTCTTGTTCTTTCTTTTTTTCCTTTTAAGGTGATCAGTGAAGCATCAAGTATAATTACGACTTAATAAGTGCTTTTTTGTTGATGATGATGAAATGTTCTTTCATAGTTACAGACTGTACCTTCCTGTAATCCAGGTACTATAGTTCACGGAGAAGCTATAGTGGGATACTAAAGTTGATGAAATCTGGAGTGATACCTTTGTTATTAACAAACTGAAAATTTGGATAAAATTTTAAACAATTTCTTTATATACATCAGACCAGCTACTATCAGGGATTGGGGGGTGAAAATAGGTCCACAGTTTTCATCATGGATTATGGAGTTTGGATAAAGACAAAGAACTTTCTAAAATGCCAAGGGTCCTCCAAGCCTCAGGGAAATCACCGCTCTACACATAAGGTAACATATACTGAAATTTTTTTCTCATGAGGACACCAGATATTTCTCTGTACATATATTTTCTTTTGACATATGGAATACTGGGGAAATCTGCCACTAAGTTTTGGAGATGTTGCCGTAATCACTGATTTCATAGGGAAGAAAGATGATTGTAGTAATATTTTCCTTACTTCGTTGTTGTTGTTCCTGGTAGTAATTCATGGCATTGTTGAATTAGGAGTTGGTATTTTATCCAGATTTCTCAGTAGGAATATGAGTATGGGGAATTTTAAATTAAGGGACCCAAGAGCACTTTTGTTTTCTAAATAAGGAAGCAGATGCTTAGATAGATGACATTTAAGATTTGATGGCTGACACAACCCATCCCATTGATTCCAGTCTAGTGCCCTTTCCAGTGAATGGTGCTGACTCTATGAGTGAGCTCTTGGCACTGAAAGTAGGGTAGAACATATTGATGTTGAGAGATTGCTCCCAAGTTTTGCCTATTTATATAGAAGTCTTCATAGTGCTTCACTGATGCTTTACTTTTTACAGAGGTGTTATTATGGACACAATCAATATGTGCTTGTATATAAGGAATACATATACCTGGTGTGTAAAATAATGAGACACTGTAATGAAAACTTTTGTTGCAAATAATGCTGACCCATCACTGGCCTGGATTATAAGTCTCCATGAGTTAAAAAAAAATTAAATATTATGGCAGCCAATATTTGATGTAGGGTAGAAGGATTGAAGGTGGGAGAAAGGTGGAAAGAAAGGTTTTCAACTTTCTGTGCCTTTTTTAGGCCAGGTGATTCTAGCAGGGGTGCTCTGGGCTTACTGGCAGAGAAAGGTTGCCCCTCTCTTTTCTTTTATCCTCCTATTCCCATGCCCTACCCCCCAGTAGAGTTTCAGAAGTTCCTCTCCCCAGTCTAGGGGAAGAGATACTACATCTCTCCCTAAAAGGAAAATTTATTTATTTATTTGTAGGATCTTGGCTGTGGTGATGGTTGACTCGTCTATAAATTCAAGGCAAAAACCAGAAACAAGACCCCTAAACCTTTGTAAACTCTCTCTCTTCCTCTTTGTATCTCCTTTTGAGTAAATCCCTCTTGGCCTTGGCTGTGTCACCTGGCACATTTCGTGTCACCACAGAACTACTGAAGTGAAGCTGGACCTTGTCCCCTGCTCACTAGCATTATAACAAGGCCTTCTTCTTTGTTCTACTTTTCAGGGCAATTCATTGCCCTGAAGCACAGGTCTCCCCTTCCCAAAAGATTTTAAAATGTACGTCTCTCTTCCAAAATTATGGGAATCTTAATTGTAATAAAATCACACGAATGAGTTGTGGTAAGTTTTTGGCAGGTTCAGGAAAATAATGGTTTCACTTAGACATGAATCACTAAAACACTGCTTCTTTAACACAATTAACTCAAAGCAGCTCTTATTGTTAGAATTAAGAGATTTTCTCTACAAATCTCTCTTCCTTACGCAGACTTCCAATATGGAAGCACAGAAAACTGTTTTAACAAATCTTCTTTTCTCTAAAACGGGATAAAGATGTGTTTCTTCTCATTGTCTTCCTGAGGAAAGCTGCTCAGGTTTCCAGAGTATTAATAGACTGACTAAGACATGCGTAAGTAAATATATCAAAGGTGATAAAAAGGAAAAGTTGAAGAATGTCATTTCCTCTGAGGGAGATTTTTCAGTAATCACAAGAGGACTATGGGGACTGCTATCATTTAGTGTGGAAGGCGCTTTGGTTGGCAGCTTTACTAAGATAGGAGCTTAGAATGTGGACCCAGGTCGTCTTGTTCTAAACAGAACTGCGGTTGGGTGCACATGGCGGTCGTGAGCCCAGGGATGCACTGAGAGTGTGCGGTTGTCAGAAAATACCAGTGAGAGCTTTGCTTTGCTGTGGAATCAATCGTTACACAATATTGCTTCTGAGCTACATAAAGAACAACATTATTTTCGGACAATGTTTATTTTAAAACATAGGTAGACTTGACAATGCTTAAGATGCTAAAGAAAATTAAAACACTTTCCCCTCTGAGAACTTAAATTCTAAAAGACAACATGATTGGCAGCCTGCATAGTAACTATTACTTTTCTTTTTCAAATGAAGGACATTAAAAGTCTTTATCTTTTTTTATCCTTGGGTCCCTTTCTTTTTTTCTGTTGCAAGTTAGTGTTTAGTGATGTGGAAAGTTAAGGGGGTATATGACCTTATTTCACTGTAGAGAAAACTAGGGAGCTGACCAGAGAAAACAGAGCTGCCTGAAGAAGGAGGAGAGGAAAGTTTATAAGTTAAGCTTTTTTTCTTTTAGGGTAGGATGGACCAATTTTAAAATATCAGAGGTTCACATGTTAACACATACCACGTTTCCTATTAAGAAAATTTGAAATAATTGTTGAGCTTGATTCCTTCTTTCAGGTAGGAACCTATGATCTGCTCTTCCTCTGGGATGCCTTTCACATTGAGTAGTATCCAAGGAGCTGAGGAAAGCTTTAATTCACTCTTAGTCCTATAGGAAAGATGAACACACAAAGTGGGATGGGTTTCAAAGTCACTTTTAAAAGAATCACATTTTATTTTTCTTTGATTAGGTTAAACATACACATGATACACAATTCAGAAGAGCACACAGTGAGAAGTCAACTTCCCTCTACATGCATCCCACAACCATCTAGCTTTCCTCCCCAAAGACAATCATCATTGCTGTTTTATTTTGTTGTTCTGAAGTTAGTCTATTAGAGGCTTCTTTTAAAAAATCCTCCTTTAATCCTTCTGATAACATCAGGTCATGGGGCCCAAATGTTTCCCACCAGGGGAAGGTGTTCGACCTCTTTTTGGCAAGAGGGATGGGTGTGCAGTATGCCGACAACAACCTGAAAGGTAGGTACAGCCAACCCCGTTTTCCAGATGAGGAAAACTGTGATTCCAGGAAATCGTGTGATTTGCTCAGCCAAACAGGTTGGTACTGGTGGAACCAGAGTTCCCACCCAGGCGCTTTGAGCCCCGGCCTTACTCTTTCCATTGTGCAGTTGTGCTTGACCAACCCAGAGCTCTCCTTGGCACCAATTAGCCTTCTCCAGAGTGGGTGCAAATTGGGTTTTCCTCTTTTGAAATCATGATCCAAAACAGCTTATAAGGAAACTTTAATATTTTACTAACAACATCCAGAGTTCCAACAACACATTGGGTGCTTGAATACAGATACACACAGGCCCGCAACACTTCATGACCTCCTCACGTCTCCCTGCCCAGCTCTGATGACAAGTGTAACTGCTGCCATGATTCACTCATATTCTAAGGAAGAGGTTGGGCTTGTTTCTTCTATTCAGCCACAGGAAAACATTAAGAAAGGAGGTGATTGAAGACAGATTGCTGCAAGTGCCAGGCAATTGGTCATCATTGTTTGTGGATTTTATCTGCAAATTTGGCATCTCCCACCTCCCTGCTCCACCCCCAGGACACCCCATTCCATCCGTGAGGTAGTGCTTCTGGCAGCGACCACTACTAGACATCGGAGGTTGTCAGGGACTCTATCGGTTTCCAGTTGGGTTTCACTGGTTTGAGCATTCTTACTTGTGCATGTCATGATCTGGTTATATATATACATGGCCCAGTTTCTTTGAGCTGCTCTGCAAATTTGGCCATGATGGATGTACATCGTTTACTTTAGACTCACTTTTTAAATCGTGATCATAAATAGTTTCTGAAGCATTAATAGGAGGACATGCTGTTCCTCATTTGTATCACCATGTCACTTTGGAATGTCATTAATGATTGGCTTGCATTATCCGTACATTGCCCCTTACTCTCCAAAAGTAATAACTTGGCTTTATTTTTAGTCTGTGTACATAGTTCTGAAAATGACCAAGGAGAGGAGGAGTACTCTTTTAAAGGAGATTCTATCTGAGCATGGGCTTATCAGCCATGTTCACAAAGAATCAAGTATTCTGCCATTTGTTCCTGATCCTACAACCCTAAAACCTTCCTTATATCTCAAAATGGGCACCTAAGAATCAAAGCCCATAACTATCAATGTATGTAGGATGTACTTTCTTTTCCTTGTTATATTAAAAGCACAGAAACATGTCTGGCCCAGATTGGTATTTCTCAGGGTTAGAATGAATAAGCTTTTAAATTGCTTTGTAACTATATCAAAGTTAACTGAAATACCCTATTAAGTTTTTTCTCTCATCTCAGTTATGTAAGAAAGAATGTGCTTGAGAGTAACATTCCTCATTTGCAGTATTAAGAGAGAAATTGTATATAGCATTTCAGTTCTCCCCCTTTAGGCAGGAAACATGCCTAAAGGTGACACAGGATTTGTCATAGAAACTTGGACTGCAGTTCATTGGTGGCTGAGGCTGGGCAACATCGGAGACCTGTCTAATTGCTGCCGTGGAACCGGAGTCCTGGGGGTGAGGCAAAGGCCACCTTCACCATTGGAGCTTTCACCACTGACTATGGTGGAAAAGCTCTGGTCTCTGCACACAGAACAAACCATTCCTAAGCATGCTCTGGTAGGATGTTCACCCCAGCAGTTATGGACTGAGGGTGTGTGTCTCCTCAAAATTCAAATGCTGGAGCCCTAACCCCCAGTGTGATGGTATTTGCAGGTGGGCCTTTGGGGGATAATTAGGTTTAGATAAGGTCATAAGGGTGGAGCGTTAGTTCCCTAATAAGAGGAAAAAGATGGCGTTAGTTCCCTAATAAGAGGAGAAAGAGAGACTAGTGCTTTGTCTCTCTCCACCGTGTGAGGACACAGTGAGAAGACAGCTGTCTGCAAGCCAGGAAGAGGGCCCTCAAGGGGGAACTGAATCAGCTGGCACCTTCATCTTGGACTTCCCAGTCTCCAGAACTAAACTAAGTAAATTAACTAAATAAATTCCTGTTGTTTAAGCCACCCAGTCTATGGTCTTCTATGACGGTAGCCTGAGGTGACTAAGACACCTGCATACTTTAATGTTACCCTGACACTGGATTTTTCACTTATCATTTAATCTTTTTACTCAGGCTGCTCTGTGCCTTGATCTGGGCCAGTTCTTGCTTGTAACCTGGAAAGCCTATCAGGTCAAAAGTCGTCATGTTGTTCCATGGAGACAGTTGCTTCTCCAACATCTCCAAATTCAAAGACTGATGGTAGATTTTCTTAACCACGGGTATTTAGTTTTCTTTGTTACATTTCCTTGATAATTGATTCATAGCGCTTAATCCCCAGCACTGTGTAAAAATTATTTCATTCCCCACCCCCCTTGTCTGCCCTTCTCCACTAGAATCTTAGCTCTGTGAAGGTCAGGATGTGTTCTTTTTGTTCCTCTCTGCATCATTGGCAGCTGGCATGGTACCCAGCTCCAACAGGTGCCGAGTGGATGACTGAGTGAGGAGCATTGCTGGGTGTGATAAAAGTCGCTATGTGAGAACACCTCTGATTCAGTGCTAACTTGGACCCTGAAAAGAATTAAGGAATTCTTTGGAAGATGTGTCTTTTCTAGGGTATTTCTTTCCGTCCGCCTCTCTATTCCTTGTCTAGATACTGTCAAACTCATTTCCTTGATTTACTTTAAGCTGACCATTCTAAACAAATTGTGACAAGAAGACTGAATAGGAAAAGGGATTCCCCAGAGCTCTGAAGGAGTTAATGGAGGTAATTGAGAAACTCTTTGGCCAGATCTGTAATCTCAAGCAAATTATAATTTATACTCAGAATGAGGAAGATATCTAGCCTGGACCCAGAAGATTATGTTCTCTGTTTCTCCTCTGTTTTAGGCAGACTCTAAAGCTAGGATCATTGAACATTTACATACAGAAAAGATTTCTCTGATAGGCAATTCTGAGCCCTAAATAATTGCCTTGCATTATGATGTAAATTTGCATGCAGATAAGGAGAAAACTGTAGGTGGAGTATATGTAGATTTTCATAATGTACTTGATAATTCAATTTTTAGTGGAGTATCCCAATGTTTTTCTAACTGGGGGAAAGAGGATGATTAGTCACACTTGGGGAACCAACTTAAAAACAGAAAATGAAGTATATGGTTAACAGACAATTTCACATGGGGAAATATAAAGGAGGCAATGTTCAAGGCTTTGTTTTGACCAAATTCTTTATAAATTAATTTTAGTGTCTAAATTTGTGAATGACACAAAATTTTGGGGGTTGGGAGGCAAGCTAAAAAGATAGCTAAATGCAGAAAGTTCATAAATCTGTTAAGTGGGGATAAAAATGGCAACTAGAACATTTGAGAGGTTTTTAGGTAACAACCAATACTAACATTTATCAAGAGCTTACTATGTACTGGCCACTCTTTTAAGCACTTCACATCTATTATTTTACTTGGCCTCCTAACCACCATATGAAGTTGGTTCTAGTATTATCCTCATTTTATTAATGATGGAACTCAGATAGTTAACTTACTCAAGATCATACAACTAGTAAATGAAGGAGCTGGATTTAACCTAGGGAGCCTGACTCAGAACCTGTGTGTCTTACCACCACTGTAGAGGACCAACCACATCAAATACATAGAAGATGAAGGGGATAGAAACCAGGAAAGAGACTAAAAATCCAGACTATCGTTCAAAGCAAAAATTCTTCCAAGAGAAGAAAAAAAAAAAGCCTAGCATCGGGAAGAGTGATGAAAAACCCGACCAAATATGGTCCTATCACTTTATAATTAGGACACATTTATACTTGCATTTTTGTGAGCAGTTCTGTTCAAATTAGTTTGGGCTTCCCTGGTGGCGCAGTGGTTGAGAGTCCGCCTGCCGATGCAGGAGACACGGGTTCGTGCCCCGGTCCGGGAAGATCCCACATGCTGCGGAGCGGCTGGGCCCGTGAGCCATGGCCACTGAGCCTGCGCCTCCGGAGCCTGTGCTCCGCGACGGGAGAGGCCACAGCAGGCCCGCGTACCGCAAAAAAAAAAAACACAAAAAAAACCAAATTAGTTTAAGAGGGAACCAACCAACCAACAGAAGACTGGCAATAAAAACTATAGAACAGATGAAAATGGAAGTTTGGGAGAAAGACTTTAAGAATAAAGTTTGAGAAAAGGCTGAGATTACTATCTATGAAATCATAACTGACACGACTAAAGTAGATACAAACATTACTTATGAAATAGCTGGCAAAGTTAATACAGGGCATGAAAAGGATGTAACAGTGCACTCATTTAATAATAAAACCATGGCATCGTTATCCCAAGAGTTAGTGTGGGAAGAACATATAATATCTATTGCTATGTTTAAAATTACTAAGAATAATTATAAACAACTTCTGAAAATAGAGATGGATCCAGCATACAAGTGTAGTATGAGGGTAGAGTCATGAGCCTAACCCAGCCAAAAAAAGAGAGAAGTTGTATTGCAGTGGTCAACTGTGGCTTTGAAGTCAGACAGACTTAGGTTTAGATTCTGACTCTACAATTCACTGAGAAGTTATTTAATCCCTCTGAGTCGTGGTTTCATCACCTGCCAACAGCAGATAATCATACTTCACTGGGCAATTGGGCCTAGCACATAATTGGCACTGAAAAAATGTTGGCTGTTATTATGATTAAGATGACCCCATGTATCTCTGTGTGATGTGCTCAAAAAAGCTTTTCTCTTCCATTAGGCTGAAGGATGTTGAGGGTTTCAATTTTATTTTACCCTGAGCTGAGGTTCTTAGGCTCAGCTTTGAACAGAAGTTCATGTCCCTACATGCATGGTGGGAAATTGCTGTGACCTCCCTTAATCTTGGGAAAATTTGTACTCGTGTGGCATTCTCTTATAGATTAGAACAGCTTACATATTCTTTCTTGATTGCCTTTTCTTGAGCATTTACAATTGTATAGGTGATCTCTTATGCATCTCTTTTGAATTTTGTTTTTTGGCTGCTTGGTTTGTTTTTGATGATCCTCTTCTGCCTAGCATGTGAGAGGGGAAGGACACTGTGTGTTTGCTTTTCTTGTGAGAGTGGATTCCTTTTCTTTGCCATTTCTTACCTCCTAGATTGAGAACCTTCTAGTCCAGGGACCAAACATACTGTAAGTAACAACAACAGTACTCAACTAAACCTTCTGCTTTGAAATGACAAGCTGAGTAAAAGACAAAGTAGCGTGTGCTTGTTATGACTCACATGTTGCCTAGAACTTCAGAGTCTCTGCCCTATTTTGTTTAAATCAAACATGTCAGGTGATCTGGCCACAGGACTGAGTATGACACTGATGTGCATTTTGCTGAAACAAGGTCAGCAGTCAGAGCTGGAGAGCTACACCCTGGGGAATTCAGCTGTGACCGTTGCCCAGAAAATTATAATTTAGGAAATTATTTCCTAAATTTCAACAACATTTCTCATTTCTGGGCAATGTTATTTTTTTTAATCTTATTTTTTTTCTGTTTGCCTGGTGAATAGGTGACTCTTTTTCAGTTACAACAGTCAGGCTTGACTTAAAAGAGAAACAGGAAGAAAGAAATTGTCCAGAACTTTGGAATTATATATTTCCATTTCCATTATGTTTATAGTGTCCAAGAAAGAAACAGAGAAATAATTTAAAAAAGGGAGCACCAGCCAAAACAAATTTACAGGGGGAAAGTAAATAGTTGATTAGAATCTGAGATTATGAATATTACTTTGGTTTTTTTTTGTAAACTGACATCTATCTTAAAGACAGAACTTTGGAAAAATGTATAAAATTGAAAACACATTGACAATAAAGCATGATCACCCCATCCTCCCTTTATTTTTACCTCAGCTTCAAATTTTTTGGCTACAGTCACAAACAGGAATGAAAGGTCAGTGGAGAACTACAGAGTTTCCTTTAATCTTTAAAACTTCTTTACATGCTTTAGATGGCATCTACCTAGAGCCTGGGGCCACCACCATGGACTCCTTGGAATTGTTGCTTCAGCATGTCTGTCATCAATGGTTTCTGAGACGTAATCCTCTCAGAAGTGTAGTCAACATTCATGTTTGCTTTAGATTAAAAAAACCTCTAAAGGATGCATGTACCCCAATGTTCATAGTAGCACTATTTACAATAGCCAAGACATGGAAGCAACCTGAGTGTCCATCAAGAGGTGAATGGATAAAGAAGATGTGGTATATATATACAATGGAATATTACTCAGCCATAAAAAAAGAATGAAATAATGCCATTTGCAGCAACAAGGATGGATCTAGAGATTATCATACTAAGTGAAGTAAGTCAGACAAAGACAAATATGATATGATATCACTTAAATGTAGAATTTAAAAAATAATACAAGTGAATTTATTTACAAAACAGAAACAGACTCACAGACATAAAGAACAAACTTATGGTTACCAAAGAGGAAAGGGGCAGGGACGGATAAATTAGAAGTGTGGGATTAACAGATACACACTACTTTATGTAAAATAGATAAACAACAAGGACCTACTGTATAGCATAGGGAACTATATTCACTATCTTGTAATAACCTATAATGGGAAATAATCTGAAAAAATATATAGCTGAAACTTTGCTGTACACTTGAAACTAACATAATATTGTACATCAACTAGACTTCAATAAAAAAATTATAAGAACAACAAAAAAAACCTCAACCAGGTAAATCAACCAGGTAACTATATCACAGAGAACTTCAGCTACAAATTTAACTGTATTTATTTTGAGAGAGAGAGAGAGAGGTAGGTGATTGGGACTAACAGTCTGTATTAAGTAAGTGAGACAGCAGACAGCTGCACTACCTGACCATCCCCTCTGCTGTTTTCCTTATTCTCCACAACTACCAAAAAAATTGTCAAGGTCACCCTTCTGCCTTCTTTCTCCTGGATTCCCCCTTGTCTTTTTTCGGCTGGTTTTGAAGCATATTTGGTAAACTTCCTATCCAACAATGACAAAGGAGAAAACTGGATAGCAAGGGATAAGGGCTCTCCATTCAGAGGGGCTGGGTCTAGTCTTTTGTACATAATGTAGGTACTATGTTACGGGTGAAACCTTTGTCGATGAAGGCAAAAATGCCTGATCATTTGTTTTAGCATTTTCAGATTTATTTTTTAAAATTAATGTCGATTTTGGAGAGAGTAGATAACATTGTTAATGCGTTCTCCAGCACTGAGGGAAGGTTCTGGAGTGGCCCATGGCTGCTTCCCTGAGAGAAGGCACCAACTGGGGGCGGTGTGCCAGTTAAGTTCAAATTCCCGTTTCCTTGTGCACCTTGAACAGCACTCAAAAGTTGACTGCAAAGGCTCCCCCCTCCCCCCTTTTTGTTTTGTTTTGTTTTGCCTTGTTTTTAATGCTCTAATTAAAGAATTCTGGGTACATATTAACTTCTCTCCCTCTACACCACCTCCCAACCCTGCCCCACCCCAAGTGTTTTGACTGCCAGGGACTAAGCAGCACGGTGCTTTGATGGATTTCCTATTTTGACAGTAAAATCCTTGTTTTTCTTACAAAAAGGATTTTACTCTGCTTCTAACAAAACTCTAATCTTGCCCTTCTGACTCCTCATTCCCTGCATCCCTTCCTTCCACATTTCAGGAAGGAGCAATTAAGCAATCCTGTCCTGTTTCTTCTGAAAGTAGCAAACAGAGTGGCTTTAAGAGCCATTATGCTGAGTCACCACGCAGACATGTTTTCAACACCTTCCAGACCATTTTGGATTAAGGCAGAAAGCCTGATTCTGAGGCACTATTGAACTCAACCCTGGAAAGACAGAAGTGTGGAAGAAGGGAAAAATGTTGAAGGAAAACAACCTTATCTGAGTAAAAAGTCCAGTTTTTCTTCCAGCATGTAGTTTAAAAGTGCTGACTCATTGGAATGAATTTGAGATTCGGGTTACAGTTTTCTTTTAGCAGATTTTGGCATTACATGCATCGAATAAACCCTTTTAAACCTGTTACATGACGTAGAGATTAAATTCTGCACCTTCTCTACTCACTCCCCCACCTCCACATCCATCAAAACCACTAATCTCTGATTTTTTTTTTTTTTTTTTTTGGCAAAAGGCCCCAGGAAACACATTTGCCTTGGAGTCCTGAGCACTTGGGCAGCTGTGGGAACCGCCATTCCTGAGGTTTTCGGTGCCCTGGGACAGGCAGTGCCGTGTCCAGGGTAAGTTGCTCTTCCGTGTGGGAAGGCCCACACCCAGGCCACACCTTGAGAGTCAGTGAGGCTGGAGGGAGACAGAGATAAGATTCAAAAGGGAAAGAGACCCCCCCTTCTCTGCCTCCACCCGCATCTCCTTGCTCAGGTGGAGAGCCCAGGGCCCACTTTATTCTTCCTCTGGATGAAAGGAATGTGGCACTTGACCTACTCCTCTCTTCAAGACTGTGTAAAGGCTGAAGAGCCATTTCTTCCTAGAAGGGGTTCCTGACCCCCACTCCTACCCACCTCTGACCCCCTGACTTCCCTCCTCAGTCTGCTGCTTTTTATCCTCTCCTCTGCAGCAGCTGGCTTTCTTGTTGGTCTCTCGCCAGACAGAGAAGTACCTCGAGACACTGGACTCCCGGAGTCTTGGTAAATTTTTGTAGCCTCCGGTCTCGCACTGAGCAGATGCACAGTTGTTAACTGAGCAGACAAGCTGTGGGAACGCACAAAGTTCTTCTGACTCCCCGACTGCACAGATAAAGCTGTATCTGTTGGGCCAGGTAGACCACGCCTGTCACGTCTTAAAATGGGAGATGCTTTGAAGGAGGGAGAGGAGGAAAACAATGATAGAAGTCGTCTCCTGGTAAACAAAGTAGGAGCTTTTGAAAGGATCAACAAATAAAAATTAACTAGGAACCTCTGCTTTACTGCAAATCTCGTATTCTAAACCCAGATTCAGGGCTGCCTTGCTTTATCAGTCTCGGGCCATTGCAAATCCAGTTGTGTCATTTTCTGCACGTGTTTTTTCCTTCCAGTTGTGATACAGATGAAGCCCTCAGAATGCTAGTACGATCTATACCAATCACCTCCAAAGTGTTTAACTGTGCATTCTATAGGTACAAAATGTGTCAGCCCACATCTTCCCTTTCTACATAGCTGTAAGTTGTACGCATGCACTGTCACTGTGCTAGTGCATTGTGCACATTGTAAAACAGTACCTATATACATTCAGAGATGAGATAACAATATAAATAGATATTCCAGCATCTTCTTCCCAGGCCAGGATGGATCACTGTTGCACCCTACCTGGATGGCACACCCAGTCTGGAAGGGGCTTCTCCCACCTCTCCCACCCATGACTTAATGATTTGGACAAAGTCAGAGGATGCAGGTGTGGGCTACTTATTATGTTTCTCTGTGCCTCAGTTTCTCTCTCCAGGTGATATAGCCTCATTTATCTCACAGAAATGTAGAGATCAATGAATGGTACCCTTGACTCTAAGAGTGAGGTCATTTGTTTAGTATCTTGTATTCCTTCTAACCTCTACTGTTTTCTGGGAAAATCTTACGATTTCATTAAGTCATGTTGATTCTTCCACTAAGTGCTGGTGGTGGGGGATAGAGTCACCTTTGTCTTTGAGTTGTGGAATTTTAGCAGCTGGAGGAATCTTAGTGATGACCTCTAGTCTAGTCTTTACCCAGTGACGTGAAGAAACTGAGCCATAGAGAGGACAGAAGGCTGCTTGATATGGCAGATAATCTCCATTGCCTGCAAAATTGACCTTTCCTCCTTTCCTCTAATTCTGTTTACCCTCCTCTGGGTGCCACATGCTCAAAGGCAGGCTGGGCCCCCTCATCAGCCACAGGGAGTGTATCTTGATTAGAGCAGGTTACTTATGAAGATTCCATCCATGAGTCTTGTGAAGTGGTTGGGTTTATGCTTAGGCATGTGACATGGTCTGACCAAGTATCTTGGCAAGTTTCTTTCACTGTGAAAAAAGGACACACCTGGCACACTTTCCCTTGCTTCCTCTGGATCTCATCACCTCCATGTGACATGGACCCTTCAGCAGCCACCTGAGGGCCGTGGAGTGAGCTAGCTTACTGGGACAACTTGTCCAGGAGGCATGGCAGAGGACAGGGATGGTCACAGGGCACGGAGCTTTCAACTTAATCATGCTGTGACTTTCATCACCCTGGGATTCACGCTATGAAAAATAATAAATTCCCTCATTGTTTAAACTACTGTTAGCTGCATTTTCTGTTATTTGTTGCCAAATGCATCCTGACCCATATGCACATACAAGGGGTTTGGAGATGGCAGAAATGGAACAAGACCCTAGATCTTGAAAAGAGCAAGTGCGGGCTTCCCTGGTGGCACAGTGGTTGAGAGTCCGCCTGCCGATGCAGGGGACACGGGTTCGTGCCCCGGTCCAGGAGGATCCCACATGCCGTGGAGTGGCTGGGCCCGTGAGCCATGGCCGCTGAACCTGCGCGTCCGGAGCCTGTGCTCCACAATGGGAGAGGCCACAACAGTGAGAGGCCCGCGTACCAAAGAGCAAGTGCTATACTGCTTGGTTTTTATTTACAAACGATAGCTTAAAAGAATTCATTCATCCTGCACGGTAAGAGCAGTTTGTTCCTGTCTCTTCAGGAACTTTTGTCCCTGTATACTTGGAAGGTTCTGAGAGAATAAAATTATTTGATTATAAGAATGTCCTGCTTCTTTGCTTTCATTGAAGGTTCTTCTCTCGTGACATCTTGATGGCTTTCTTCTAAGAATACATCTTTACTTTTTAATATTGAACTCCTAGTATAGAGATATCCAATTACACTATACATTTCATCTATTGGCAAATATAAGTTGCCTTCAGAGGCCTGGGCCAACAGTCTCTCGGTGAGTTAGTGGCAAAACGCCTGAGTGTGGAATCAGGCTAGTTGTACATTCAAACGAAAACCCCACCCACTGCCAGTGCGAGCTGCCCTTGCTGCTGCCGATTAGTTGGGACACTCAGAAATAACCCAGGAGCTTATACAGGTAATGAGTCGTTTCAAATCACCCATAGACACCCATAGTAAATGGAAAAGCTTTTGTCAACATCTTTAATGGTTTCAGTTGGTAAATTATTAACAGAATATATGTGGAGTCCTCAGCATTTCAAATACATTTACTTTTGGAGCGAGAACACTGGAGAACAGTCTCTCCTGCCAAGTCTCCAGCTGCAGGTGTCCACTCTCCTGCTCCTGCCTCCCTCCTTCTCCCAGACTGTGTAGAGTCTGCCTTCTCTTACACAAGGGGGCTTTCCCTGCTGCTGCTAAAGGCTCTTAGCTTCTCCAGTGTGCTTGTCCTCGGACCAGGCTCTATCACGTGACTAGTTTCATTCCCTTCTACTCTTCCTCTCCTGGCACGTGGGGGAAAGATCACAGTTTCAAAAAAATGAAAACATGGATTCTGGTGAAGCCGCCACCTCTTACTAACTTATTAACTTTCAGTAAATCATTTAACTTCTCTCAGCCTCTGTTTCTTCACCTGTAAATTGGGGCCAGTCATACTATGGGTGTTCTCTACCTCTCAGGAATGTTGTCAGAATCAAGTGATATAATCCATGTGGATAGGCTGTGACCCTTATGATTTTCCATATTTACAAATCGTATTGTTTATGCTGATATTTTTCCTTCCAAGGAGGTTGACACACATCCGCTCAAATGTTCCAATTCTGACTAACTCATTAGGCAGGAAGAACAGGTCCACATGCCAATGAGTGGAATGACCTATATGACATGTTGGCTGGAAAATATAGAGTGTGGTCTTGTTTTTACATGGACAAACACTGAGAAGCAGATCTTGTTATTATTTTTCATGGCAACATTTCCTGACATATACTTGGCATGCTGGTGATGTCCACATGTTGGGGACATTCAATATTTGAGGGAGAAAGGGAAAAGGTTTAGAAGAATAGAGGAAGAGTGGGTGGGAGAAACAGGTTTTACTACATCAAGATTTTTTTTTAAAGAGCACTAGCTATTCCATTTTTATAATTACATCTGTGGGACAGGAGACACTGTCCTGAATCAGAAGACAATAAAATGTATAGTCTGTTATTGTCACTAACAGTAATGATGCTGGGCAAAACATGTAACTTCTCTGAGCTAAATTTTCCCCATCAGTGAAATGGAAATGCGAATGGTACCTACCTCACAGGGTTGATGTGAGTATTAATTGGGTTAACACACAAAGTAACTAGCACACAATGATGATGCTATGTGTATGTGTGTGGGAATACTTTAATATTACACAGTTTCTGGCTTACTGAGAAGCCATACATTTGACTGATGACTTATAAATCACAGCCCCATGCTGCAAGGCAATGAATCTGTGCTTAGAATTTAGACAAAAAGTAGAAAAGACAAGGGGACAGAAAACAAGAGTACCAATGAAAAGTAAATAAATTGAGCAGAAGCAAGAAGAACTACAATTCTGCAGCCTGTAGAAGGAAATCCACATTCACAGAAAGACAGACAAAATGAAAAGGCAGAAGACTATGTACCAGATGAAGGAACAAGATAAAACCCCAGAAAAACAACTAAATGAAGTGGAGAGGCAACCTTCCAGACAAAGATTTCAGAATAATGATAGTGAAGATGATCCAGGACCTCGGAAAAAGAATGGAGGCAAAGATCGTGAAGATGCAAGAGATGTTTAACGAACACCTAGAAGAACTAAAGAACAAACACCTAGAAGAATTAAAGAACAAACAAACAGAGATGAACAATACAATAACAGAAATGAAAACTACACTAGAAGGAATCAATAGCAGAATAACTGAGGCAGAAGAACGGATAAGTGACCTGGAAAACAGAATGGGGGAATTCACTGCTGTGGAACAGAATAAAGAAAAAAAGAATGAAAAGACATGAAGGCAGCCTAAGAGACCTCTGGGACAACATTAAACACAACAACATTAGCATTATAAGGGTCCCAGAAGGAGAAGAGAGAGAGAGAAAGGACCCGAGAAAATATTTGAAGAGATTATAGTTGAAAACTTCCCTAACATGGGAAAGGAAATAGCCACCCAAGTCCAGGAAGTGCAGAGAGTCCCAGGCAGGATAAACCCAAGGAGAAACATGCTGAGACACATAGTAATCAAATTGACAGAAATTAAAGACAAAGAAAAATTATTGAAAGCAACAAGGGAAAAATGACAAGTAACATACAAGGGAACTCCCATAAGGTTAACAGCTGATTTCTCAGCAGAAGCTCTACAAGCCAGAAGGGAGTGGAATGATATATTTAAAGTGATGAAAGGGAAGAAGCTACAACCAAGATTACTCTATCTGGCAAGGATCTCATTCAGATTCGATGGAGAAATCAAAAGCTTTACAGACAAGCAAAAGCTAAGAGAATTCAACACCACCAAACCAGCTCTACAACAAATGCTAAAGGAAATTCTCTAAATGAGAAACACAGAGAAGAAAAGGACCTACAAAAACAAACCCATAACAATTAAGAAAATGGTCATAGGAACATACGTATTGATAATTACCTTAAACGTGAATGGATTAAATGCTCCAACCAAAATACACAGGCTCGCTGAATGGATACAAAAACAAGACCCATCTATATGCTGTCTACAAGAGACCCACTTCAGACCTAGGGACACATACAGACTGAAAGTGAGGGGATGGAAAAAGATATTCCATGCAAATGGAAATGAAAAGAAAGCTGGAGTAGCAATACTCATATCAGATAAAACAGATTTTAAAATAAAGAATGTTACAAGAGACTAGGAAGGACACTACATGATGATCAAGGGATCAATCCAAGAAAAAGATATAACAATTATAAATATATATGCACCCAACATAAGAGCAACTCAATACATAAGGCAACTGCTAACAGCTATAAAAGAGGAAATTGACAGTAACACAGTAGTAGTGGGGGACCTGAACACCTCACTTACACCAGTGGACGGATCATCCAGAGAGAAAATTAATAAGGAAACACAAGCTTGAAATGACACAGTAGACCAGATAGATTTAATTGATATTTATAGGACACTCCATCCAAAACCAGCAGATTACACTTTCTTCTCAAGTGCACATGGAACATTCTCCAGGATAGATCACATCTTGGGTCACAAATCAAGCCTCAGTAAATTTAAGAAAATTGAAATCATATCAAGCATCTTTTCCTACCACAATGCTATGAGATTAGAAATCAATTACAGGGGGAAAAAAACATGAAAAACACAAACACGTGGAGGCTAAACAATACATTACTAAATAACCAAGAGATCACTGAAGAAATCAAAGAGCAAATCAAAAAATACTTAGAGACACATGACAACGAAAACATGATGATCCAAAACCTATGGGATACAGCAAAAGCAGTTCTAAAAGGGAAGTTTATAGCAATACATGCCTACCTCAAGAAATAAGAAAAATCTCAAATAAACAATCTAATATCACACCTAAAGAAACTAGAGGAGGAAGAACGAACAAAACCCAAAGTTAGTAGAAGGAAAGAAATCATAAAGATCACAGCAGAGATAAAGGAAATAGAAACAAAGAAAACAATAGCAAAGATCAGTAAAACTAAAGCTAGTTTTTTGAAAAGATAAAATTGATAAACCTTTAGCCAGACTCATCAAGAAAAAAAGGGAGAGGACTCAAATCAATAAAATTAGAAATGAAAAAGGAGAAGTTACAACAGACACCACAGAAATACAAAGCATCCTAAGAGACTACTACAAGCAACTCTATGCCAATAAAATGGACAACCTGGAAGAAATGGGCAAATTCTTAGAAAGGTATAACCTTCCAAGACTGAACCAGGAAGAAATAGAAAATATGAACAGACCAATCACAATTAATGAAATTGAAACTGTGATTAAAAATCTTGCAACAAACAAAAGTCCAGGACCAGATGGCTTCACAGGTGAATTCTACCAAACATTTAGAGAAGAGCTAACACCCGTCCTTCTCAAACTCTTCCAAAAAATTGAGGAGGAAGGAACACTCCCAAACTCATTCTATGAGGCCACCATCACCCTGATACCAAAACCAGACAAAGATAGTACGAAAAAAAAATTACAGACCAATATCACTGATGAATATAGATGCAAAAATCTTCAACAAAATACTAGCAAACAGAATCCAACAACACATTAAAAGCATCATACACCATGATCAAGTGGGATTTATCCCAGAGATGCAACGATTCTTCAATATACGCCTATCAATCAATGTGATACACCATATTAACAAATTGAAGGGGAAAAAACATATGATCATCTCAATAGATGCAGAAAAAGGTTTTGACAAAATTCAACACCTATTTATGATAAAAACTCTCCAGAAGGTGGGCATAGAGGGAAACTACCTCAACATAATTAAGGCCATATACGACAAACCCACAGCAAGCATCATTCTCAATGGTGAAAAACTGAAAGCATTTCCTCTAGGATCAGGAACAAGACAAGGATGTCCATTCTCGCCACTATTATTCAACATAGTTTTGGAAGTCCTAGCCACGGCAGTGAGAGAAGAAAAAGAAATAAAGGAATACAAATTGGAAAAGAAGAAGTAAAACTGTCACCGTTTGCAGATGACATGATACTATACATAGAGCATCCAAAAGATGCCACCAGAAAACTACTAGGGCTAGTCAGTGAATTTGGTAAAGTTGCAGGATACAAAATTAATGCACAGAAATCTCTTGCATTCCTATACATTAATGATGAAAGATCAGAAGAGAAATTAAGGAAACAATCCCATTCACTATTGCAAGAAAAATAATAAAATACCTAGGATTAAACCGACCTAAGGAGGTAAAAGACCTGTACTCAGAAAACTATAAGACACTGATGAAAGAAATCAAAGATGACACAAACAGATGACCGTAATCAAGACAATATGGTACTGGCATGAAAACAGAAATATAGATCAATGGAACAGGATAGAAAGCCCAATGATAAACCCACGCAACTGTGGTCAACTAATCTATGACGAAGGAGGCAAGGATATACAGTGGAGAAAAGACAGTCTCTTCATTATAGGTGGTGCCGGGAAAACTGGACAGCTACATGTGAAAGAATGAAATTAAACACTCCCTAACACCATACACAAAAATAAACTAAACATGGATTAAAAACCTAAATGTAAGACTGGACACTATAAAACTCTTAGAAGAAAACATAGGAAGAACACTCTTTGACATAAATCACAGCAAGATCTTTTTTGACCCACCTTCTAGAGTAATGGAAATGAAAACAAAAATAAACAAATGGGACCTAATGAAACTTGAAAGCTGTTGAACAGCAAAGGAAACTACAAACAAGATGAAAAGACAACCCTCAGAATGGGAGAAAATATTTGTAAACGAATCAATGGACAAAGGATTAATCTCCAAAGCATATAAACAGCTTATGCAGCTCAATATTAAAAAAAACAAACAACCCAATCCAAAAATGGGCAGAAGACCTAAATGGACATTTCTCCAAAGAAGACATACAGATGGCCAAGAAGCACATGAAAAGCTGCTCAACATCTCTAATTATTAAAGAAATGCAAATCAAAACTACAATGAGGTATCACCTCACACTGGTTAGAATGGGCATCATCAGAAAATCTACAAACAACAAATGCTGGATAGGGTGTGGAGAAAAGGGAACCCTCTTGCACTGTTGGTGGGAATGTAAACTGATACAACTACTATGGCAAACAGTATGGAGTTTCCTTAAGAAACTAAAAATAGCATTACCATATGATCCAGCAATCCCACTCCTGGGCATATACCCAGAGAAAACCATAATTCAAAAAGACACAAGCACCCCAGTGTTCATTGCAGCACTATTTACAATAGCCAGGTCATGGAAGCAACCTAAATGCCCATCGACAGACAAATGGATAAAGAAGTTGTGGTACATATATACAGTGGAATATTACACAGCCATAAAAAGGAACGAAATAGGGTCATTTGTAGGGATGTGGATGGATCTACAGACTGTCATACAGGGTGAAGTAAGTCAGAAAGAGAAAAACAAATATCGTATATTAATGCATATATGTGGAACCTAGAAAAATCATACAGATGAACCGGTTTGCAGGGCAGAAATAGAGACAGAGATGTAGAGAACAAACGTGGACACCAAGAGGGGAAAGTGGCGGGGGTGGGTGGTGGTGGTGGGGTGAATTGGGAGATTGGGATTGACGTATGTTCACTAAAATGTATAAAATAGATAACTAATAAGAACATGCTGTATAAAAAATAAAATAAAATTCAAAAATTCAAAAAAAAGGAAAATTGATAAATTAAGATGCTAGATACAGACCATCATTGGCTGTAGATGCTGAGAAGATTATGTGTTCCTTGAAACCTGAAAAATTCATGGCAGTTGTGTTTCATAGGCAGGATCACGGATCTATGTCTTGAAAAGGGGAAGAAATTCCAGGTGTAGAAGCCACGAGAGCAATGGCAAGCTGGGGAAGTGGAAAGAAACCCAGGCTGGTGAATGGCCAGCCAGTGGGAACTGGCTGGATAGCAAGGTAGGGGTCAAGCATCTTTTTCATGGATGCTGCCATTGGCTCCAACACCAACGGAGTCTCCCTGGTCATGGCTTATGCATTCTTGCTTCTTAAGAGAGCAGATGCTATGAATAATGCCTGAAGATACCTTATTAACACACAAAATACAGTGCAGCTTGGCTTTCCTCTTTATAAAGAATTGCTGTTGATCAACAATAGTTACTGGGTGGATTTGGTGTTCTAGGCATCAAGAAAGGTTATGAAGTAAGTAGGTAGCGTGCAAGATACCTGGCCAGAAGATCATTATAATTGTGGGCATAGGATAAAACACATACATAAAGAGAATGGATCTCTATAGAATAGGATGTCTGCGTGTTTTACAATAGAAAGCCTTTTCTTAAAAAACAGCATCATAAAAACAGAAAACTGGGCGGTATTCCCTGTTGTTGACAAAAGTGGTATTGTTGTGAAGTTGGTGTGTGTGCAGAGCAGCGCTCAGAAAACCTGAAATCATGATTTGACTGTGCTTTGCCTGAGGCCCACTCAGCCCTGGGGGAGTGGTCGGCATGCCACAATATTTCCTGTTTGCCTGGCAGGTTACCCATAGTATTTTGATCTTGCTCCATCAAAGCAGTGATGATGTGTTCAATGACTGTTTTTTTATTCCTCTTGTGCATTCTCTTTTGTATTTATGGATCATGTGTCTCTGTTTCTTCCTTCTCAACCTGACTCTCTTGGTAAGTTTAACAATTTCTCCCCTCAGTTGTGGGCAATTCTTTTTTACTTCTCAAAACATCTGTAAGGTTCTGGAAGAGGACCTCTGGCCGCTCCCTGCTTCTTGCTAAGTGTTAGGGCAAACAAAACCCTGAGAGATGAGTTGGCTGCATCTGCAATTTAGAATTAGAAGGAGAGAAAATATAAATGGATACAAAAAAATGGTGTCAATCTTGGAAAATGAGATTGAATCATAGCTATATAAGGTGGTAGAAACAAAAAGAAGCCACCTGCTTCCAGTAAGATACCTGCCAAATCTTCAGGAAGGTGAGGAGGAAAAGATGATGAAGGTGGCTAACATAGGAGCTCCTACCAGCTTGAGCTCTCTGGGGCAAGGACTGTCTCTTTTATTCCTTTGACCTCATACAGTGCTGGGCACATCCTAGATGCCCGCTTAGAGTTTTGTGTGCATAATTAAATGAACAGACTCTGAAAAGATTTCATGAATAGGTGGTAGCTTCAAACAGATCCACAGTCTTCTGAAGCTTAACTTCTGGGTTCACCAGACAATCACTGTGGCTCTATATTGTTCATGGACGGATCTTAAGTTTCTGTAATTTAATGTTTCCTTTGGAATAAAACCACTATTTGAGGCTTGAGACCAGAAGGTACCTGTACAACTTTCACTCAAGAAATACTGTTGGTGGTTGCAGAATCTTTTTATTCCTCGAGTTTTCTTCTCTCAGACCCCTTGCCATTAATATTAGACTTAACTTTAAAACACTTATAGAATTTCAGCATTCAATAATTATACATAAATTATGGCATCTAGCATATGAGCATTCACAATTCATACCTCTTTGCTTTCTACCTAAAATCTGTGTAATTTCTCACAGGGCTAAATAGAGAAAAGTATTACACAGAAGAAAATCCACATTGTAACTTTGTCCTAAGAACGCCCTTGGTGCTATCGTTATTTCTGAGAAAAAAAGAAAGGTCTGTTTGCTCAGTAAGAATGGGAAGAGGGTACAGCCACCTTCTTTCACTACAAAGGAATCAGTTTGTGTTATTCATGCATCTTTCTCTCTCTCCTCTTTCTATGAACCAAAGAACAGGACAAAACAAAAAACAAAAAGTCTAAGAACAAACAAACTCACAACAATAGCAGCAGCAAGAACAAACTCGAGGATTTAGGTGGAATGACACCAAATCAGCAAATGACATTTGGGAATGTCACGTGGCTTATATAATTCTAGGAAAGAGATGTTTTATGTGTTGCTACCAAAGGAGAGTGGGAGATAGGAAAAAAAAAATAAAAGAGAAAAAAAGGAAAGGGAAAGCACTATGTCTGGGTCAGTGTTTCTCAGGAGGGACACTATTAGCATTTGGGGTAAGGTGGTCAATCATATTTTTAAAATATAATGAAGAATTTTGATAGGGGCTTAAAAATGGGTTGGACTCCTCTTGATTAACTGTACATTTTATTCCCCTTCCAAAATTCCTGATGTTTTAAACTTTTTGGAAAGAGGATTTCTTCCTGTTACAGTTTATAAATGTCTCAAAGTGTGGGTGTACGGCAAACCATTCCAAATGTACCCTCAGAGGAATATTCTTTAATTTTGACTCTTCCGGTTCTCCGCTTGACTTTTGCTTGAGCATCTTTAGCTCACTCTGCTCTTCTGTCTTTAAACTCTCTCTGGGTGAACTGATTAATTGTCATAGCTTTGATTGCTGTTGATGGCTTACTTTTTACACCCACCCCTGACATTTTAACTACTCTTCAGCCCCATGTCTTAAGCAGGGGTAAGAAATCTGCCTTTAGATCTATTTTCCTCATCTAAGAAAAATATGATAAAAATCAAACTTAACTACTTCTCCTTAGCTCCCTTAATACAATCAATGACACCATCATTTATTGAGTTTTTTTAATTTCACAAATATTTGAACTTTTTATGCTAAGTTCCAGTGACCAAACTGGCAGAGTCCCCAGTCTCATGGAACATTATAGTATAGGAGTAGAAATGTATTAGTAATCCCACAAATGTATAATGACTAATAGAAATAATAACTATAAAAACCTACAGATTTCTATAAGTGTCTAATATAAAGACCTCATTAGTCTGAACAGTTAAAAATGACTTTCTAGGCTGCATTTCCTTTACCTCCCATATCCACTCAACCACTAAGTCCTATTGGCTGCACCCCCATTTTTACAGTTGCAATTCTGTTGGGGGCTATTTCTGTATTTGGATTACTCCAATTGGATCCTCACTTGATTTTTCTCTATTGCAAACTATCAGCACATGGCTGCCATGTGATTTTTCTTAGATTTTCATTTTTGTCACATTGCTCCCCAACTTGAGAATCTTTAGTGGTCCCCCATCATCCATTGACTCGACTTCAGGTGGATTACTTTTTCCTAAATGCTTTTATTGTGCTAAATAGGAGCATTTCTGTCTCCACTTTTTTATTCAGCTTCATCATGCTGTTCTCTGCACGCAGAGGGCTGCCTTCTTTCTCTTCTGTACCTCATACCTTCTAGATTACAGTTTTCCAGCTGTGAACCCTTGAAGAGCAAAGGTTAGCAGGAGAGAAATACGGGCAGTGGACGGGGTGAGAGGTGGGGTCTGTTCTAATTGCTCCCTCCACTGGATTTCATGTGCAAGATTTCATTTGAAGAAAGGGGTCCAAGGTGAAAGAACACTTGGAAATCTATGTATCATTGAAGTTTCCAGTTGAAATTCATCTTCCCTCAGAAGTTCTTCCTTACTAAGCCCCTCTCCTCCACACTGACCTTTCCCTCTACTTTCAACACTCCACTCCTAGGTGTGATGCACTTGCTGACTTATTGCTTTGTTTTGTACTCTTGATAAATTGGCCTCCACAAACCCAATTTTTAATTCTTTTGCATTCCCTGAGGTGCTCTACTTTGGTGTAAATGGGTGAATAAACTGAACACATGAATACTCTGTGGTTCTTTCAGCTAGTGGAAAATTTCTGTCTATGACATTATGTCTTTAATCTATTCTCCATTTTTTAGCAACGAAATAAAAATAATCAGTACAGTAAGTTCCCTGCACACGAACGAGTTCCATTCTGCGAGTGCGTTCGTTAGTCCAATTTGTTCGTAAGTCCAACAAAGATAGCCTAGGTACCCAACTAACACAATCGGCTATATAGTACCGTACTGTAATAGGTTTATAATACTTTTCACACAAATAATACATAGAAAACAAACACAAAAAATAAGGAAAACATTTTGAATCTTACAGTACAGTACCTTGAAAAGTACAGTAGTACAGTACAACAGCTGGCATCCAGGGGCTGGCATCGAGTGAACAGGCAAGAAGAGTTACTGACTGGAGGAGGGAGAGGGGGTGGGAGGTGGTAGAGCTGAAGGATCGTCAGCAGAGATGGAGGGCAAGCTGCAATTTCACTCACTCCTGACGTTGATGGCACAGGTTCTGGTTCCTTGCTGCATTCAATTCTATCTACCTTCTTGAATAAACGATCCAGAGATGTCTGGGTAGTAGCTCTTTTTTTCTCATCATAGATGACATGATAACACTGGATTGCATTCTGAACAGCTGCTGCAACCCTTGTGTACCATTCTTCGTTTGAGTCCTATGCCTCAAATACTAACAGTGCCTCCTCAAATAAAGAAAATCCCCTTGCCGTTTCCTGAGTCGTGAATCTCCTCGGTTCTTCAGTTACTTCTTCTTCCTCTTGTCTCTCTTTGTCCTGTCTCTGGTAAAGTACACAAAAGCACAACCACTTGTAGAGGATGCACACACGTGACATTGTATGCCAGACACTTGAACTAACTCATGTGATTGGACCTGTGAATGCACATTAGCATCTTTGAAAGTGAGCTACTTGAAGGTTTGTATGTAGGGGACTTACTGTATATGAAAAGTGACTTTCTGCCATATGACGGTGAGTCCATGTAGATGGTCAAAAAATAGGGGAGAGGACTTATGAGAAGTGCTGAGAATGTTCTATTTGAAGCCCCTTATTCACTGGGATTGACCTCCTGTCCTTTTTACTCTCCCAAGGTTGACATGGGACTGTTTGCCAATCTGTGACATATAGGTCAAACTTTGTATCTTACCTCTCTTAGGGCAGAATGGAATCTCTTTTAGGACGAAGGTTTACTTAAGTTGAAATAATGTAAATTTAATTGGATCACAAATCTTTTTTTTTTTTTTTTCAATTTCTTTTTTTTTTTAATTTTTTGCTTTATAACAAATTTAATCAGTTATACATATACATATGTTTCCATATCACCTCCCTTTTGCGTCTCCCTCCCACCCTCCCTATCCCACCCCTCCAGGCGGTCACAAAGCACCGAGCTGATCTCCCTGTGCTATGCGGCTGCTTCCCACTAGCTATCTACCTTACGTTTGGTAGTGTATATATGTCGGATCACAAATCTTGTTAGCACTTATTATTCAAGCCTGTTCCTGAACTACAAGAGGACCATGACGTATCCCAAATTCCCAACTGGGAACAAGCAATGAAGAGAACAAGTCCCTGCAGTGGCTTCTCCGCTGAGCCCAAAAAACCACATCTGATAAGCTATGTAATTTGCTCTAGCAATTTTGTGCCAAAAATAAAGGCACACTTTTGCAGAGTTCCACATTTCTAAGAAAAACTGAACTCCGCCTCATGCTAATCCAGCTCTCTTTCTTTCTTTTTCGAATTTGATGTTCATGGAGAGAAAATACCAGTTTGCGTCTTAGGTCCGATAGACCCTTGGCCAGATGGCTAGGTCCATCTTCCTCTAGTCATCCTAAGCCTGCCTTGCTGTCACGCAGAAACCTAAACCTGAAGGACAGGCAAAGACGCCAGCAGTGGTCTGTTTTACGACACCCCGATAACAGGATGTTTTTAGCAGCACAGCAGATTCTTGGCCGATGGCCCTGGTTAAAGGAAGAGAGGCACAGAATCTTCGAAGTCATCAATTTTAATGAGGACTGCAACTATTCCAGTAAACTAGATCCCTTCATTTTTGTTAGCTTGACAAAGAAACCTGATCCATCCAAGACATTTATTTTTTTTTAGTTCAGTACCAAGACAGGAACTCGCTTTTTCACCACCAGTATTAGGCCCCCAATGGTGATAAAAATTCCTGTGCAGTCTTTTGGAGGGGAAGAATAAAAGCGTCTACAAGGGGGAAAAAGAACACCAAACAAATACGAACTTTTGAAAAATTCAGGCTTTTCTTGGCTCAGAGGTTAAACATGAATTGTTAGAGTTCCCTTTCAAAGTTGGAGTCTGCCAAGGTCTCTCATAAGCTTGGATAGTTTTGTGGAAGTTATAACAGAAATAAGAATAGATATATGTACATGTATAACTGAATCATTATGCTGTACACATGAAACTAACACAACATTGTAAATCAACTATGCTCCTATATAAAATAAAAATTAAAAAAGACTTGAGGGCCTCCCTGGTGGCGCAGTGGTTGAGAGTCCGCCTGCCGATGCAGGGGATACGGGTTCGTGCCCCGGTCTGGGAGGATCCCATATGCCGCGGAGCGGCTGGGCCCGTGAGCCATGGCCGCTGGGCCTGCGCGTCCGGAGCCTGTGCTCCGCAACGGGGGAGGCCACAACAGTGAGAGGCCCGCATACCGCAAAAAAAAAAAAAAAAAAAAAAAAGACTTGAGATTTAAAAAAAAAAGAAATTTCATCTGCGTTTTCAACAGTGAGAAATATTGCCTTTGAATAGTGTGTGTGTGTGTGTGTGTGTGTGAGAGAGAGAGAGAGAGAGAGAGACAGAGACAGAGAGAGACAGAAAAACCAGAGAGACAGAGAGACAGAGACAGAGAGAGAGGGAAAGAGACAGGCAGATAAATCGAGCCAGAAGATGAGAATTCAACTAATTTATTTAAAACTTAATAAATTAAAATAATTTGAAGAAGTATTTCTGAATTTTCTGGGTAAGTCACACTAGAGGTACTAAGTAATTTCTAAGTTTCATGGTGAGATAAACAGGTATATTACTTGAGAAGTTTGAGTATCAGAGAACCCAGCCTTTGCTTCTAATCTTTTTCATCTTTGTGCAAACTCACTGAACTCTTATTCCAGATCTGAAGGCAACAGGCAGGCATTTGTTTTAACTCCTTAAGTAAATTCAAGTTTTAGAATCACTAAGGTTGAAAGTGGTGTTACAATTTCTAAATCCCACTCTTCAGTATTAAGGGATTCAGAGCAAGGGCAAGCTGTGCCATCTCTTACGAATTTTTCAATCAAAAGAAGTTTCTCTTTTTTTTTTCCCCCTGTTAAAAAATTCTTTAAATAGAGTTGGGAAAAAAAAAAAAAAAAAAAAAAAAAAAACAACCCAGAAAAAGTTACGCAAATGGCAAGGTAGTGACAGGGCATCTATCAAAATGGCTCTGGAAATTCCAATTTTTAAAGTGTTATAAAAATATCATTATTAATGATGATTGACTGGGTTTTCAGAGCCAAGATATTTCAAGACTGCTAAGTTAGCGCCGAGTGCAAAAGTGTGGGTGCTGAAGTGGCTTCAGGGTTCCCTCGCTGTGTTTCTTCATTGATTTTTTTTTTTTTTTTTTTTTTTTTCTTTTTTTGCGGTATGCGGGCCTCTCACTGTTGTGGCCTCCCCCATTGCGGAGCACAGGCTCCGGATGCGCAGGCCCAGCGGCCATGGCTCACGGGCCCAGCCGCTCCGCGGCATATGGGATCCTCCCAGACCGGGGCACGAACCCGTATCCCCCGCATCGGCAGGCGGACTCTCAACCACTTGCGCCACCAGGGAGGCCCTCTTCATTGATTTTTAAGTAACATGTGAGCCCATTCAAATTGATGATTTTCATTTTGAATTAGTTTGGCCTCTGTCATGGAGAGCCTTCCATCTTTGCCTGACTGTCAGTGTCTAATTCATCTTCATCAAGTCCCCAGCAGGAAGATTTGGAAATAACTACTTTGTGTTTTACAGTTTTATCGTTTACAGGAAATTGGGACACAGAGAAAAATAGAGCAGAATCTACCCAAGTGTTCAGTAGAAGTACTCAAAGGGAGAAGATACACCTTCACTCGTGGACCTCTTAGAAACTCTTGGATTGTGGCAGTCCCACGAAGTGGGAGAGGTAATAATATAATAATATAATCCAGTAATAATATAATCCAATACTCCCTTCAGATGAAAAATCTTAGCTTCCAGTCTGTGTCAAGCTGATACCTTGTACCTGTTGCTTTTATGAACCTAGAAGTCCTTTCCATTTTACAGATGGGAAAACTGAGGCTAAAGAAAATTATGCACAAGATTGGAAAAACCATATTAGATTTCAGTACAGTCAGCTGTTCCTGTGAAGGTCTTATATTTTGCTGTATTTTCACTCACTGCCAAGACTGGGAAAAATGACAAGTATGGTTTTTTTAAAGTGTAACTAAAATGTACTTGAAAAACATCACAAAAATATTATCCTGTTTAGGTAAGGCCCAAGGCCCAAGTTAAAGGACTTCTTTAAACGATGCAGGGAAAAAAACACCACCAACAACAAACCCAATCATCTACTGAGCAAAAAATCATGTCTTTTCTACTCCCTGAAGCTCCTTAGTGCTCACCCCTCTGCTTTTCACAGCAAGCATTGCTGCTTCTTCTCTGAAGACTCACTCATTCTCCAGTCCTCTGGGAGAAAACTAGTTTGCCTTTTTGACGGTGTGCCAAAAATGGAAAAAGGAAGAATTTAAGCAACTGTCAACCAGGAAATTTTTTGTTTGTTTGTTTTTTAAAAAAGGAAATTTGCCAACCTAGCCAAGAAATTTTGTCTAAGTTACAGACTGTCAGTCTTTATAATCCCTCTTTGTTCCTTTTCTTTTCTGAATCCCGCATTTTCACCGAGGGTAGATAATCTTTGGCATTATCCTCATTGGCTCAGCTTAGCTTTCAGTCCCTTGGGGTCCTGCTGACTCCATAAACTTTCAACTCCTAAATCCAGTGCTGGCTCACCCAGGAAAGAAAAAAGCAAATTGAACAATAAAATTCAAGCTGTAGCTTCCGTTGTGACTCAAGAGCAGAAAATGTTTTTAATGGCCAAAAGCACATAAATGCCATTAATCACCAAGAATTTGTTATTCCTCATTGGAGGCTCCAAACAAACACTGTTTTGTCCAACTGCATTACTATCTGGGATTTGAAAATTATCTGATTGAATATTCATCTAGGGCTGAGCATTTTGGAAATTCTTTTATAGAAATGATACATGCCAAAAAGGAGAAAGGAACACTTTTTTCTCCCTTTCTTTTCTTTTTCATCTCTCCCTTGTGTGTCTCTTCCTTTCCTTAGGCTCTTTTGCTGTGTCAGCCCTTCTATGCACGATCGGTTTTCTGTGATCTATGGAAAACTCCCACCTCAGGAATTTGAAGCCTTCTGTTAAGTCTTTTTATTTTGTTGAGTCCAGGCTACAGATTTTTGTTTTGAAAAAGTCTTAGAGGCTTGTATTATAGCCACACATTTTCATTCTTTGAGCTGCATGTATAAATTAGACCATTTTTTAGGAGGTACTTAGCAGGCATACTGTCTGGAATACTTTTCTAGTGTATCACTGAAGCATTAGTATTATTTGGAGGTTCACACAGTAAGTTGATGGGATGCTTTTCTTCTCTTTTTTTTTTCTTCTGATACTTCTAGAGCAATACATAAGTGGTTGAAAAATGTTATAAATTAATTTGTTGGTGATTCTTGGAATAAATTAGAATAATTGATTTGGGAAACCTAAGTAAATATTTGTCATAACAAACCCATCTTTTAATTTCACGTGGAAGAAAGCTGCATTTTCCTTCATGCACACAGAGATCAGATCAAAAGCTTGTGTTGAGCAATAGGGGCTCCAAATCTATTCTCTGGTCTTGTGGGACATAGCTTCTTGGGAGAGGTAGACTACATTGTAACTACAATATTCAGAATGCAAGCAAGAATTTTCTTACAACGATTCTTCTTTTTCTGAGTTGGGGTTAAGGACTTTAATAGTGTGTCATTTTATATGCTCCATTCAAACAGAAAACTAATGGGGGAACAATTGCATTTGTTGAAAGCCTGCAGTGTACCAGGCTCTATATATATTCTCCCCACAGCCCTGCAAGGGTGAACATCGTTTACCCTACTTCACAGATGAAAAAAAAAAAAAGAGGCTCAGAGGGGTTAGGGGATCAAACAAGGGTCAAAAACGTAATAAGTAGCAATGCTAGGAAGATTCACGTGACTCTTTTTCATTTTAACCTATTGTCTCTAGTAGGTAAGGATGCTAATTTGATATTTGCCATTACTGCCTACCTAGACAGGTACATTTCACAGAGAATACTAATTCTTCCAATGGCTTGCCAGCCAGAGGAAGGGGAGGCCATTGCCTTTGGCTAACTGGTCTCTTCAGGAACCTTGAGGATGAGCAGAATGTCTTTTCCATCTCACTGTATTGCCCTCCACTGCCACCTCCCCAAATGGACAGCTCAGAGAAGCCTGTCCATACTTTCAGCTGCTGTCAAAGTGTTCAGGGTGAGGAGAAAATCAAGTCACACAAGCTCTGTTGTATCAGGTATAGTAAAAGAAGCGTGAATCAGCTTGAGTTCTCCTATGATCTTCAGTTTGGGATTCTTTCGTAGGTCACTGAATAAAACAATCTTAATTGACAAGATCGTAACAAGTTCTTGGTGGGATGGCAGTGGCTCTGGCCCTAAGTGCAACTGTAAAATGGACAGACTTATTTTGGGGGCTACTTGCTTCCCCTTCAGAGCTGTTGTCTCTATGATGAGAATTCCTCTTCTGTCAGGCACCCTGGACCTTCATACTCTTTCCACTTTCCCCTCAACACAATCTGCTCTGGAGAGCTATCACTTGGAAAGAATCTAATGAATTAATCATCACTTGCAGGTATGACTGTAAGGGTGGAATTTCGGGAATCGAGGCAGGCAAGGGAAGATGCAATTCAGAGCAGCAGAGGTTTCTTAACAGCCTTCAATGTATAGGACATAGGTGGCCAACTGTCCATAGAATGTTCATGGGTAAGGCTGATCCTGGAGGGAGACAGAAGACTAATGTAGATGGCTGAAGGGCGCTTGACCAGAGTATGCATCTGGAAAAAAAACCAAGAGTTCTCCTGCTGGTCTGTTGTCTCTCTGCCATCTTCCAAGTCACTCTACTACAAACTGTGGCATTTAGATTGAGGTTGGGGTGGGGTGGGGAGTGGGGGAGCATTTTCTGTCCTGCGTCTGGGCTCTCAGCCTCTTTAGAAGAAGGCCAAGATGGTTCTTTCAACCACTGGAACTTGGTCAAAATATTCTCTATAGAAGAATGATTACGAAGACTCATAGCCTAGGCAATGCAGCATAAAAATGTAGCACATTCTTAATAACTAGTCCATTGATTGGCCGTAGTGCCAGTAGAATTCGATGAAGTTTTCTTAAAGCTGTTTCCATGTCTATTGTTTATTAAAAGCTTTTTGGAAGACCCAAGCTTTTGGTTTTGGAGTTGAGGAAGTTTCCTGGAGTGTCAGCAATTTTCCTGTCTTCTTACTTACTGTAGATACTCACCTAGGGCAGAAGGACATTTCCAGTCTATAAGGTGATCCATGGTGTAAAAAAACTAAGAACGAGATTTCTTCCACAGCCAATTCAGAAGCACCACTCTTTTATCTAGAGAGCCAAGAAATACTGGAGGCAAAGGGACAGTGGCAATCTGTGACAGGGTAGGTAGATGATACGTTTCTTTTGTGCTTGAGGGAGTTGGCCAACGATATTCGAGGTAATTGTAACTTATTTCTCTCAAAAAGGAGGAGGTGAAAGGACTCAGGGAGCACCTATGTATATTCCACACTGTGAGAGGATGTGTTGGAGAAATAACACAGAAAATAAGCCAGATGGGAAAACAAGGAGAGAAGAAGAAATATCTATGTCAACAAATCTATGTAGAAGTTAGGCATATTCATACTTCTTTTTGTTTTTGTTTTTTAATTTGCATCCTTCTATTAGAGCATGGCTCTAGTTGTTTTGTAATTATTCCTCTAAGTGTGCTGACCCCCACTAGGTTATGAACTACGTGAGGGCCTGAATCTTCTTTATTTTTGTATCCCTGGCATCAGGCATGCTGCTGGACACAGAACAGTTCCTCAATAAGTGATTTTTAAATGACGGAAATTATTTTCATATAATAGAATTTTGATTCTAAAATAATTGCTTCCCCGGGAATGAGACACCCCTGTGAGTCGTCTCAGAGAATTTAGGGGATGAGTGGAACCAACAACCTGACCTGAGTAGGACTAGATATTCACTAGTAAAGCAATGTCAACTTTTCTTACTGTAATTGACTGAATCTGAAACATGAATACGGTGAAGTTAGCCAAAGAGGATACCCTGGGGCAAGGAAGATCACACAAGATTGAAGACTAAGATGATGGGAGCCACAAAGGCCAAGATCAGAGAAGCTGCACCCAGATAGTATCTGAGAAAAGCAGGTGAAGATGCAGGCATTGGACATAAGTAAAACTCATGTTACCTGGCTAGTGAATGTGCTGCAGGCACTGTACAAGATAGACTTCCCAGAATAGTGAATGTCAGGACTACTAGTCAGGGGAGGACAGGCATCTTCCTGGGGAAAGAGTCTTCAGGGAGCAAATAAGAAAGGCCTGTTTCCTGCTGGGGTGAGGAGAGATGAAAAGAAGGCCTTACAGGATTGGAAGACTGGGAGACTCTCAGGAAGAGTGAAAATTTACTCTGCAAATTCAGGGTAAAGTATCCTGAGGTGCAGAGAAGGAATCTTTAGGTATTCCTAATCTTTGTTCCAAAATAGGCCCCCTGTACGAATGCCAGATTGGTCAACCTGGGAAGCCTCACACCAGGGACAAATATTAGAATGTAAGACACTAAATAATAGAAGACACTAAAAATTCACAAGACCTCACCCTGGTTTCTGAGTATACTAGATAAAAAGGAAGTCAGTAATTATATGCCAAGGAAAATTATTAGGACAACTCTTAGATGTCTTGATATTTTGGGTAACTTTTTCACATTTGTTGTCATTATCTCCATCTAGTTTCCCATAGCGATTATGACATTATCTTAAAATGAAAGGGCCTGCCTGTGTACCTATTCTGGGATGTACCATGAAAGGGAGCATGTGGGAGAATCACATGGTATTTTGTCCTCTACCCTGGGAGAGCCTACCTTGGAGAAACACATTGGGACTGTAAAATGACTCCAGGTTTGTCACTGGGAGTGGCTTGGAGGACTGTGACACAGCTGAGGATAAGCAAGAAGGAATTAGACTGCAAAGATGCTTTATCCCAGCCTCTAAGAAATTCTAAGAGATTCCTAAGCCTTCAAGAAATGATGGAACTACGTTATCTCAATCGAAGAAAAACATAACACGTCTTAACGATTTGACAATGAACTCTCTGCTGGTTGGGAGCAAGTTGCCATGTATAAACCTGGCATATTCATGGGTGCATGTGCTGTAACTTCTTGGAGTGAGATATGACAGAGAGCCTGCCAAGATCACCAAACTCACCAATCCCCACTGCTCCGATGGTTCCTGTAGGAAAAAATGTTACCGTCATAAGGAATCTTCAGTGAACCTCCAGGACCAGGTAAGGAAGTGAAACCATTTAGGGGTTGAGTGGGATTTTTTTTCTCTTCATCCAGTTTGTGGACATGACTCTGAAAGAGAAAGGAGGGTAATAATTGGTTACATAGAAGGCATCCGAAGGAAAGAATTTGTCTTCTGGATCATGCCAGGAATGTCAGGAAGATGTACTACTGAAAATGGAAAAGGGCACTGGATCAAAGTAGAGAACGTATTTAACAAGGATAAATGGATGAAGGGGAGGGAGAAAAATCAGGACCGACTACCAAGTAGGTAGTAAGGACAGTGGGCATGGCAGAGAAAGACTCTGTATAGTGGAGGTGTTTCTTAGTAATTATCATTCTTTCATTTATTCAACAAATAACAGAGAAGTTCACTAAGAATAATACTTACGACCTTAGAGAACTATCTATATCAACACAGAATAGGAGGTGACATAATAACTCGAAGTTTCAAAGCACAAAATGAATATAACGTTATTGAGGGCATTAAGATTTGATGGGATAAAACTCAGGCTAAAAATATCAAGAGAAAGACATACTTTATTAAAAAACTTATCTAGCAGAAGAAAAATAGAATAGTGCTTTGTACAACTAAGGATACTTCCACGTGGAAGCAAAGGTAAAGCACAAGAGAAATAAAACAATTATACTGCCATGATAATATACCTCAGACCACTTAGGAAGAGGAAAAATATGGATATTATGTTTTTGGTGTTAAATCTTGGTATGAAGTAAACCTTTGCAGTTAACAGGAGACTATCTTTTGGAAAATTAACTTTGATAAAATTAAAGTATTTGATGAGCGTTTAACTTTTAATGTTGCCATTTTTAATCTCTAAAAAAGAGGGAGAATACAAGAGAGGTAAACATCAATATGGAAATTCTGAGGGGGATTAATAATAGTGAGGGAGTAACCAGAATCTTGGAGTTCAGACTACTGCGAAAGTCACATATGTCCCCTTGCCCAGCGTTCCTCAAAATGAGGTTCCTAGACACAGTAATACCACGCATTGTTGTTGGTCTGCAACAAGCTTAAAGTAAGTTCTGGAAACTTTTACAGTAATTTCCATCGCCACAACATTTTTACTATTCAAAATTAAAACTGATCCCTTGCTCTCATCCACTGGAGGCCCACACACCACGTCTCTAGTGATGCAAGTACTCAACGCCCACATCGATGGGCGGCGGAAGATTACCTTTGCCATCATGGCAGTTAAGGGTGTGGGGCAAAGACGGGCTTGTGTGGTGTTGAGGAAAGCAGACGGACCTCAGCAAGAGGGCAGGAGAGCTCACTTAGGATGAGGTAGAGCGTGTGATCACCATGATGTAGAATCCACACCAGTGCAAGATCCCAGACAGAAGGACGTGAAGGATAACAAATAGATCCTGGCCAACGGTCTGGACAACAAGCTCTGTGAAGACCTGGAGCGACTGAAGAAGATTCAGGCCCACAGAGGCTGCACCACTTCTGGGGATTTCGTGTCCAAGGCCAGCACACTAAGACCACAGGCTGCCGTGGCTGCACTGTGTCTGTGTCCAAGAAGAAATAAATTTGTGGGAGTATGTTAATAAATAATTTATACAGTTAAAAAAAACACAACTGATCCCTCACTTACAGATGCTCTGAGAAGCACTGTCCTAGTTCATGATAAAATAGAATTCAAAAAGTGTACTGCTCTTTGTCCTGAAAAGGATTACAGCTTATTAGGAAAAAGAATCTAAAGAGAAAACTAAAGAGTGAGGGAATCGGAGTGTACAGCTGGGGATTATTCCAATGGGACAAATGAGGGAAATCATCTAAAAAGTAAGGTGATTATATTAACAGCTCTCTTGATGAGAAAAGGGGGTGAAACCCTTTTATTGAGCACTTGTTTTCTATTGGACACTTTTATTTACATTATCTTATTTAATCTTCTCCCTTCAGATAAGTGCTATTTTTCTAATTTTTATGGAAGGGGGCATGAGGCTCAGTGACTTTAATAGGCTGTGTGGTGGCCCCCCAAAAGATATGCATGCCCACATCCTAATTCCAAGAACATGTGAATATTACCTTATCTGGTAAAATGTGATTAAGTTAAGGATCTCAAGAGGAGGAGCTTATCCTAAATAGATCCTAAATTCAATCACACGTATCTTTATAAGATGGACACACAGAGAGGATGAGGAAGCAACAAGATCGTGGAGGGAGAGATAGGAGTGATGTGTCCACAAGCCAAGGGGTGCCCAGAGCCACTAGGAGCTGGAAAGCAAAGAATGGATTCTTCCTAGAGCCTTCAGAGCCTGCAGACACTTGATTTTGGATTCTGGCCTCTGGAACTGTGAGGGAACAAATCTCTGATGGTCTAATCCACCCAATTTGTGGTAATTTGTTATAACAACCTTAGAAACCTAATAACAGTGACCTAAAGTAACTTCTACAAAATGAAAAATATATATATGATATTTAACCTCAGGCTAACTCTAAAGCTTTTTTTTTTTTTTTTTTAAAGAAGATGTTGGGGGTAGGAGTTTATTAATTTATTAATTTATTTTTGCTGTGTTGGGTCTTCGTTTCTGTGTGAGGACTTTCTCCAGTTGCGGCAAGTGGGGGCCACTCTTCGTCGCGGTGCGCGGGCCTCTCACTATCGCAGCCTCCCCCGTTGCGGAGTACAGGCTCCAGACGCACAGGCTCAGTAGTTGTGGCTCACGGGCCCAGCTGCTCTGCGGCATGCAGGATCCTCCCAGACCAGGGCCCGAACCCGTGTCCCCTGCATTAGCAGGCAGACTCTCAACCACTGCTCCACCAGAGAAGCCCCTCTAAAGATTTTTACTCTGACGTATCACATAGCAGCCTTCCAGACTTTATAATGCCTGGATAAATGATTAGGAATATATTGAGAGGATAGGGAGAACACAGAGAAATAAAGAGTATAAGATGGGGCGTCATGTACTAGGTGGGAATCTTGGTTCCTCTACCCACTTACTTGTCTTCTCAAAGTCTCCGTGCCCTCAACTGAAAACAAAGTGTAATAAACCGCATTAATCACATTATTGCGCGGATTGAGGACAGTAACATACCTGTAATTTTCTTTGCAACTTGTGCAGCACTAGTCCAATGCTAATTACCAAGACCAATTCTTCCCTCAAGAGAGACTGCAGAGACGACGTTGGTAGTACCCTTTCCATTCACTCTTTCTCTGTTGCGGATGCAGTGGCACTGGATTGCCCACCTTCCTGTCACAGCAGATGGCAAGGCGAGCATCCTCCTGTTTCAGGATGCACAGGCCTAATATCTCGTGCCGACAGGAGCAACAGAAAGCCCCTGAGCCTGCTGAGCAATTTCTACTTGAAAGAAAACCTCAGCAGCTACCAGGCCAAAACAAAATAGTTATTTTTGGCAGATCTTTTCTTCAGGATTCAGAAGGACAATAGTAAATAACTCTATTCAACAGGCCAGCTCATTTTTACTTGTTTATTTACACCCTGCCTTGTTCCAGAAAGGATTTAAGGTGGATTACCTATTAATACTACACAAGATAAAATAAGTGAAAAATAAGTGGTGAAGAAAGTAGGACAACAGGAAAATGAAACTCAGAAAAATAAGTGAAACCTGGAATGAGTTAGACTCACCGTGTTCAGTGAGGATTTTCCCTCACCAGGGGTGGCCACGAGTGTGTCTCTAAGCTTTCTTGCTGTTAATATAAAAAGGGGCTCTAAAGCAAGGTCCCCAGCAACATTCTCTTTAGGATGTGATTTCAGCCTGCCCAGGGCACTGGCTATGGGTGATCAAGGCCCTAAAGATCTTGACACTGAGCATAACAATAATCATTTTAGCCTGGATTAAAAAAAAAATCAGTAAAGCATCAGTGAAACTTGTGTCTTTGAGAAAGAAACATAACTTCCTGATGTCCTGCGTAATATAAACTATAGCTATAAAATTTATGTTTGCAGAACTGTTGACTCACTAACTGTACAGGATGATTAACTATAAATCTGGTAAGCAAAGGGGGACATCTACCAAAAAGGATGACTTTGGTTTTAGAACCGTTCATCTGTAACCCTTCTTTTTTAGTACTAATCAGGGCAAGCTTGATCTGTAGCACTCTAGCTTCATGGTAATAAACTTACTGTCTGCTTATAAGAGAATGTCTATTTTTCTATTCTCTAGAATGGGGGAAATGCATCCAGCTTATAGAAGAGTGTCATTAAATTATTAAGATTCAAATTGAAAGGAAAAGGGCAGTTGGAGCACGTCTCTATTTTTACTTCACTGAAATCACTATTAAAGATGAATTGAGCTAGCTTTGGGGGAGTGAATTGAGCAGCTAATTCACAGGGTGGGCGGGGGGAGCCCTGCCTGGTGTTGCGATGCTTAAAATCAAAGAGTTTATAAGGGTTATATTAAGGTATTTTATAGTGAAAATTGATGATGGGTAAGTAGCTATGGCCCTCATGCCCCTTTTAGTCCTGAATTCTCTCTCTCTGATCTCTGGCAGGGATTGGTAAATTTTTTCTGCAAAGGGCTAGATGGTAAATATTTTAGTCTTTGTGGGCCTTATGTTTTCTGCTGTGACTCTCCAACTCTGCAACTGCAGTGCACAGTCAGCCATAGACAACTCGTAAGTTAATGAGTGTAGCTGTGTTCCATTAAAGCTTTTTGTAACGAAAGCAGGTGGCAGGGTACTTGGCCCGTGAGCCATGGTTTGCCGAATCCTGCTCTGTGACATAGAACGTGGGGTTTTAAATCCTTGTTCAAAGTTTTCACTGTATTCTGAACTGTTTTCTGAGAGAAATTTTGGCTTGACAGCCTACCTCCCTGAAGGTGATGGGAGGGCCCTCCCTTTAGGTTAGAAGACCTTGATTTTTTGAAATAGATCACTGCCTCCTGCATACCGGTTTTCTAAATCATGGAGTGCTCCATTCCACTGATAAGACTGAAAAGCTATGTTCTCGGCCTCCAGCCTAGCCCCCACCTTAGTATATCAGAGCCTAGCCATGTGTCCAGGTCTGACTGGGACACACATGAGGGAGATACCTTAGTGGGCACAATCATAATTCATGACTCTTGATTTTAAAAAGTTCAGCCTTGCCTCTAGCCAGTTATAGGAACATTCATACATGTACAATGTCACCTTTTCTTTTTTAGAAGACCCTCACAGGATAACAGTTGGACACTACTCCATCTTTTATTAAGGATTGTATATAAAAGTGACCCTTTGGAGGGTATATTTCCTCCTTTGTAAAATTGCTGTTGAGGACACTTTCCATTAGATTGTTTTGTGTTCTTCATGTAAAACTTTGTGAGCCCTCTTAGAGTTTAGAGGGACGACAGAAGTGCTTCTCTTGTTATGCTTCCTGTTATTAACCAGACAATGCAGTATAACTTCTCCTATGCCACCCGTTTGTCCTACTTTTTAGCTCTGTTTCCAAAAAGTAAAGCTAAGTACATGTTCCGTTGCACAGATTATAAATAGTCGAGGTGGTTTCTTACCCATCTATGTCTTCCTTTTCATTCTTGGTCTTTTCATTTTTTTCTGTTTTTTTTTTGAGGGGGGAGGGGGGATCTGATTGTATTTGTATCTTAATATAGAATACCATAGAAGTATAAATAATAAAGTTTGGGCTTGTTGAAAATGTTAAAGACCACAAAAGGACAATTTCATCTGTGTTTGAAACTAGAAAAACAAGGAAGTGATCATCAAGCTGCCTGGGGCAGATGGTGTAATGATAACAGATAACAAAACTATTAAATTTATATTTTGCTTTCAAATTCTGCTGCAAGGAAAGTGGTCTCCAGGCTGGAAGAATAAGAACAAATAATACCTTGAATTATTTTTTTGAATTCCTCGTTTTCTTGGAATTTATTTAATTTTTTTTAACACCTTGTCCCATTGTATTTTCACCGTGGGAGGTAGTCACAGTAGTTATTATTATCCTGCTTTACTAAGAAGGAAATTGTGACTCAGTGTTAAATGACTTGTGCACACTCACAAACAATGCAAAGAGGGAGTTGACTGCAACTCTGTGTAAATAAGTAGACAGTAAGGCAAAGCCTGGTCTCTTTAAATAAATTTTGGTTGTCAGCACTGGATGCGAGTTACACCAGCCTACTGAGAAAACCGGGGTGCAGTGCAAATAGGAGATGCTCAAAATATTTTTTTGAAAGAGTGAATTGAGCTGAGCATTAATCTTAGTAAATTACTGAGGTATTGCAGAGACCAAAAGATGAATAAATAAAGGAAATCTCAGTCCATTTTTCAAAAAGAGGGAGAGATTCCACAATCCATACATAGGTCAACTATTCTCAGAGGCGATCCCAGAAAAAGTCAAGAATGGACTTTCAAGCTAATGGCTTTGAGTATTAACGAAGGAATGTAGTGGTTACTAGGAGTGAACATAGGTTTGCAAGGAATGCCATGTTATGCTTGCTTAATTTGTTTTCTTGCTTTTGAAACAGAGCTACTGTAAGATCAGAGGACTGACTAAGAAAATTTAATTTTCACAATAATATCATAAAAATAGCAACCACTTCTTAAACACTAACTGTATGCCAGACCCTGGTTGCCTTATTTCATTTAGTCCCACAATGGTCCCAGTGCATAGGTATGTTTCTATCTCCCTTGTTTCAGATAAGACAAAGGTTCATTGAGAGCAAGTAATTAAAGTCACATTGCTAGCGAGTGACTGAGCTGGAGTCAAAGCCAGATTTGTCTGACTCAAAGCCATTGGTGGTAAGTCACAACAGCACCATTTCGTGTTGACACACAGCAGGGCTCATAAGATCTTTGAGGCAAAGGTGAACTAAGGATCTACAGGTTGGGTCACACTATCTTTACATAGATTCACAACAGGTTGAAAACAAATCTAAGTCAGGTTGATTAGTAATTTGGTCTTAGTCTGCTCAACATTTGAATCTATAAAGAAAACATACTTATCCCTTCTGCAGTGGACAAAATCAAGAAGAGAAGCCAATCTTATCACTGCTATAAGCTAACATTTGCATGGTGTGTCTCATTTTACAAAATACTTTCACTTAGCTTGTCACATTGGATTCTCTCTCACAACTCTATAAAGAAGACTTATCACTAGCTCCCAAACTCTCCCTCTTGCCTACCACCACCCCCCCCGCTTTTTTTTTTTTTTTACAATGAGCAGAAATGAGGTTCAGGGAAATCAAATGACTCAATCAGAGTCATGGTGAATAATCTGGGGACTTCTGTTTTCTGTCACACTGCAACAGATATGGAGTCCTGATTAGAAATAATATCAAGACATGCAAATGCCAGATCAAAATTATTAAGATGAAATATGAAGGTGATGAATATGAAGTCTAACACTGAAGGAAAAAGTATGTTTTTGTTGAATGTGTAATGTAAGCCAACATTTCACTCTGATTACTAATAATACTAATTTAATGTTAGCCTGGATTAATGGAAACATAATGTCTACATTGCAATAAGCAATATTTCCACTGAACATGTAACTTTTCAAAACATACATGGACCCATATTTTCTGGGCCTAGTATTTATTAAAATCTCAGACTAAGTAGAGTGCACCTAAAGGCAGCTAAATACTGAAGAGACCATGGGCTACATTTGATTGTGGAAGGGAATGAGGAAATGCATAAAAAATCTAATTGGTTTCAAATTTTTAAAATTATCACGTGGAAGAGGAAAAATTAAGATTTGTTCTGTGTTGGTTGGTCTAGGTCCAACAGGTGTTGGTGTATAACAAGACAAAAAGCACAAAGGTTTAAGTATCAGACAGTCAGATTTTGGCTCAACATAAAAAATAATTCTAACAATGGAGCAGTTCCTGAGGAAATGAGCATTGTGAGTTTTTAAAATTTAACTTATTTAAACAAAAAAGAGAGCCAAAAACAATTCATTCATTTCTCCCATTCCCCACTCTTCACCAGGGCATCTACCAATCTGCCTGTTCTCTCTGTCTATGAGCTTGTATTTTGTTTGTTTGGTTTTTAGATTTCATGTATAAGAGAGATCATATAGTGTTTGTCTTTCTCTGTATGGCTTATTTCACTTAGCATAATGCTCTTGAAGTCCATCCATGTTGTCACAAATGGCAAGAGGTCACTCTTTTTTATGACTGAATAATATTCCATTGGCTAAATATACCACAATTTCTTTATTCATTCATCCACTGATAGACACTTAGGTTGTTTCCATATCTTGGCTATTGTAAATAATACTGCAGTGAACACGGGGGTGTATATATATTTTCAAATGAGTGTTTTTATTTTCTTCAAATAAATACCCAGAAGTAGAATTGCTGGATCATATGGTAGTTCTATTTTTTTTTTTTTTTTTTTTTTGCGGTACATGGGCCTCTCACTGTTGTGGCCTCTCCTGTTGCGGAGCACAGGCTCAGCGGCCATGGCTCACGGGCCTAGGTGCTCCGCGGCATGTGGGATCTTCCCAGACCGGGGCACGAACCCGCCTGCCCTGCATTGGCAGGCGGACTCACAACCACTGCGCCACCAGGGAAGCCCGGTAGTTCTATTTTTAATTTTTTGAGGACTGTCCATAATACTTTCCATAGTGGCTGCACCAATTTACATTACCACCAGCAGTGTACAAATGTTCCCTTTTCTCTACATCCCCATCAACACTTTTTATTTCTAGTATTTTTGATAATAGCCATTTTAATGGGTGTGAGGTGATAACTCATTGTGGGTTTTTTTTTAATATAAATTTATTTATTTTATTTTATTTATTTATTTTTGTCTGTGTTGGGTCTTCGTTGCTGCACGCAGGCTTTCTCTAGTTGTGGCGAGCTGGAGCTACTCTTCATTGTGGTGCACGGTCTTCTCATTGCAGTGGCTTCTTTTGCTGCAGAGCATGGGCTCTAGGGTGCACAGGCTTCAGTAATTGTGGCTCACGGGCTCCAGAGCTTAGGCTCAGCAGTTGTGGTGCACCTAGCTCAGTTGCTCTGCGGCATGTGGGATCTTCCCGGACTAGGGATTGAACCCATGTCCCCTGAATTGGCAGGCGGATTCTTAACCACTGTGCCACCAGGAAAGTCCCGCTCTCATTATGGTTTTGATTTGCATTTCCCTGGTGATTAAAGACGTAGAGCATGTTTTCATGTACCTGTTGGCCATCTGTGTGACTTCCTTGGAAAAATGTCTGTTCAGATCTTCTGCACATTTTTTAGTTGGATTGTTTTGTTATTTTTGCTATTGAGTGTTCTTTACATATTTTGCATATTAGCCCCTTATCAGATATATGATTTGTAAATATTTTCTTCCATTCCTTAGGTTGCTTTTTCATTCTGTTGATGGTTTCCCTAGCTGTGCAGAAGCTTTTAGTTTGACATAGTCACACTTTTTAATTTTTGCTTTCATTGCTTTTGCTTTTAGTGTCAAATTCAAAAATCATTGCTATGACCTATGTCAAGGAGCTTTTTGCCTATGTTTTCATCTAAGAATTTTATGGTTTCAGGTCTTGCATTTAAGTCTTTAAACCATTTCAAGTTAACTTTTGTGATTGGTGTAAGACAGTGGTAAAATTTCATTCTTTTGCATGTGGCTGTCCAATTTTTCCAGCACCATTTATTGAAGAGACTGTCCTTTCCCCATTGTATATCCTTGGCTCTTTTGTCGTAAACTAATTGACCATATATGTGTGGTTTTATTTCTGGGCTCTTTATTCTGTTCCATTGATCTATGTGTCTGTTTTTATGCCAATACCAAGTTATTTTATGTAGAGGCTTTTGTTATAAAATATAAAAATACCTCAGTGATAAATGATATTCTCTCTCACTTCCCCCAACTATGTCTCTCTTTCTCTCTCTGTCACACACACACACACACACACTCACACACTCACACACACACAATATCTCCTGTCATTTGAATGTTAGTTCCTTGGTAGCAGGGATTTTGTTTTGTTTTTTATGAATTGAATTTTGTTCTTCAAAACTTATATGTTGAGATCTAAACCCCAGTACCTCAGAATGTGATCTTATTTGAAAATAGGGTTGTTGCAGATGTAATTAGTTAATGTGAAGTCATACTGAAGTAGGGTGGGCCCTAATTCAATATGATTGTTATCCTTATAAAAGGGGAAATTTGAACAGGGACATGCACACAGGGAGAATGCCATGTGAAGATGAAGGCAGAGAATCTGGGTGATGCTTCTACAAAACAAGGAATGTCAGACATTTAAACCACCAGAAGTTAGGAGAGAGGCATAAACAATTTCTCCCTCAAAGCTCTGAGAAGGAGACAACACTGCTGACATATTGATCTTGGACTACTGGCCTCCAAAACTGTGAGACAATACATTTCTGCCATTTAAGCCATGTGGTTTGTGGTATTTTGTTATGGCAGCCCCAGTAAACTAATAATCTGCTGTATCCCTGTATCTAGAACTGTGACTAGATAGAGTAGGCATTTGATAAATATTTTTAGAGTGAATGTTGAATGAATAAATAAATGGCTGAATGAATGAATATACGTCACCCCAGGAAAGTCATTTATTTTTTCTAGTCCTCAGTGTTGTCATTTGTAAAATGACATTCGCTACAGTGTAGAAGATTTATACAGTTCTCGTCTCTTCTACTACATTCATAAAAAAGAACTCTTATGACAGAAAAATTGATCACATATTAGAAGTTATCAAGAAAACTTATTTAATCAGAATCTCTCTTAAAAAATACAGGCAGACATGGGTTTTAAGGATGATTGAAATTTTAATTTGACCTGAGGCAAAAGTCTGAAATGAATAATTTACTGAGTTTGCTTTTAGATTGTGATCCTGTGTTTTTCCTTGACGAATTTATCATCTATTTATAGAAATTAGGTCAGTGAGACTGTGTGAGTTATAGGCAAAGCGATTTCATTGCACTCCAGGCTCAACTATGTTTCAGAATAGAATCTTCCTTACTGTGGTGTTGAGCCATCAGCAAAGAAATGGTACAGGAATTGAATTAGAGCAGAATGCAGAAAATTGTCTTCATGTTTGAGAAGCTTGGGTGTGCCATTACCTGAGATGATATTAAATTTATCCATGTGCCTTCAAATAACAAGCTTTGAAGAAGGAGCTAGATGAACAGAAAATCAACAGAACTCCAGAGAGTGATCTGGATGTGATGAGATTTACCAGTCTGGGTGCTATCTGGAAAGCTGCAGCTGGCCAGAATGAGCTTATGTTTTCAGTTCTTCAAGACTGGCCTAGGTGGGCTCTCCAGTGCTGATCTGCAGAGGTGATTTTCCAGAAACCCAGTCCACTGGACAGAGCCATGGTTCTATTTCCCTTTTTAGATTCTTTACCTTCCAATGGTCTTGCAGGGCCCTATTCTCTCTCTTTCTCTTGGTCTCTGTCTCCATCTCTCTGTCTCTGTCTCTGTCCCTTGGTGTTCAGAACTTTTGACCCCTCCTGTGTGAAACTTTCCCGTGTCCTATCATTGAAAGTTAACATCCTCTACTTGGTTCTTTTTCCTTCTACTCCTCAGAAACTCATATTTCCCGAGATGGATCTTCGCTCCAATAAAAGACATTGACACCTCAGTGTGCAAAACTCTTAGATTCATAGGGGATGAGTGAGAAGGGCAAGACATTTACAGCTCCAATAGGAGTTAGATGCATCTTCTCTCATTAGTGGTCTGCTACGCCCTATGGGGAAAATATTTTAAGCTAGAATTTTGGCTAGCTTTTGGCTTCACTAACTCTTGGGTTCTTTTAGGTACCCACCACAGTGTTAAATATACGAAATTAAAATCAGCAAAGAGCAGAACATGCCTTTTACTTTCCCACCCCCTACCCCAGTTTTGCAAATGGGTCAACAAAAATAGTGTCCTTGATGTGGGCAAGGGTGTAAATTCATACAGTGAAAACTCAAACGGAAAACAAATCCCAAGAACAGAGGCTATATTTCAAATCTTTGGATTATGGAGAGCAGTTAGAGAAGAAATCTTAAATGTCATCTAATTTAACTCACTTATTTTACAGATTAGGAAACAGAACGCTCTGAGCAAGAGATCTTCTGACTAGCAGACCCTATATTCTTCATGTACTTCTATATTTTTATGTCTTTTGGATTTTTGTTTGTGTGTTCGTTTTTCTTCCTTGCATTATATCTGTCTGATCTAGGGCAAAAAATGTGTATAAAATAAGAGGGTGGGTGAATCAACCAAGATCATAGCGCTAGCAAAGTGAAAGAACTTGGATGGGACCCCATGTATCCTGGTTCTTAGTTCCTTGCTCTGTGATTTGAGCATTAAAGCAAATCAAGACTGGGTGAAGATTAGAATTTGTAGTCCCTAGACCCTTGGGTAAAACAGGCTGCTGGGTTATTCTGTACAGTCTAATATTTGTTATCAGTCTCTATGGCAATTGTTCTAAGTTTCTTCTGGAGGATGGAGTAATAGTCCCCATTTGAGAGTCTGAATATCAAGGATCCTCTCCTCAGAAAGATGTACATACACAATTTGCACAGAAATTCAGTTGATTCACATAATTGAGGACAGACGCCTAGACTGTGAACTAGTGGTCTATATATTAATGTCAACTAATGCTTATTGAGTGTTTTCTATGTTCCGGGCATTATTCTGAGGACTTTACATGTGCTATATCATTTAATTCCTGCAACACTTAAAAGCAGCTTCCATTCTTGTTTCCATTTTACAGAAAAAAGAGACATTTAGAGAACATCTGATTATTTAACACTATTTTAAAAATACTGACGATGCCAGGTGCTAAGGATACAATGGTAAAAAAAAAAAAAAAAAAAAAAAAAAAAAAGGGGCACAGTGCCTGCCCCCATCAAGCTTGGAATCCAGTGAAGCAGGCTGATTGCATGTTTACAGAGAAATGTGCCATGAAGCAAACAGACATGGGCGAGTGTGTCAGGCAGTGATAATAACACTTACAAGTGGACTGGAAAACTTACAAGTGGACTGGAAAATCCTTTGCTAGAGGTCAACGCCAAAGGACAGATCCCAAACTCAAACCAGGTCCATCTGCCCCCAAAGTCAGCCCCTGCCCCATCGTTGCAACAGTTGAGTTCTTCTAACTATGATGACTTTTGGTGATACTTTATAATATCCTGTCCTGGTCTCCTCCATGCCTGAAGCACCCAAAGCAGTGCTTCTTGGACCATCTATGGTGAAAGACCAAGTGTTAAAATTTTCAGTTTGTTACACTGTGCTCTGATACTTTCGTCCTTATTTTCTGATGGAGGATCAATCTATCACCCCTTCCCCGAAGCCTTAGCCCGCAAGCTTGTCCCCATGTCTGGATGGGCTCTAAGTAGGAACACAGAGAATCTTGGGTAATTATGGGTTCATGTTTGGTCATTTCCTGCCTCACCCTAGATATGGAGGGATTATGCATCTAGACTGGTAACTTAATTTGGTAAAAAAAAAATCTCTATTTCTAAAAAATTACCTAAAAGTGCCTCAGGCTCTTACTGTTGCCCCCATATCTGCAAAGCCTTGCCCCAAACAATTGGGCCTTTATTTCTTCTTTCCAGAGCAACAGCTTGCTGACACACGTGATTCCCAGGCCTGGGGCTGGAGCCCTGCCCAGAGTGACAGGGGTAGGTACCTGGGCCACGTATGACTTGCAGTCTGTCGTCCTGCTAATGTACTTGGCGTGCTATTGCCGGCAAATATTCCGCACATAACAAACAGAAACAGTGCTAATTTCAAGATCTATTAGAAACACAAGGCAGTAGAAATAATGGTTGATAGACAGAAATGGTAGGAATTGGCAGGTTAAGAAGTCTTCTTCTAAAAGCTTCTAGGGGATGTCGACAAACACTGGGAAATAAATACACTTTACAATCATAAAAATGTACCTGACAATGGGCTTTTGAATGAGCACAGTGAGGGACTAAAGTGGATGATATGTGACCATTTTTGCCCCCCACCATCCAGAACTACTGATAAGGTCAGGCTGAGAACAAGCATCTGTGCATGAATGTAAAAGCTATTGGAATGCAGAGTGTCCCCAGCTACTACATTAATAACTTTCAACAACCTTCACTCCTGGACATGATGTAATTAATTTTTGAATTGGGGAAGCAAGATGGTCTGTGGTCTGATATTTTCATTTGAAAGCAAGTGGGAAGACAAAAGCAAACAGGCTTTTTGGCTATGAGGGAATAAATGACCTTCCAAGTAAGGAATTTAAACCGAGCTTTCGACTTCAGAGGGGATGGGGCTGGAGAACATTTTTGTAGCAGAAATTTAAGGTGGAGAAATGGTTGTGGGTTAGAGGGCCCCCCACCTCCCCGAGTATGTGCGCCCTTCCCCATTACACAAGCCACTCTCAAGGGTTCTGATGGCCCTAAACCCCTTTTGAACAGAAAAACATTATCGCTAACAGTTTTTTTTTTTTTAAACACAGGGCTGGCATGCCAGCACATGCTTGAATGCTCTCACAGTTACATATAAACTTAAAAAGAGGCCCCCTTTCCCCCTAGCCTGACTCATACTCCATGCATCATATAACCAGTATTTGGAAAGGCTATGAAGAATGCTTGGGGCAGTTGGATATATTTTGTCCAATAGTGGGAGTGACAAAAACAGGTGATCTAGAAGCAGGTAGGAGTGTAAAGCTGGGGGGTGCATGTAGGGTGGGGCGGGAGTCGTGAAAGATGGAAGGAAAATTTGTCATACTTCTTGGATATTCCTTAGGACATTTAAGATAACAGCACATTTTAAAGATGGAAGAGACCTTAGAACTCTGAAATGAAGATTCAGAGGTTATGTACTGCCAGTGCAAAATCCTTAGGGAGAAGCTAGCCTCCAAACATCCTCTGTAGAGCACAGACCCCATTCTGCACCACAGAATCTGTTTGAGAATCTGATAAAGCCTGCAGACACTTTCTCCTGAAAAACAAAACTACACATAATATTTCCTGTACATTTCAAAGGAATTATGGACTCCTTAAGTTCATCAGTGAACCTGAGGGACTGATGAACTTTCTGTTGTATTAAGGTTATCAACCGAGCATCCAAATAATGTTCAGACTAGGTTTTAGGTCTCTCCTTTCTACTTATTGGCTGTTTGAGCACAAGCAAGCAGGCAATGTATCTAGGCCTCAGTTTCCTGACGTATGAAATAGATATAATGATAGTATCTATTCCTAGGTTATCGTGAAGATGAAATGCCATAATGAGTTTAAGGAAGCCTGGCAGTGGGAAGGACAAGCCATGTTGCTATGGTTGTGGTTGTTATCGACCTCCATGCTCATTGAGCTATGTCCTCTGTGGTTGGCTGTTGATGGGCTCCTCGAGATCCAGGTCTCCTGAATTTCTTCCTGTCCTTTGCCTTTTGCTTGCTTCCAGCATAAATCTATTTGCTTCCCGATTGTTCTCCTTTCCTTAAGGGTCTCTCCTTCTCACCACATGAAAGGCAGCCTGTGTTAAAATGTCTTGATAAATTTGTTGTGCGGAAATACATTAGAAGGAAGTGCTAGGAAATAAGATTGTTGGAGAAAAGAGTACATCTGTGAAGTGCTTCCTTACTGCAGTGGAGATCAAACAGTAGAACAAGTGGAAATACCAGGTCTGCAAGAATGGTTTGAAGTCATGTTGTTATTTCAACTTCCCTTTAATAATTGCAGGGAAAAAATGTTTTTTTAAAAAATACAGTTCATTTTTTAAAATCTAAGTTTTCAGTATGGAAAACTTCTATTTTTAATATCAATTTCTCATGCTGATGTACTTAAATTACTTGCAACTTCTAATGAGTTCCACCACCTGTCTCCACCCCAATCTCTTCAAATCTGTGCTGAGAAACAGAAAGGTAGCCTCAAGAGGAAGAGGAATGTTAAAAATACTGAGCAGAGAGGAACCTGCTTACATCATCCTCCTTCTAATTTAGGTTGTCCGTTTTTCAGTATTGGAAGTACTCCTGGGGACTGGTGTAGGGTGAATTATATGAAATTTTGGAAACTGAGTCTCCGAAGATAGTTTGGTATAAGCCTCAAAGCTTTCCTTCTGCCTGATAAAGGTTGACCAGAAGACTGATAACTTCTCGGTTTTTTGTTTGTTTGTTTGTCTGGGTTTTTTGGTGCCAATTCAACTCCCTCCCACTTACACTTGAAAGTAGGACTTCAAGATACTTTACCACTGAAATCAGAAAGCAGCCTTTAAATAGTTCCAGAACAGCAAAAGTCTACATTCTCATTAGGCTAACAACTGAGTTTACCTTCCCCCACACAACAATTGTAAGATAAGAGCCAGAAGAGCAAGTTTCTGACTTTCTGATGCTTTATGATTAGAGATAGTCATTCTCTTCTATGTTGTCCTTTCACTATTGACCTGGTAGGAATGAGAGTGAAGTGCCAGTGATGATCTTAGGAACAAAGTCTTCCTCCTTGTAGGGATGGTGGTCATGTCACAGTTCCCCCAAGAGCTGCATCTGAGGGGGCATAAAATGAAGCAGCTTTGCATAAAGTGTCTTAAGGGTAATGCTGTCACTCTCTTAACTCTTAGATTTGGGTTCAAAGCCCTCCTTTACTATCTTCTAGCTAAAAAGCCTGTACAACTTACTTACTTCTAGATTTGTAAACTTTTGTTTCTTTCTCTGGAGACATAGAGCCATTGGTGGAACAAGTCCATGTACAGTGTCTGGCACATAGCATATATGTCCTCATCTTGGGACAGGGAGTTTCATCTTGGACAGTGACTAACTGTCCTGGAGGATGAGAACATGCCTTTTGGAGAATGACTTAATCTCCAGAGTTAGCGGAGATGGCAGGTTCGGAATAGGAGTGTGTGTATATTGGGAAGGGGTGTTTTGACTAATTGAAGATAATGAGCTTTTCCTCCTAACTTGTTATAAACATACACTAGAGCCTTTCTTCACTGTTTTTACTCAGTGTCTTGTGAGAGTGTCAACAAAGAAATCAATTAGATTGGTACAGGGCCAGCTCATCAGGTGATTTGTTAACAGAGACCGCATCCATTTGTTACTAACTTTGGCATGATATGCTGAAAAGAGAATTGAACTGGGCAGTACAAGGAGAAACATTTATTCCACTTATACATATTAACACCTACTCTGTCCCAGGTGCTGGGCTGGGTGCTAAAGATACAAAGATGAGGGAATCCAACATCACATTGCTGAGAGATTCTTAGTGCAGTATTTCTCAACTGGAATCAAAGGATTTTTAGGGATTGGAAGTTCCAGAAGAACTCTTCTTTTTTTTTTTTTTGGCTTTTGTTTCAATAATTAATTTTAATAGTCATTTTACTTGTTATAAAGGCAAAACTTTTAAACTTTATTGAGATATAATTGCCATATAACATTGTGTAACTTTAATGTGTATCCCATGTTGATTTGAAACAGTGATGTGTTGCAGTATGATTACCACTGTAATTTTAGCTAACACCTTCATCACGTCACATAATTACCATTTCTTCTTGTGGTGGGAACATTTAAGATCTACTTTTTTAGCAACTTTTGAGTATATAGTACAGTACAGTTATCTATAATCACAAGGTTGTGCATTAGATCCCTAGAACTTATTTATCTTCTAACTGGAAGTTTATATTCCTTGACCATCTCCTCATTTGCTCTACCTCCCAGGCCCTGGTAACCACCATTCTCCTCTCTGTTTATTCAAGTTTGGATATTCTTAGATTCCACATATCAGTGTTATACAGTATTTGTCTTTCTCTGTTTGGCTTATTCCACTTAGCATAACATGTTCAAGGTCCATCCATGTTGTTGCAAATGGCAAGATTTCTTTTTTTCTCATGGGTGAAAATATTCCATTTTACATATTTAGTATATCTTCTTTATCCATTCATCCATTGATGGACACTTAGGTTTTTTCCATATCTTGATTATTGTAAATTATACTGCAATGAACATGGAGATGCCTATATCTTTTTGAATTTGTGATTTTGTTTTCTTTGCATAAATACCCAGAAGTGGAATTGCTGGATCATATGGTAGTTCTATTTGCAATTTTTTGAGGAACCTCCATACTGTTTTCCATAGTGGCTGCACCAGTTTACATTCCCACCAACAGTGCACAAGGGTTCCCTTTTATCCCCATCTTGCCAACACTTGTTAACTGTGGTCATTTTGATAATAGCCATTCTAACAGGTGTGAGGTGATAATTCATTGTGGTTTTGATTTGCATTTCCCTGATGATTACTGACCTTGAGCATCTTTTCATGTATTGGTTGGCCATCTGTATGACTTCTTTTGAAAAATGGCTGTTCAGGTCCTCTGCTCATTTTAAAATCAGATTGTTTGTGCGTTTTTGCTTTTGAGTTGTATGAGTTCTTTATATATTTTGGATGTTAACCCCTTATCAGATATATGGCTTGCAAATATTTTCTCCCATTCCATAGGTTGTCTTTTCATTTTGTTGGGTGTTTCTTTTGCTGTGCAGAAGCTTTTTGGTTTTATGGAGTCTCACTTATTTATTTTTGCCTTTTGTTGCTTGTGCTTTTAGTGTTATATCCAAAAAAAAAATAATTGCCAAGACCTTTGTCAAAGAGATTTTCCCCTATGTTTTCTTCTGGGAATTTTAAAGACTTACATTTAAGTCTTTAATCCATTTTGAGTCAATTTTTGTGAGTGGTGTAATATAGCAGTACAATTTCATTTTTCTGCATGTGGTTATCCAGTTTTCCAGGCAAAACATTTTAATAACAATAACACAGATCTGAAAGATGATGTATCCAAAGATTATGGATTAAGTTTCTTAATCTGATATCTAGGAATAGATATAAGAATATGTCTACATGTTCTCAGAGTCCTCAAGAAGTTTCCTTTTATTAAGAGTATATATTTTATCAAAGAGAAACACTGACATAGGGGGCCTGAGATTTTGTACTCTCCAGTCTCTAACTAGGTGGTGTGTGGTCTTAGTTAAGACCCTCATTTAAACACATTGACTTTAGAATCTTTCTCTTAAAATACGGTTCCTGGATCAGGTGAACTCTGAAGCTCTTCCAGCTTTAATAGTCTATGCCTCTATGACTATCCCTCTAAATGGGTTGTAACCTGAATTTCTTTGTAATTTCTGGTTCAGAGGAGAGGGCACTAGCCAGACATCAGATCTGTTCTAATTCTGCCTTTGATAATGATTGTTAGGAAAATGCTGATGGAATCACTTTTCTGCTTCATGTTTTAGGTTTTCCATTTGAGACTTGAAAGTGGTAACCTAAAAAAAAAAGAAAAACTTGAAAATAAGTGATAAAAAACTTGAAAGCTTTGGAATACAGCAGCAAAGTTATTATAAAAATGAGCCCTGAAGTGATGCTAAGTGAAAGGACAGACTACCATCTGTAAGTTAATTAGTCAGGATAATAGAAGTTATGCTGTGACAACAAACAACCCTAAAGATTTACTTGTGCTATAAGTCAGTGTGAGTTGTCAGGAGTGGGGTGAGGATCTGCTCATCATAATCATAAACTGCACAGTGTGTTTTAATCATTTCATCAGCTAGTGCAGGTCACATGGTTTTGCCTAAGTTCACAGGGGGTGCAGGATAGCATTTTTACTTGGACCAACAGAAGAACATCTTGAATATTTGTGAAATTATTATGATACTAAATACTCACAAATGCAACATCATCATGATGTACATTTTAAAACTTGGAGACTAAAATCCATATTATAATTTCAGGTGATGATCATTCTAAAATGCAAAACAGGGCTTCCCTGGTGGCGCAGTGGTTGAGAGTCCGCCTGCCGATGCAGGGGACACGGGTTCGTGCCCCGATCCCGGAAGATCCCACATGCCGCGGAGCGGCTGGGCCCGCGAGCCATGGCCGCGGAGCCTGTGTGTCCGGAGCCTGTGCTCCGCAACGGGAGAGGCCACAGCAGTGAGAGGCCCGCGTACAGCAAAAAAAAAAAAAAAAAAAAAAAAAAAAAATGCAAAACAGTGAACAAACTCAAGTTGATTTTGGATTTGACCATACGTATTTCTCAGAAGAGAGTGATTTCCTGGAGAGGGTGAAGGAAGTGAAGGAGGACATTTGGCAGCTGTTAAGTGGTGGGTTGCCCACCAACAGAAGAACTGGCAGGTAAGAATTCATAGCAGCGAGAATGTGCACAAGTAACAAAGCAAAATTAACTGAGGTTAAAGTTCATGGAGCACGAAAGAAAGCAGGTTGAACTGTGATCAAGGAAACAAGTGGTTTATGAAAGAACTTTTTTATTAAGGATTCTGAAATGGAAGTCACGTTTGTGTTTAATATAGAATAATCCTATATGGGGCATGAGGAAACAGGTTTGCAATGAAAGAAATGTGCTCAAATTGGAAGAGCTGTAATAAACAAGAGGAAAGTCTACAGAGAAAGTTACAGTGAATGTTTGAATTTCTATGTCGGGTCATACAAATTAGTTTTGTCAGTAGTGTACCTTCACATTTAGTACTTTAGTGAGATTGTCACTGCACAGCTCACTGTAACCCAGCAGAATAGATGAAAATTCTAAAATATTAAAAATTACATGTTTTGATATTTTAATCAAAGCATGTAATTAGTTGATCATCTGCTTTGTAGAGACAACAACTCTGCTTAATATGGTTTTCTGTCATTGGTCTGGGGGGTAAGGAGCTCTAAGTAGCGTGGCTTTATGGTTTCCTTGAACACAGTCTTCTTAGAATGACATCACGATTTAGGACAAAATATTATTAATTCCCAAATCACTGGAAACATATATGCAGATATAAGTATAAAAACGTGTTCAAAATGCCAACTCTAACTTAAAAAAATAGATAAGCTGTCCAGGGCTGGCTGACTAGTGATGTTTGTATTTATTCACATTTATTTTTTGCTATTGTCCTTTATATTGGTGTGTCAAGAGAATTTGTGAGCATAGAAATAAAAGCGAAACCCCACAAAGGGGAAAGGACGGTACATGTTGGTGCCCCCCAAATTTACAAATACGAAGGACCTAGGCAGAAAGGAGGAGAGCAAATTCCTTGTGTGCTATGACTCTTCTGAAATGACCATTCATGATTTGGAGGCAGCAAAAATTAGAAGAAAAAAAACCCTTCTTATTAAAAAGAATGTAGTGATGCTTAAATGTCTGATAGATATTGGGAATGCAGGTAGCAATGCACTTGGTGTGGAGAAAAAGCACCTCAAAAACCTGACTCACAAGTTCATGCATGTCATTTGCCATCGTGTTGTTTGTAAATCACTTTGGATCTTCAGAAGTACAATATATGCATACATAATATTAATACTAATAGCAACCGTAGTAAGTTCCTGGTCCTGCCGGCACCGATGTCTCTCTTCTCCAAAGGCTATTATGGGAGGCCACAGCAGTAAAGAACTAGCAGCAATGATTGGAAAGAATGTTCTCCAGTTCCTTCTCGAAGATGAATATGGCCTCATACTTCAGGTTCTGCTTCTGCCCATCTATAGAGTCATAGGTAGCAAGCAAAACATAGCTACTGATTAAAGTTTTGATCAAGATGGCCTCATGACCTACTGAAATGGCAGGAAAGCAAAGTTAGGGGACCTATGAGGATAGAGAGGAGGACAAACATTTATTGTTATTCTCCCACTTCTGCTGGCTGCCACCAAGTTCTGATCTTAAGAGCTTATAATGATTTAATGACGCCTGAAATAGTTATGTTACCTGCATTCTTCATGGGCCTATCTCCATGGAAAAGTGTTCTCATGCTTGGTAAACCTATCATTCTTAGAGAGAGAATGGCATTGTCAAGAAAGGGGGTGAAGCACTCCGGGAGCCGGCCAGTTCTTGTCTGGTATGTACTCATGGCCACCCATATCGGCAAACCTTAGCAAAGGTGTGGACAGACTCAGAGTGGCACTAGCTCCTGGGACTAGAAGGGCCAGAGCAGTGACTCAGGGATGGGCCTTTCCCTCCTGGAGCCTCGGAGACCCTATGGTTATTGCCTGTCAAGTTTGAGATAAGAATTCAGATTATTATATAACTTGTTTTCAAAACATTCTAGTGGGGATGGGGAGGTTGCAGCTCTTCACGGCCCCTTTTGCCAGGGAAGCTCTGTAGCTCTTGTGACTTTGATCCTGCTGTGGTAGGGCAGGCTGATCAAGGTGGCCAACCTTGTAGATCCTGTCCTGCATAGAATATTTTCTTCTCTCTCCACTTTTGTTGTTTACTTAGCAAAAGGCACTCCACCCTCCCTGCAAGTTTTAACACTCTCTCTGATACACTGTATGGCTACTGTACCTTGACACTCAATTACATTCAATCCTATTCTAATCATTTTCTTATAACAAATCCTCCTTAACACCTGAAAAGCTCAGCTCCCATGAGAATAGTGTTATGCTGTCAAAATAAAAAACAGAGGGATCCTCCTGGAATTGCAGTAGCTATTGTATGTGCTTGAAAATCAGATCAGCATAAGGGCCTAACACGCTTTGCTTTCAACTCTGGTAGTGAAAGAGAAAGTTTTTCTAAGCCATTCAAATATGGCTTGACCTATAAACCAGTGGCCTTAATTCAGTGATTTTAAATCAATGGGATAGCATGTTAAAATCCTTTCTCTGGGAAGGCATTTCTTTCAGGAGCGAGGTCCAGAATTCCTAATTATTACCATTATGATGATTAATGTAAGCAGAATTCTTCACAAATACAGGAACGCACTGTATGGGAAGGTTTCTCTTTGTTTGTTTGCTTTATTTCTTTTAATGCTTCTGGTATCATGACTAAACCATGATCAAGTTTCAAATTTTATAGGCACATGACATGATTATTTTTGGCCAACATCTGTAAGTATAGCTCAGAAGCCTGTTTTATCATTTCCAGTTATTTAGGTTTTATTCCATGTGGCTTGTGGCAACTTTAGTGTAACATCATTTTGAGGAACATCCTCAGGGTCAAAGGAGAGAAGTGGATGTCTGAGGAAAGTAACAGATTTTGTCAGTGGTGTCTTTTCAGTATCAGTCATACATACCTGTTGATTCTACAAACTGACATTCTGAGTTCCATCCTGGGCCATGAGAGCCCTTCGTGGATTAGCTGGTGAGAGGATATCTCTCCAGTTATTCAGATCCCACCCCAACAACCTTGAACAGAAGTATTGATAAGATTGCTGATGACTCTGGTACCATATATGGCCACCAGGTCTTTTGCTATAACCTGGGAGAGGTGAGAGTCCTCTGCTTTCCTAAAGTAGCTTTGGTTCAGGCCCATCTTTCCAGCCGAGGGTAATGTGAGCTGGAATTGGTTGCAGAGGCTCTGGCAGCTGGCTTAACCTGTTTATATAAAGACGGAACACAGCCACTGATTAAGAGAGCCACCTCCTACTGGTTGGTTTTGGAGTGGAGCCCAGAATTTTCCATGGAGATAGCTTTTAAAAGTTAGGTCAGCATCTCAATGAGAGATAAGGACACACAAGAAAGCCCTTGTGGGTTTCCCTGTCTTCAGAATCCCCAGTGTTCAGCAAGAGTTAGAATAGATATATTTGACCAATAAAACGCCTCTACTGGGTTTATCTCCATGAAACGATCACTCTTCCTGCAGTGATCCTCTGGGCTGAGGATTAAGTGGGTCAGTTTGAGCCAAGCTCAGCATTTAGCCACTTAGGTATGGCCCTGGCTCTTCAGAGTGGACTGATCAGTGATAAGATCAATTTGAAGTCAAGACATTTTATATGGAGGATATATTTAAATGGTAAGGGCAATATTTTAATAAGGAAAGACTACTGTTTCTGGGTTTAAATCAGGGAATCAGGTTAAAGGGAGCAAATGAGCATGGGAAGGAAGCTGAGTGGGGCAACAAAGACCTGATGGAAAAATTCTAAGGAGATTCAGTGGAGAAACTCTAGGGCTTCAATGGCCCCATGGATTTCACTACCCTCAGTCATCAAGCATACTGGAAGAAATAGTATTCCTGAAAAACTGAGCTTAGGTCTTGGTGTGATTTCTGGATGCAAAGGAACCCTTATCCTGGATTGGATTTTGACTCTACACTTCTATTTATTTAGCAGGCACAGACTCTTCCTTAAGTCTTCTGTGTACTTGGAAATAAAGACATGTGTGGTAATGCCAAACCCTCCTTGAATTGGAGTCTTTAGTAGCTGCAGTGTGTGCAGCTAAAAATGGTGATTGGATGATATTCCTGCCCTCTAGTCTGCAACTTCCAGAGGTTAAAAAAAAGAACATCCCACTTTCAAAAAAGGGGGAAAAAAGTCCTTTGCATAGATTATTATATAAATAAATCTTTTTAACAAGCACTGCAGTTCTTTTTTTTTTAAACAAAGTACAAAGAGTTATTGTGTGATTTATGTGAAAAGGTTACATAACTGTACTCTGTTACTTTAAATAGTGTTTTTTATTTAAACTGCCAACTTCTTCATCACCAGCAAAGAAAAAAAATGCATATTTGCAAAGCACAAAGGTAATTTTCAAGGACTGTAATTAGCTCATGATAACTCTATCTTTTGTGATGTCTTTGCTGTGGAACTAGGAAAGAAATGGATTTTCATTGTTAAATCTAAACTGTGGCACCTGCAATGTGTCAGGGAGGGAGGGATTTTGAAGTATTACATTTGGTCAGGGGAAAATCACTGATGGACTACAGTAACAGATCTTACAATTTTCATTTGGCTTCATCTTTTCTTCTTACAAACATGACAAGTGGAAACCCTGTTCCTGTTCCCTAACTGACCCTTTATTCCCCAAATACTATTTAAAAACCAAACTGAATACATGATGTGGAAGATGGAAACAAGAATGAAATTATAGTAAAAGAAAGTAGGAGAGCAAAAAAAAAAAGTCTTTGTGTCTTAAAAATGGATTACAGGACAGAATGTTGGCAAGAAAAAGGAAACAGCATTTGAGGAAGAGGATGCTAATTAATTTAATTCATTCCAGGAAATTGATTACTAAGAAAAATTTTGTTTCCGTGAAAAATTCTACCTTCGGGAGAATCAGAGTAGATGTGCAAGCAAGGTGTGTGTGTGTGTGTGTGTGTGTGTGTGTGTGTGGTGTCTCCAAATGTACTTCTGTGACTGGTTGAGACAACATAATGGAGGAATCCAAGAGGACAGTCACAGAATTTCCCCCTGGTGAAGAATATATCCAAAGAAAATCTAGGAAGTTTCCTTTTTAGGAAAATAGGCTATTTTAGGTAGCATAACTCCCTGGAGGTCATAACTATACTACGTTCCGGGATTTAAAGGAGAGGTTTCTTCTGAGAAGTAAACCCTACCTTTGCGGTCTGCAAGCTGGGATTCTAGAGCTTGTTTACTTCACAGTGGACTATATAACCACATGAACAACAGGAAAATCCATAGAGCACTTGAAGTCAAGGAATTGCAGTGTGGCAGTCTGAGTGCCGGGTGTGTTTTCTGTGGGACTGTGAGAACATTATCACCTGTTCGGTCACCAAGTTAGTTACCCAGGTGGTAGTTTGGCAAACGACCAGCATGAATAACAACCACCTCTTGCAGTGGACTGTGAAATATTCAGGCAGAGTTTTTCTTAGACATCGTTGATCCTTCTTAGTTCAAACGGTAGATTTCCATTTTAATGGGAATAAAAACAACTGATATGAGGCCGAAAATAAATAAATACTTTCAGAGTTCAGGCAACAGATACCCACTTCGGGCAACTCTGCACAGGAAGAAAGCGATGGATTTTTAAAGAATGCCTTGCAACTGGCAGGGGGAGCTGAGACAGTAGCTGGCCATTTCAATATATTATTGACACCCATGTCAGTCACTATGATTTGCAGCTGGAGCTCAATTGTAATTGTTTAAAATTAATTAATTAATTTATTTATTTTTGGCTGTGTTGGGTCTTCATTTCTGTGCAAGGGTTTTCTGCAGTTGTGGCGAGGGGGGGGCCACTCTTCATCGCGGTGCGCGGGCCTCTCACTGTCGCGGCCTCTCTTATTGCGGAGCACAGGCTCCAGATGCGCAGGCTCAGTAGTTGTGGCTCACTGGCCCAGTTGCTCCGCGGCACGTGGGATCCTCCCAGATCAGGGCTCAAACCCGTGTCCCCTGCATTGGCAGGCAGACTCTCAACCACTGCGCCACCAGGGAAAACCCGCAATTGTAAATTTTAAAGCTCAATTGTCTTTAAAAGTTGTGTGGGAATTTGGAGCCTCTATCAGGTAAAATCTATGGCATTTAGGGTCTCATGAAATCTTGTTGTCTGGAAAGGTGTCAGATACCCTGCTTAACAGATCAAATAAAAGAGGACTGAAAGTTAATTTCCTAGCCGGGAAGAAGGAAGTCAATTAAAAACATACAGTTGAAGAATGATCAATTTTCCTTCACACTGGAACCTAAAGGAAGTGTTTTGAAATATGCATTTAAACTAAGAAGTAGAATACATATCAAAGGGGAAAAGTTAAACTGTGAAAGGTAAGTCCAAGGTAGCAGCAATGGTTTATACACGAACAGGTGCAGCCTGTTCTAAATCCACAGCCACCTTCTCTGGCTTTGACAAGTGGTGGGAAAAATCTGTTCAAACAGGAGATAGTACTTTCTCCAAGACTTAAAGACTATCTTAGGATGCTAACAAAGGTTGATGCGTAATATAAAATCCTCCTTGTGCTCAGAATGAGGATCAGAGTAAAATTAACTCAACTTGTAGACAGAAGGTGGCCAAGATACTATTAACCATTATGCTGAACATGAGATGTTTTTCTTTAAACTTAGAGGAAAACTGCAGAGACAGTCTTTCAAATGAATTGTGTGTCCACTTTTATGCAGGCTGGGTCACTTGGAGAGACAAATATTTATGTCTTCTTCTATGGACTCCATTTAGACCTTAAACAATTAGCCCTCTTTAAGTTTTGTTTTGTTTTGTTTTGTTTTTTCCCCAAGTCACCTGCTCTAGAAATTCCAGCATTTTGTATTTTTAGATGCTGGGGTCAGGGAAAGTACAAAATGATGACATTTTCTGACTTTACAAGCAATTCTTTTTGACTTTAGCAAGACACAACAAAATTTTAAAAGTTGCCATATTCCATTTTAACCCCTTAGGGTCAGAAGCACCAAGTGTCAACACTAGTGTGTTCTTGGTGGTTAACGCCATTAGAGTGAATCCCATTTAGGAAGACAAGTGCTCCCTGTCATGAAAACCCTCGAGGTCCTACAAGCTTTACAATTAGGCACATTTATTTTCTTGATCTGCTGTGATTCAATTGTAACTGTGAAAGTAAGGCAAAGAAGCTACTTTCTGATTTGATTCCTTTTTTCCCTGACAATTCTAAATCGAGTGTTCTGTGCACAGTTGAGCTTTCTAAAGTATCTTTCTCTTTTAAGGAGAGGAAGTGTGTGTTCTGTTGGAGGACAGAACCTCCTGTCTTCTCAATTACACTCAAATTCAGTCCAAGCCTCTTAGAATAAATCACATATGAAAGGAAAGGAGGATGGCTTGAGAGAAAGAATGGAAAAACATACTGAACTGCATAAACACTTTAACTTTCAAATGAAGACAGGCCATTTCTCACTTGTGGTCACCCCTTATTTATGAACAGCTGGGTGTCCAGATAAGCATTGCCCCTCTTTGCTCGTTCCTCCATCATCAGGGAGGGCTAACCCCTAACGTCCCTCATATAAAGCCTGAGAACCAGCCCTCCTCATTGCATTGCATTCGTTTATTCATGCATTCACTCAATACATATTTAGTGAATATCTACTATGTGCCATGCACTAGACAAGACATTAAGAACACGGTGGTGAAAGAAATAGAACCTGGAAATAGCCCTCCTGGAGCTCACAGTCTAGACGCGAGAGGAAAAACTATGCTTTAATCAAACAATTACACGAATAGATGTAAAATCACAGCTCTGAGAAATGCAATGAGGGAAAAGTACATGATGCTACGAGTACAGGAAAGAGGAGAAATTGAACCTCATCCAGGGGTTCAAGGAGGATTTTCTTGAGGAAACGATAGAAGCTGAAATGTGAAAGTTGAATAAGCAATAATTCACCCCAGAAGGAAATGAAGAAACTTCCAGCATGTTTGAAAATCTGAGGCGGGATTGATAGAGGGCTGACGTGGCTGGGGCAGCCTGGTGACAGCTGCGACAGGAGAGGAGTCAGCGGAGTCTTGAGGTCAAAGTAGGATTCTTTATCTTAAAAGAACTGGGTTTTATCACGGTCCTGGGTAGCGCTGAGGAAGAGGGAGGTCATAGCCGTTTGATAGGCGGTACTAAAGGGGAGAAGCATGTCCCCTCTCATTCCTTTTTTCCTACCGCTATACCTTTTTTTTTTTTTTTTTTTTTTTTGCGGTACACGGGCCTCTCACTGTTGTGGCCTCTCCCGTTGCGGAGCACAGGCTCCGGACGCACAGGCTCAGCGGCCATGGCTCACGGGCCCAGCCGCTCTGCGGCATGTGGGATCCTCCCGGACCGGGGCACGAACCCGTGTCCCCTGCATCGGCAGGTGGACTCTCAACCACTGCGCCACCAGGGAAGCCCTGTACCTTTTCCTTAGCATCTTCCAGATGCCCTATTTCTGCTTCTCACCCACCCTCTCACCCCACTCCTTACTTGAGAGCTCCTGCCACCTCTTCACTCTGGGTCTCTGCTTCTCTCCATCTTGGTTGTTACCCGACTGGGCCTTTTGCCTTCTTGGCCTAAGGCCACAAAACCCCAGGGAGTTAAGGCAGGCAGGGAGACTCCAGATTAGAACTTTGAATGTACTTCCCCACAGAAGCAGTGGCACACACACTTTATGTCACCTACGGGATGGATGACATTGGTTTTGGAAGGCTGCTCTCAGAGCCTCACAACATGGGGCACTGTTTCCATGGGAAAGATTATTTTAACCAACAACTTACAAGTAAACTCCTGAAGTTGAATGCATTTTCTCCTTAGGGACTGCCTGAATATAAAGACGTTTTTGTGTAGTAGGTACCTTGGTGATATCTGCCCCCACTTTCTTGTTTTTTATCTTTGCATGTTGAACTCAATCAAGTATTGAATTAATGAACAACTGGCTAGAGAATTCTTTAGCCCCAGTGATAGGCTGCTTTGTTACAACTCTGGCAAGGAGCTGGATAGATCAATGACTTAAATGCTCATTTTGATAAAGTAGCCAGATTTGAAAAAAATTTTAAATCCAAGTGCTGAATGGATACTTAATCTTTGTGGGCAATTATTTTTTTTGCAGTTACCGAATAGGCAAATGCTTATGTTTGTCTTATGGCTATTCTTCCTGTCCATATTTCACATTTATCACTTGTCATTTTAGCTAGGCTCTCACTTTTTTTTTTATCCAATGAGGGATTCTTTTTAAAGCTCCGTTCTCCACCTTCCTACATTGGGAATAGACAGGGATATTCCTGGGTGGATTATTTATTCAATAAGTATTGTTGTGTTATATGCTAAACACTCAAGGCCCTGTGCTACCATAGGGAAGACAGATACAATCCCTGTTCTTATGGGTCATACAGTCTACAGCAGTGCTGTCCAGTAGAACTTTCTATGGTGGTGGAAAACTTTTATGTCGACACTGTCTAATATAGCAGCAACTAGCCACATGTGGCTAGTGAGCACTTAAAAATGTGGCCAGTGTAACTGAAGGTATCAATTGTCAGTTTGATTTCATTTTAATTAATTGAACTTGAAATCAAAATAGTCACATGTAGCAACTGTATTGGATAGTACAGGTCTAGGGGTGCAGAGAGATGGGCCTAGTAAGATATCAAGAAGGCAAATAGGTGGAGCCTGGGAAAATAATGGACGACTTACCATTGTAGAGCTAAAAAAAGAAGTAAGTGAGTTCCACTGCCATTTTAAATAGGAGAAATGTGGGTTGGATGACATTCACACAATCTTCCAGGGAAATAAGTTAAAAAGCCTTAATAAAGCTAAAATCCACTAAAAAAGATATTTGACCACTCACTGGCTCTTCTGTGCACCTACCTACTGCCTTCCCCTTAAAAGAGATCCCATGAGGATTTCTAATACCAAATGCACAAGCACTCCGAGCTTTTTGGAAGTCATAGGAGACCCTTACACTATCACTGTGCTAGAAACTATTACTTAACCGAGCTGCATAACAGGAAAGAAGTTGAGCTTTTAAGGATAAATGGGTCGTGCAATGATTTAAATCACCGTTGAAAAAAAACCCCAGCATAAAATGTTATGTTCTGGAAGACAATCAACCATTTTAGAAATCAGTTCAGAGAAACTCTTTGGCCAGAACAGTTTGTATCAGACAGAGTTGTTTAAAAGTTGTATGTTGTGTAACTGGTAGCAACAGGCTTCAGAGATGTTCTGCAGTTGAAATACCTGGCTTGCAGCTGCTAATCAAAGAAGGAATTAGGAAAAGGAGGGAAAACTCTCCCCCATACTCTGAAAAGAACAAGGCCAGGAGAAAGCTTTCGTGGACTGGAAATGGTCATGGGTGTGGCCGTTGTGTGGTGTTAGCCTGCAGAAGAAGAGGGACGCTGCAAATGTCAGCTTCCTTCACGTAGGGAGAGACAGCTCCAGACAGAGCAGAGCCCTGCAGCTAGGGCACGGGGGCCGCCGGAAAGGAAATGAAAGCTGTGTATTTAGTTGTTTCTAGAAAGCTAATAAGGGAAAAGAGAGAGGTTGCACCTGGGGTTAGACCTAGGTGGAGTCTGGCTTTAAGTCAGTGGATACAGCATGGATTAAAAAAGCAGCCTAATCAAGTCTGGGGGAAGACTAAGGTTAGAATAAATGGTGATGAATAGATACAAATTTCTGAGAAAAGTATGAAAAATTTAACTGTATGCTATTTAAAAGTTGTTCAAAATGCACTTTCCCTGAAATAATGAGATATATATTTTAAGTTTCACTGACTTTGGCCCATTTGTGTCCATCGTAGGAATCTCAGTTAAAGAAACACATCATCTTCTTGCCTTCCACCACCTGGTGACAGTCTACTTCAAATATATTTCCCTGAGACTTTTTTTTTCACCACGCAGTCTTCTTATCGCTAGAATAAGGGCAATAACATCTATCTCTGCCCGCTTCACAGAAGTGACAATTCAACAAGATAGCAAGTGCAAAGGACTTGGGAAACTCTAGAACATATGCAAATAATAAGCAATTTCATTTATTATTTGAAAAGCAAATGGTTGCCTTGAAAGTTAAATCTGTATGCTTAAACAGAGAGAACAATTACAACAAACGTTGAGATGTGATTTACTGTCCCTACTGGCAAGGTGACGGGAAGTGGGCAAAGGAGGAAACCAGAGCATGTGTGTCCTCTGGGGTGCAAGTTTGCTCAGTAGCTGGATTTCTAAGTATTTCAGGCCCTGGCCCTATAATAGGAAAGGCTGGAATAGGAACATTAAATAAAGCCACATTATTTTCTGTCCCACTATAATAGAAATCTAAAATATGTATGTGTTTTTAATTATAGTGCAACCTTCTATGTGTGCATCTTGTTAGTTCCAGACACATGTATCATTTCTTGTCTGTTCACTAAGTACCTCTAACCACCTAGAAATTTAGCTAACAAAAATTATCCCTGCTCTCTGAGTCATAAGATGAGAGCCAGGCTGGCCTCTGGCTATAAGCCTTTGAATCATTTATTTACCTTTCTAGGGAACAGTATTCTCAGCTTTAGAATAGTGTCTACCTGAGGTCTTGGATTTGAGGATCTTGAGATTAAGGGCACAGAAAGAGCTTGCGTGAAGAGGGTTTACTCAAACTGGAATTGGAACTGGGCTGGATTCATCAACTCTGTTTCAGATTATTCCTCTTCCTCTTAGTCATTGTAGGTTTCAGGGAAGAAGGCAAAACCATGGAAGGCACTTAAAAGAAGTCCTGTAAAACCCCAGTGAGCATCATATGCATTTAAGGGGCTCTGGACCCAGGGATCTCAAAGGAAATTTGCCTGAATGAAGAGGAACAAACTCACATTTATTTTATTTTATTTTTATTATTATTATTTTTTGTGGTACGCGGGCCTCTCACTGTTGTGGCCTCTCCCGTTGCGGAGCACAGGCTCCAGACGCGCAGGCTCAGTGGCCATGGCTCACGGGCCCAGCTGCTCCGCGGCATGTGGGATCTTCCCAGACCGGGGCACGAACCCGTGTCCCCTGCATCGGCAGGCAGACTCTTCAACCACTGCGCCACCAGGGAAGCCCAGACTCACATTTATTAAGTGCCAATGATGTGCAGGAACTCTACCAGTCCCTTTATATGTTATCATTTTGTCTAATTAACAGGGATTAGGAAGAGTTGAATAATGTCTTTGTTTATTCAGTTTAGCTATAAATTGCCAGTGAATCCAATTTCCCATTGGCTTTCACATTGCGTTAGACCATGCCTATTGTGGTGGCTGCTCCGGTGATCTCTCCTGGAAGTTTCACTTTCCACATGCTCAATTTCATAGCAAATTTGTGTCATCTCAGTTATAATCAGGCTTACTTGAAGGGATGTTGTCAGTTTTGTTCCAAATACATATTTTCTCCCTAAATATGTTGGAATTAAGATAGTGTCATTGTTTCCAGAACCAAATCCAAGTTGGCCACATTTGTGTTTTAAGTCTTCAGATCCCAGTTTCTTAATTCCATACGTTGCATCCTTGCTGTTTGAGTTTCCATAGGGAGGGAGGCTCAGGGCCTAGGGAAGAAATAGGAGCCCAGCAAGCAGTTAGGCTGGGTCCATGTATCCACCGAAATCCAAAGCAACACGGAGGCTGTCCTTGTGGGCTATTTTTTTTTTGCAGAGTCACTAGAGTACTTGATTGTTTTTTACTATTTCAGCCACTCTCTCTGTGAAGACAGGTTCTCCTCAACCACAGAAGCCCTTTTCAAACATTACTGAGAAGACCGATAAGAAGAAAAAGCATCCACTGATGGGTTCTCAGAAAGAAAGCATTCGATTTAACTACAGGGCAATACTGCTCTGATTACCACAAGCCCAGCTGACAGCAAGGTTGCCAGGCAGCACTGGCTCTGCCAAGAGTGGTGGTGAAACGAAGCAACCATATGGTTTGTATTACCATTTTTCAGCTTTTTAAGGTTTAGAGAGGAGGATGTCACCAGTGATGATAATTCATTTTGGAATGAATACATTTTCAATGCAGTGTTTGGTAACTGCTGATTTGTTTTAAATTTTGAAGTCCATAGTCATGTTTTACAATGTGGACAAGATAAAGCACAGGATATGTCAAGATCCTACTCTATGCAAATAACAAAGTCTCTGGCCAAATCCTCTTTCAAAATAAAAAAAGAAAGAGAGAGAGAGAGAGAGAGAGGGAGAGAGGGAGGGAGGGAGGGATGCAGGGGGGGAGAGAGAGAGAGAGAGAAAGACAGACAGAAAGAAAGAAAGAAAGAAAGAAAGAAAGAAAAGAAAAGAAAAGAAAGAAGTCTCTCCAGCATTTCTAAGCTGCTACTTACAGCTTTTATAAAGATAGTACAGGAAAAAGAAACCAAAGCCAAACAATGAGCTAAATTCTGCCTTCCGTTCACTTACACCATCTTCTTCAAAGTCAGAGTTGATTTTTTTTTTAAGTGTCTCATGTCAGAACTTGCCACAAACTAATCAACTTGTGTAAGCTTACGTTAAACCATAAAATGCAACTATTTTAATTTGTCATTTAGGATCTAAATCTTTTAGTTTAAAAGGAGAGAGAGCGATCTGGGATTATTCACACTTTGAATTCTCCTGGGTATTCTTTGAAACATTCTTCTCAGAAAGTCTGAAACACTAAGTTGGAACAAATGGTTCAATTCATAGACAAATTTGCAAAGTCATAGGTTTGCTTGCGTTGAGTTTAGTGAAGTACCTTATGAACTAAGTCCTTCCTTGATGAAGCACATCCCCTGCCCTGTCAGTGGAGCACATCCAGGTCCGCATTGCTGCAAGTCTTGTCCCTTAAAGAAATACATTTTTTTTTAAACTCAGGTTTTTCAAAATCATTTTAGCAGAATTCAGGTGCCTTTAGAATGCTCTTACCTTCTTATAACATTTAAGAATTATGAGAAACCCACTAAAACATGGTACTCCTGGAAGCAAGACCTTCCTGTCAGAGGTTATAAAGCAGCAGAAACCAGAAAGAATCTATAGCTGGTGCAGTCATACATTTCTGCAAAGACTTTCCAACAAAGAAGAAATATAACTTGTCAGTCATGATGCCTTGGCCTAAAAGAAATGCAGTTTTGCTTAAAGAGACACTGTCAAACATAGTCATTTGGCCTCCAAAATTATGCTTTGCAAAATACTAAATTAGTTTTGTCAAAACATAACCTTGGTTCTCAAAACATTGTCAGAACTTTCAGAGTTCAATAAAAGAAGGCAGCATTTATGGTTTCAGTGGACATTGTCCTCTGTATTTATTCTACATAGCATCCATCAAGCCACCCATCTGTCTGTCTGTCCACCCATTCATGCAACAAGCATTATTGAATACTTATTACATGCCAGGCACTGTGCTGGACCCTGGACATGAGGATGAAAAGACACATCCATATCCTCAAGGCAAGTTAGTCCTAGAGAGGAGACAGACATGAATAAATAACTTTGTTATAGTCAAATAAAATAACCACCATAATAGAAAGGCAGAGCAGAAGGGAAGCAAGGGCTGTAATGTATGAATTCAGGAAACTCAGGGAGTTAAGCCGAAGACAGACGATTCTTTTCAGACACCCATTACTATCCGTGGAAGACCTAGCATGTGAAATCACCTTATTTCTTCTCACAAGATACACCACTGATGACATGATCGCAGGGGACATGCCACCATAGGCATACACGTATGGTGTTCCAACCCAGAATTCTAAGAAGAGGGAGCTTTCCTGGAGGGGTGAAGGTAACAAAGGAGGAAATTTGGCAATTGTTGATTGCAGGGTTGTCTCCACTAGCTGTATCCACATGTTTTTCTCCCCTTTCAAGGAAACATAAGAGGATGCAAACAAGTGAGAATGACCTTATTGTATGGATAATCTAAATCGGATCGAATTTACTTAAAAACAAATATTTTGCTGTGCAAAAGCTTTTAAGTTTCATTAGGTCCCATTTGTTTATTTTTGTTTTTATTTCCATTTCTTTAGGAGGTGGGTCAAAATGGATCTTGCTGTGATTTATGTCATAGAGCATTCTGCCTATGTTTTCCTCTAAGAGTTTGATAGTGTCTGGCCTTACATTTAGGTCTTTAATCCATTCTGAGTTTATTTTTGTGTATGGTGTTAGGGAGTGTTCTAATTTCATACTTTTACATGTACCTGTCCAGTTTTCCCAGCACCACTTATTGAAGAGGCTGTCTTTTCTCCATTGTATATTCTTGCCTCCTTTATCAAAAATAAGGTGACCATATGTGCGTGGGTTTATCTCTGGGCTTTCTATCCTGTTCCATTGATCTATATTTCTGTTTTAGTGCCAGTACCATACTGTCTTGATTACTGTAGCTTTGTCGTATAGTCTGAAGTCAGGGAGCCTGATTCCTCCAGCTCCATGCTAACACATATATATGGAATCTAAGAAAAAAAAAAGGTCATGAAGTACCTAGGGGTAAGACGGGAATAAAGACACAGACCTACTAGAGCATGGACTTGAGGATATGGGGAGGGGGAAGGGTAAGCTGTGACAAAGTGAGAGAGTGGCATGGATATATATACACTACCAAACGTAAAATAGATAGCTAGTGGGAAGCAGCCGCATAGCACAGGGAGATCATCTAGGTGGTTTGTGACTACCTAGAGGGGTGGGATAGGGAGGGTGGGAGGGAGGGAGATGCAAGAGGGAAGAGATATGGGAACATATGTATATGTATAACTGATTCACTTTGTTACAAAGCAGAAACTAACACACCATTGTAAAGCAATTATACTCCAATAAAGATGTTAAAAAAAAAGAAAAGAAAAGAAAAAAAAAGCAAATATTTTGAAAACTCTTATACTTACTTACAACTTATGCATGACCGATTTCAAATAGATTGTGACTCTTGGGTAGTTTCATTGCAGTTGACAATGACTTCTTCTGAACGCTTGCCGAAGACATTCTCAAAGGGTTTACATTCTTCAAAGGTTAGATAGTTTTGTAATGCATCACTTCAGAAACAATCATAGAAAATAAATTTGATTTTATAATTTCATTTTTGATGACTCTATGTGTCATCAGCCACATAAACAGTGACAACCAGAACTGCCCTCCTATTTTTCCAACATTAAGAATGAGAAAGTACGGTTGGGCTCAGAATTTATTTATGGCTGGGAAAGTGCCTTCTCTGCCACACAGCACTTTAGTAAAGCCCCAAAGGGAAATTCAGAAAGCAAACCTGATGGTTCTAGGGTAGTTCTTCGGAATGCCTTTGAGTTCCAACAGAACATGTCAACAGGGTGTAGCTGAGTAATTTATCCATTAGGCCAGGGGCAGTGGCGGTTGAGGTGGGATATTGCTTATTCTGGAATCTGTAAGCCTGGCACAACCCACTCAATGACGATCAACTGAGGGGACAGTTTGCTAATCTTTTTCAGTCACTAAGACTGCAAATTACAAATCCTAGATCAGTGATACCTTCATCCACTCCTTTTGGTCACTATGATTCCACTGATATTTCTGCTAAACAGATAAACTGTACTAAAGCTGTCAAGAGGCTTAACAGTTTACTAAATTAAAGGCAGGGAATGAATTTATTGTGAATGTCTTCAAATGTGATTCTTTAAATCTACTTGCCGTCTATCTCAGACTTTTCACTGAATGTTGGAGGTTGGCTCTAGACCTCTTGGCACTAAGTCATCAGGGAGCGTGTAGCGGCTCCGCCCACCACCACACTCAGAGCTGAGAAAGTAGCCCTAAGTATTTTGGAGCCCATGTGTGTCCCTAATGAATACCGCAATACTTTTCTTGGCTACTTTATATGGAGAAGTCCATAATCAGTGTCTATTCATTTAACTTAAATGTATTTTTCTTTTTTTTTTTTTTTTTTTTTTTTTTTTTTCTTTTTGCGGTATGCGGGCCTCTCACTGTTGTGGCCTCTCCCGTTGCGGAGCACAGGCTCCGGATGCGCAGGCCCAGCAGCCATGGCTCACGGGCCCAGCCGCTCCGCGGCATATGGGATCCTCCCAGACCGGGGCACGAACCTGTATCCCCTGCATCGGCAGGCGGACTCTCAACCACTGCGCCACCAGGGAGGCCCGAAATGTATTTTTCAAGTTAAGAAAACAACTAACAAACTGAATCTTCTTGGCTATTTAAGTGCATATACCTATGAGTGTTCGTCCACCAACGGACAGTGAATGCTTACCAACCATTATCGCCCCAGTGGAGCCCAGTGAAGACATTTGGACACACAATGCTACACCTGGTCCCCCTATTCCTTAGCTCGTTCACCTCAGATGGCATCCCCACATGGAATCCAGCTCTGCCATGGGCACTTCTGATTTGACTCTGCAGCTTGAAAGCTGTGTCCCTTTCCTGTTTCTTAGCTCAGATCCCTTTGGGTTAGCAGTGCTGCCAAGCGTCGATCTGAATTAGCCACATTGCCCTCTGCTCTGTCCTCACCCCTCCTCCAGCCCTAGATTTACTCCAGGCTCTTACCTGGCCTTTCTTCTGTGTTGGGGTTTGCCCCGCTTGCCAGTTCCTTTCCTCTACCTTTACTTCCCTTGCCTTCCCACACAATGGGATTTACTGCTGACAATAAGCACCTCAGTGTGAATTATTTTATTTGACCCTTTGTTGACTGCTAATACAGACAAACAGGGAAAACTGAGATAAGGGTTTGGGAAACTTTTAAGGTGCAGAAGGGAGAAGGGGGCAGGTAACTTCTGAGGAGAGGTGGAAAGGCAGAGGCAGCAGAACTTGTGGAGATAAAAGGTAAATTTGACAATCTATCTTTAACTGATTTGTGCAGCTTTCCAGTTATGGTCACTCTGAACCTGCCAATTTTTGCCTTGTACTATTGTTGTTCCTATGCACATCAGTGTTCATTCATCTATTCATTCAACCAATTCTCCTTGATCATCAGCTCTGGGCCAGTCATATAATAGGTACTAGGGCTATACTGGTGAGCAAACTGAACTCTCATAAAGTCTGGTGGAAGAGAGACATGAATCAAATTATCACATGATAAATATGTACATGAGTTGAGGGAGATATATGATACACAGAGAGGTTATAATTGGGGAATTTGACCAGGTCATAAAAAGTACACCTGGGGAAGTAACAAGGTTGTTGAGATTTAGTGGAAATATAGGACATAACTCAGTGAATATAGAAAGAAATACTTTCACTGGAAAAAAGATTATGAACAAAAGCCCTGTGGTGGAAAGGAGCATGGTGTGTTCAAAGAACTGAAAGAAGGCCTGAATGTCCAGGAGGCAAACAGTGGTGTGGTATGTTACAGATGGGGCTGGAGAGCTGGGAAGCGGCCCTTATAAGCATGTTAAGCATTTTGTTCTTTGTTCTAAGAGCAATGGAAAGTTATCAAATTGTGTAACAATTTGCTACAAAATTAGTGGCTTAAAAAATAATAACTTTGGTGCTTCCCTGGTGGTGCAGTGGTTAAGAATCCGCCTGCCAATGCAGGGGACATGGGTTTGAGCCCTGGTCCGGGAAGATCCCACATGCCACGGAACAACTAAGCCCATGCGCCACAACTACTGACCCTGCGCTCTAGAGCCCATGAACCACAACTACTGAGCCCATGTGCCACAAGTACTGAAACCAATGCACCTAGAGCCTGTGCTCCACAACAAGAGAAGCCACCACAATAAGAAGCCTGCGCACTGCAACAAAAGAGTAACCCCCACTCTCTGCAACTAGAGAAAGCCTGCGCACAGCAACCAAGACCCAACATAGCCAAAAAATTAAAAAAAAAAAATAATAACCTCTACATATTTCACAGTGTCAGTGCATCAGGAATCCAGGAGAGCTTAGCTGGGCAGTCCTGGCTGGACTTCTCTCATGAAGGTGCAGTCAAGATGTCAGCCAAAGCTTTGCTGTTATCTGGAGTCTTGGCTGGAGCTGAGGGTCAGTTTCCAAAATGGCTCACCTACATAGCTGGCAAAGTGGTTCTGGCTGTTGGTGATATATTTCAGTTCCTGTTCATGTCTACGTCTACACAGGGCTGCTTAAGTATTCATGTGCCATGGCAGCTGTCTTTCCCCAGAACAAGTGATGAGAGAGAGAGAGAGAGAGAGAGAGAGAGAGAGCAAGCTATCCTTTGTAAGACCTAGCCTCAGAAGTCACACAGCACTTCTGTCACGTTTTTTTTGTTGGAAGTAAGTCACTAATTCCTATGAATATTCAAAGGGAGGGGAATTAGTCTCCACCTTTTGAAAGAAATAGCGTCAGAGAATTTGGGACATATTTTAAAACCATCAAACCACTGAAGGGTGTTAAGCAGGAATGGTAACATAATCAGATTTGCTTTTCAAAAATGTTATTCTGAATGGAAAAACACCTTAAACAGGGCCAGTGTCAGTTAATAGGTATTAGAGGGATCCAGGTATGAATTGCTAGTATGGTGAAGTAGGGTGCTGGTGAAGATGAAGAGAAATGAAAGGGTCAAGATACATTTAGAAGGTAAAATGAGTCTTAAGAGATCAGTGGGACTTGGCAGTTGAAGGAGAGTGGGTATTACAGATTCCTATGAGAGGAGTACAATTCCCTGTCCCATTGATGCTAGGCTAGGCCATGTGATTCGCATTGGCCAATGAAGTGTCAGCAGGTGTGACAGAAGCAGGTGCTTGAAATGTGTGGTGTGGCTTTCCCTTTGTGCTCTTTCCTTTGGCTTTGAAAAGAACATGCTTCAGATAGCAACTGGTTCATGGAGGGATTAGCAGACCTGCACCCAATCCAAAGTTTGAGGCCAAGCCCAGTTGAGCCTGGCCTATATCAACTGAAACTGATTTACAGATACATGAGCAAGAAAACAAGGGCTTATTTTTATAAGTCACTAAAATGTCAAGATTTTTAGTTGTTGTTATGCAGCATTGTTTTGGTACTAGCTGACTGATACAAGGGCCTAGGCTCTAATAGTACAGAACACTATTCTTTAAAGTCCTTATCGGACCACCTGTGTTTTAAGAGCAGTATTGATGTCTGATACATGCTTATATTAGCAAAACCTAGCATAAAGTCTTGGTCAGATATCTGGTGACTGCGTGCATGGATCACAATCTAATTTAAGAATGGCTGTTTATCTGTCACCAATGTCTATGTCACGCACATATGATCTTATAATAACTCTTCCAAGGAGTGTTTCCTCAGATAACAAGAGGGTCCATCAATCCGATCAACAATTTCATCCTTTCCTTTTCCCTGAGTACATTTTTATGACATGTTGTAAAGAAATGCTTGAGAAAATGCTTAAGAAAATGGACTCTATGTACATACTGTGTTAATATTTTAGACTATAGTTTATTGTTGTTGTTAAAGCAGATTTCAAGAGAACAAATTTTAAAATATAAAAAGAAGTTATTAGTGGCAATAAACAGGCCTGTAACTAGTGTGCCCATGGACTGACAGCAGCCAAAGTGGCTCTTTGGCTACTAACGTTTTCATAAGAGCTTTGATTAGTTATGGGGTAATTGCGAGAGATGATGAGTTAGACTCAGAGAAAGAAAAATAATTTCTCCAGTTTAGCAGCTGTGGAATCTTTTGGTAATTGCTGTAATAGTCCTCGTCGGTAAACTTAAAGCTTGCTCTTTTATGTCACTGTAGAATGCTTGATCTAAAATATATATTTTAACTTTATCTTATTTATAACTTTCTTCTTCAATGTAACTCTAAATTATAGTTGAGAAAAACAACACTTGGATTTACATGTTACTTCTATTAAAAAGATAGGAAAACTCTATAGGAAAAGCCCCAAAGAGGCTACATTTAAAATATTTGACGCTGACGGCTTGGGTTATTAAAGTGTGATTCCCCTCCACCCACAGGTACCCATCTTAAATGTCCATAAAAATTGTGTGCCTGTGTGCACACAGGACAAGTGTAGTTGTTCAGTGTTTACGGGGACATGTGAAATTATACCTTGCCTAGTTTGATCGCGGTGTGGAATTTTAAAATATAAACATGATCAAAAAGAAGAGTGGCTTCAAAAACGAGAAACAACAACATTCCATTCTCCCAGAACATTTTTCAGTCTCGCAGTCAGACAGCGGCCCCCCACTCCCTTCTCCCAGCAGTCACTGTAAACAACATCCCATTCCCCACACCAACCCCCGCCTGAAAGTAAAGGGCACCATCAATTCTGAGAAAGAAATTGCCAAAATAACAAAACTTATTGGAGTGAATAATTCCTCACAGAAACTGCCAATCAGCTACAGACACAAATCTGCCTTCCTTATCCCTCACCCCTCCCCTCAGCTAGGGAAAACAACCTAAACCCTCGGGAGAAGCTTTTCAGCCAAACCTTTCAGCCAAAGGATAAAACAAACGACGCTGCCATCTTGGAATATTTTGCTTGTACTGCCCTTCCGCCTTCTTTATTACACAGCTCTGTGTGTGTGTGTGTGTGTGTGTGTGTGTGTGTGTGTTGTGTTGTTTTGCATTTTCATTTTGCTCAGGGTTCAAAAAAGTTATTATTTTAACTGAAAATATCCCACGAACATGGTTAAAAAAGCAAACAGCACAGAAATGAACAAAATAAAAATGAAAAGACTCCCTCTCCACATTCCCCACCCTTTTTCCCAGTTGACTTAAACTTCCAAGCGGTAGAAGTTCAGTGAGGGGAGGATGGTGTATGTGCATGTGTGAAGGGCAGGGGGTGGGATGTGGGAGGGAGAGTCTTGATATTGTCCTATTTTTAACGGAAGAAAAAAAAATATATCACAGGCATACACACTCCTCCCTTCATCTCCCCTCCACCAAAAAAAAAAAAAAAAAAAAACCCCTAAAAAAACCTCCAAACAAATGAAAAACCCAAACCTCTGCTGTTTAGAAGTCTAAGAGAATTGCTGGTTAAAGGTCTTTCAGATTAAGCTCATTCCAAAGACATTTCCAGTATAACCAAACAATGAGAAACACTGGTATCCAGCCAGCCACAGCCCTTGCCACCTCTGATTTAATGCAATTTGATGATGATTAACTCAAAGAGAAGATGGAGATGGGTTCATGGAATGGGAAAACAAACAACTGCAAATTCCCCTCCATTTATTTATATTTAAACTGTCTTATTTTTATCTGTTATTTTACATAATAAAGTCATGTGCATTTAGGTTGATTTTCTTGGTAGGGAAAATTCTCTTAGGTCTTGCATTTTCTTCTTAATTATAAAGGGTCGTGGAATGTTTTCTAAGAACAGGAATTCTTCCTCATAGAGTTATTTTTCCCAGAATATTAGGAGGGTCTCTACTAGGTAAGCAATGATGTCAGTGCAAATGTTTTAGTACTCTCCTCTTCCATCCAAGTTGGCTTAATATCCTTTAGTTCTACTACTTGACTGTTTTTAAAATAGATTGAAAAATTTGCTCACCAAAAGAACAATGATTAACTAAATCTGTAAAGTGCCATTTTACTTTCTATCAATAGCTTAAAAGAAAATCTAAATCCGTGACTAATTGCCTGGGAGTTTACTACTTGCTTAGAGGAGCCTTTTAGACCAAAGTGTTATTATGAAATTTTTAGTGTTTTTTCTTCCTTCCCCATGTCATTCTACATTAAACAAACAAACAAAAACTTACTCTATTAATAATGAAGAAATATATTTCCAGGCTTTATTTTCTTTTTATCTGCATACTTGAGTTTCTGTAGTCAGTTTCTCCTCTGAGTATCTATTCCTGGATTTGCTGTGAGACAGAGTAGAGTGCTGGTTAAGAGCGTGGGCCCCGGGAACAGCCCGTCCTGACTCAAGACCTTACTAGCCATAAGGCTTAGATCAATTTTCCTAATCTCTCTATACCTCAGTTTTCTCAACTGTAAAATGGGGGTAAAATTTACAGTTATAATGTGAATTTGATAGGGTTGTTGTAAAATTGAAAGAGTAAAAGTAAGTGAAGCCCTCAATATAGTTTTATCCCACAACAAGCCTCAGTGAGGGAGAGTTTAAAAAATAAGATGCAAAACAAAAACTTTAAACTTTGCCAAAGTCCCCAAAGTCAAAAAAAAAAAGAAAAAGAAAAAAAAACGTTGCCCAACTATGTGATGTTGGATAAATAAAGCTTAAATTAGTTCTGCAGATCATCCTATGTCTCAAATTCTATGATGTGGAATATGAAAGTGTGTATTACCTCAATCTGTTCTGACAGCCAGGAAGTAACTGAAGATGTGGGGATGCCCATGGCAGCATGGCAGTATGCTGGTCTAAGAATGTGAAAGAAAAGGTCAAGAGACGTTATGTAGATCATAGAGAGATTATACTGAATGGCCTAGGAAAAATACATATTCACTATTGTATTACTGATTGGATGGCACCTAGAAAATGACTAGTATTTCCACACGGGAGCTTACACATTGCTGCATATAGAGATAAGAGATAGAATTCATGACCAAAGACATTACTAACTACTTATTGATCTGCAAAACTGTAAAACTCCAATGACCAAGTGTACATATCAATGTTATAGACTATATCCATATCAGTTCCATATCATGTGAATTTTGTCTAGATTGGGACATTCATTCACTCCATAGAGGGTCAATGTATATCTCTTTATTTGCTATGAGCCAAGCCTAGTAGCCCAACTCTCAAGGCCATTGAGGTCAACTGATAATTCTAATAGAGTACTTTGGGGTATTATGAGGGCCCTTGAGGGACATCTACCACTCTTGGTGAGGTGGTGGTGGTGGCTGGTATCACAGCTAGGAAATGACATATGAGATAATTCTAAAAAGAGGAGTAAGGGTCAATAGGGAGAACAAGGGGAGAGGACAGAGGTAGTGGAGAGGACAAGATGAGCAAAGATGCAGAGGTGATTGATTGGTTGGTAGCTGGAGATGAATCTAAGGTCAAAGGAGGGTTTTTTAGTGAATGTGAAGAATGGAGGAATATATGCAGGTTGAAGAAAGAAAGTCAGAATAGAGAGAAAATTTACAGATAGAAGAAAAGTGGGGCAAGTTCTCAGGGGAGATGATGGTGGCCTTTATTTTTTTATTAAAAAATTTTTTTTAATTGAAGTATAGTTGATTTATAATGTTGTGTTAGTTTCCAGTATACAACAAAGTGATTCAGATATATATATTTATATTATTTTTCATATTCTTTCCTGTTATAGTTTATTACAAGATGTTGACTATAGTTCCCTGTGATCTACAGTAGGTCCCTGTTCTTTATCTATTTTGTATATAGTCATTTGTATCATGGGGATGTTAACTGAAGGAAGAACACCCCACACTCTGGGGCTAGAGGGAAGGTCAGATGTGGGGACAAACTCTGATAAATACTGTCGTTTCACTGTTTAGAAAATGGATTTTTCTTTGAACACAGGGTAAACAAGTATTTGTTTACTTAGAATTTTCCTGAATGCAAAAGAAGTAGTGAAAAAAGAAAACAGGGAAATGAATTTTATAGTTAAATACTGGTTAATTCTCTATTTGGATGATATTAACTTCAAATTAGTTTTCCTATTTCATCCATCTTGCAGAAAGATTTGTGTGTCAGTGTGCAGAAAACATTTTACATTTTTTATAAAATTCTAGGTGGTTTAAAAACTGTATACACAAGGCAGGGGCATTCTTCGTATTACCAAATATTTGATTTCCTGTTAGGTTAACATTTTTCATATTTTTATTTCCCTCTTTTATGAATTGTCAGTTTTATCATCTGAAAGAAGGTTTTTAATGAAACACCTTCAAGCTAAAAAATAAAAAGTCTAGGATCAAGAGAATTCAAGATGCTTTGATCTAGGGTGGATGAAATGGGGAAGCAGGAAAAAATAACCAAGACAGAAAAAGACGTATGGAAATACAGACTCTCATATATGAAAGGGACTGCAGTTGTTCCTGGTCTAGTCAATATCAAATGAATTAATCTGATGTGCAATTTCCCTTTGGAGTATTTATCTAGCATTGGTTTGATCACTTCTAGAGACAGGAAGCTGTTTCCTTTAGAAGCTGTTCATTCCATTTTGAGTAAACTCTGATCCCCCCAAGTTGTGAAGGGGTCAAAATTATTAATATACAATATGAATAGCTAGTACTTATAGAGGGCTTCTTATGTGCCAGGCATAGTTCTAAATGTCTTACATGTATTAAAATCATTTAATGCTCAGAGTCATCTTAGGAAGTTGTTATCATTATCTTCATTTTACAGAGAGGCTAGATAAAGTTTTCAATGTCACACAACTAGTTAGTAATAGAGCAGGACATAGGACCCTAAATTCTAGCTCCGGAGCCCAGGCTCTTAACCATATCAGTGTTCTTCCTTTCACTGCACGAATGTTCTAAGGTTTTCCTCACCCCTTGGTTGGTCAAGAAGATTCAAGTGTTGCCCACTCAGTTAGTTCCCCTTCTTTGACCTACATGGACAGATTTGCTGTTGCCAGACTATTTGTTTAGACCTTTGTGATGCAGAATTGGGAAGAGTAAGGAAAAGAATAAAAAGCAGATGGGCTAGGGGAAGACATTTCTGGGAAATGTGGTAAAAAAACCAACATAATATGATAAAAGTGTTGGAGGGAAAATGGAAATTTGAAGAAGTATCACTAGAGATTATACATTTCATGGCATACAAGAAATGCAAGGGAGGAAACAATTATTCTTATGTTACTTTTTCATTAGCTGGACTATCTCTCTTCATTACTACACCATTCTAACACTGGGCTATATAGAGTGTGGATTTAACAGGATTACATATACTTCTCTGTAATCCAAATCTTTCTTCTCGTTAAGTTCTTCTTGAGCCATCTGTCTCGAGATGGCCTTTCAAGTATTTAAGGATGCTTATCCCATGTCCCTTAATTTTTCTTCTTTTCTTAAACATTTCTAACTCTACCAGTTATTTCTTTTTTCCTTAAAAAAGAAACCAGCTTATTGATGTATAATTGACACATAACAAACTAAACATATTTAAAGTATACAGTTGGATTAGTTTTCTCATATGTGTATACCCACAAACTATCACCACAGTCAAGATGGTGGAGATATCCATCACCCTCAGTTTGTGATCCTTACCTTCCCACTTCCTTCTCCCAATCCCCAGGGGAACATGATTTGCTTTTTATCACTATAGATTAGTTTGTATTTTCCAGAGTTTCATATAAGCAGAATCATACAGGATCTATCCATGTTGTTGGGTATACCAGTAGTTTATTCCTTTGTATTGCTGAATAATATTCCATTGTGTGGATATTCCTCAATATGTTTATTCATTCACCTGTTGATAGATAATTTGGGTTTTTACCCGTTTTTGGATATTACAAATAAAGCTGTTATGAACATTTGTGTGCAAGTCTCTTTGTGTAGATGTAAGATTTAAGTTTTCTTGGGTAAATAACTAGGATTGAAATAATTGGATCATATGATAGATGTACACTTAACTTAAAAAAAAAACCTGCCGAACTATTTTCCAAAGTTATTGATTGCACCATTAAAAAATCTAACTGGCAGTTTATGAGAGTTCTACTTCCTCTACATCCTTACGACGCTCGTTTAGATGAGTCTTTGGTCATTATAAAGATGTTTAGTGGTATTTTATTATAGTTTTAATTGGCATTTCCCTAATAACTAATAACACTGAGAATTTTTTCATGTGCTTATTAGCCATTTTGTATTATCTTCTTTGCTGAATATCAGTTCAAATCTTTTGCCCATCTTTTGAAATTGGGTTATTTTGTGCATCCTTCTTCTTTTCTGGATACAATTTCTTTATCAAGCACATCATTTGAAAATATTTTCTCTCAGTATGTGGCTTGTCTTTTCATTCTTTTTACAGTGTCTTTTAAAAGCAATTTTTAATTTTAATGTAGTCCAATTTATCAATTATTTATTTTATGGATCATGTTTTTTTGTATTGTATATATGAAATCTTTGCCTAACTCAAGTTCACAAAGAAATTCTACTATGATTTCTTCTAAAAGTTTTATACTTTTATAGTTTACATTTAGATCTATAATTAAGTTTGAATTAATTTTCATATATGCCTTTAGATAAGATGCAAGTTCATACATTTTGCATATGGTTATTCAACTATTCCAGCACAATTTGTTGAAAGAACATCCTTTTATTACTGAATCGCCTTTGCAGCTTGATTAAAAATCAATTATATACACCTCTATTTCTTTATTCTATTTCACTGATTTCTTGGTCTGCTTTTTTTTTTTTTTTTTTTTTTTTGTGGTACGTGAGCCTCTCACTGTTGTGGTGGCCTCTCCCGTTGCGGAGCTCAGGCTCTGGACGCGCAGGCTCAGTGGCCATGGCTCACGGGCCCAGCCGCTCTGCGGCATGTGGGATCTTCCTGGACCGGGGCTTGAATCCGTGTCCCCTGCATCGGCAGGCAGACTCTCAACCACTCCGCCACCAGGGAGGCCCTTTTTTTTGATCTGTCTTTTCATGGCCATCATATCATCTTGATTACTGTAGTTTTATAATGTCTTTAAATCAGGTAGAATTAGTTTTCCAACTTTATTTTACATTTTCCAAATTGTCTTGACTATTCTAGGTTCTTTACATTTTCATGAATTTTGGAATTAGCTTGTTGATATTGACAAAACAGCCTGCTGGGATTTTGATTGAGATTGCATTGAGTCTAGATCAATTTGAGGAAAACTGACACGTTAATGGACAATTGCTATTTTTCCATCTGCTTAAGTCTTCTTCAGTTTCTTTTAGCAATGTTTTGTAGATATTCACATATCAGTCTTGCACATTTATTGTCAGATTTATTCCTAAGAAATTTGTATTTTTAAGTTATTTTAAGTGGTACTTTAAAATTTTCAATTTCCAATTGTACTTTGCCAGTATGTAGAAACACAATTGATTTTTTATGCAACCTTGATAAACTCACTACTAACAGCTTTTTTGTAGGTTCCAAGGGATTTTTTTACACAATCACATTGAAATAAAGAGACAATTTATTTCTTCCTTTCCAATATGCTACCTTTTATTTCTTTTTCGGTCCTAATTGCACTAGCTAGAAACTTCAGTACAATGTTAAATAGATGTGATCAGTTCAGACATTATTGTATTTTTTTGGCTCATAATATTCAGTCTTTCATCATTAAGTATGATGTTGGCTATAGGTTTTCATAGATGCCTTTTATCAAGTTGAAAAGTTCCCTTCTGTTCTTAGTTTGCTGAAAGTTTTTTTATCAGAAATGTACACTGGATTTCATCAAATATTTTTCCTGCTTCTATTGAGATGATCATATGGTTTTTCTTTTCCAGTATGCTAAAATGATAAATTGATTGATTTTCAAATGTTAAACCAAAGTTATTTAACACCATTGCTTTCTTGGAATAAACCCTACTCTTCCATGATGTAGTACCCTTTTTATATATTGTTAGATTTGATTTGCTAAATTTTTAAAAATAATTTTTGCATTTTTCTTCATGAGAAATATTGGTAGAGAGTTTTCTGGTCTTAATGTGTTTGTCTGCTTTTGGTTTCAGGCTAATGATAGCCTCACAGATTGAAATAAGAAGAATCCCTCCCCTTTAATTTTGTGGGAAAGTTTGTGTAGAATTGTTATTATTTCTTCTTTAAATTTTGGAAGCATTCTCCAGTGAAGCCATGAGGTTTTCTTTGTTAGAAGGTTTTTAATTACAAATTCATTTTCTTTAATAAATAAATGTAGTATTATTCAGATTACCTATGCCTCAGTGAGCTTTAGTCATTTGCATCTTTCAAGAAATTAGTCAGTTTCATCTTTTGTTGAATTTATTAGCACAAAGTTCATAATATTTTCTTATTTTCCTTTTATTATTCATAGCATCTGCAGTGATGTAACTTCTAGCATGTCTCATATTGGTAGTTTGTGTCTCCTCTCATTTTTCTGATCAGGCTAATGGTTAATCACTTTTATAGATTTTCTTTAAGAACAATTTCTTTGTCTATTCATTTTATGTTTTCTAAATTTCACTGAATAATAATGTGAACATTATTATTTATTTTCTTCTGTCTACTTTGGGTTTAATTTCCTCTTCTTTTTCTAGTTCAGGGGTAAGCAAACTTTTTATGCAAAAGACCAGATGGCAATACATTAGGCTTTGTGAGCTATCCAGTTTCTGTCCAGCTACTCAACCCTGACATTGTAGCATGTATGTTGCCATAGAATGTAAAGAAATGAACATGGCTGTGCTCCAATAAAACTTTATTCTACAAAAATGGTCTTGATTTGGCCCAAGGGCCATAGTCAGCTAAGCCCTGTTTTGTTTTCTTATGGTTGAAACTGAGTTGATTGCTTTGAAACCTTAGTTTCTAATATAGGCATTTAGTGCTATAAAATTTCCTCATCAAAACTGTTTTAATAGAATTTTACAAATTTTGGTATGTTGAAATTATTTTTTTCTTCTGTAACTGTGCTCTGCGTTTAATTTTCAAACTGTAGCAAATGTTTCACAGATGCAATGACAATTGTAGGGTTCTTTTGATAAGGTATGCTTAATTTTTCTTTTCACTTAGTTTAAAAAGTTGTCTTTGAATTCTTCTTTGACCTATGGGTTTTGTAGAAGTTTGTTAGTTTCCAGAGATCTTTGTTATTGATTTCTAATTTAATTCCTCAGCAAACACACTTTGTAAGACCTAAATACTTTTTTTTTTTTTTTTTTTGCGGTACGTGGGCCTCCCACCGCTGTGGCCTCCCCCGTTGCGGAGCACAGGCTCCGGGCGCGCAGGCTCAGCAGCCATGGCCCACAGGCCCAGCCGCTCCGCGGCATCCGGGATCCTCGGACCGGGACACGAACCCATGCTCCCCGCACCGGCAGGCGGACTCCCAACCACTGCGCCACCAGGGAAAACCGCTAAATACTTTTAAATTTATTAAGATTTGTTTTATGGCCCAGAATATGGTCTATTTTTGATAAAGGTTCCATTATTCCTAGGATGTGCCCTTAGAATGTGTATTCTGCTGTTGTTTGGAGGAGTGTTGCAGTGTCAATTTGGTTGACAGAGCTGTTCAAATATTCTGTGTCCTAGATAATTTTCTGTCTACATGTTCTATCAAATATTTAGAGAGGTGAATTTAAACTTCCAACTGTAATTGTGAATTTATCTATTTCTCCTTGCAGTTCTATTTGATTTTGCTTCATGTATTTTGAAGCTCTCTTATTAGATGCCTGAATGTTTAGCATTGTTATACCCTCTGGATGAATTGACCCCTATACCATTATGAAATGATTATTTTTATCCCTAGATATATTCTTTGATTTGATATCTAATTTATCTGATAGTAATATAGCCACTTCAGCTTTCTTTTTGATTAGTGTTACCGTAGTATACCCTTTTCCATTCTTTTATTTATAACTTATTTATGCCTTTATACTTAAAGGATGTTTCTTGTAGGTAGCATATGATTAGCTTTTTTGGGGTTACAAGCTGACAATCTGTAGCTTTTAACTAGGATGTTAAGGCCATTTACTTTTAGTTTTTTTCTGTTTTTTTTTTTCCAGTACGCGGGCCTCTCACTGTTGTGGCCTCTCCCATTGCGGAGCATAGGCTCCGGATGTGCAGGCTCAGCGGCCATGGCTCATGGGCCCAGCCATCCGCGGCATGTGGGATCCTCCCGGACCGGGGCACGAACCCATGTCCCCTGCATCAGCAGGCGGGCTCTCACCCACTGTGCCACCAGGGAAGCCCAAGGCCATTTACTTTTAATATAATTATTGAAATGATTGGGTTTAAGGCTAGCTTGTTGTTTTTTATATTATCATCTATTCTTTCTCTTTTTTGCTTTCTTTTGTATTAATTGAATATTTTTAATGATGAATTTTATCTCCATTGGCTTATTAATTATGAATGTTGTTTTGTTAGTTGTTTCTTAATGGTTTATATTGTACAATTTAACTTACTGAAGTCTATCTTTAAGGAATTTTGTACCATTTTATAAATAATATAAGTACCTCAAACAGTATACTTCCATTTCTCTCCCCCTGACCTTTGTGCTGTTTTTGTTACACTGTTTACTCTTACGAGTGTTTTAACTTTATAGTACATTGTTATTATTTTGTTTAAACTGTAAATTTTCTTTTAAAGAAATTTAAATACTAAGAAAAAATAATCATGTATATTTATCTACGTAGTTGCCATTCCTGGTGTTCTTCATTCTTTTGTGTAGATTCATACTTCCATCTAGTATATTTTTCTTTCTGCCTAAAGGACTTCCTTTAGCATTTTTGTTTGTTTGTTTTTTGTAATGTGGGTCTGTGGTAATGAGTGCTTTCAGTTTTTGTATGTCTGAAAAAAGTCTGTCTATCACTATTGCTTTTTAAAGCTATTTTTTTTTTTTTTGGCTAGATGTAGTATTCAAGGTTAACAGTTTTTTCTTTCAGTAATTTAAAGATGTTGCTCAACTATTTTCTTGCTTACATTATTTCTAATGATAACTCTCTCAATGTAACCTTTATTCTAGACATACATAGCATGCCTTTTTTTCTTAGCTGCTTTTAAGTGTTTCCCTTTATCATTTGTTTTGAATAATTTGATTGTTATGTGCCTTGGTGTATTTTTCTTTGTGTTTCTTTTGCTTGGGATTTCTTGAGTTTCTTGGATCTGTGAATTTATTGTTTTTATCAAGTTTTAAATATTTTTGCCTTTATATCTTCAAATATCTTTATCTGCCTCCTCCTTTGGGGATTTCAATTACATGTAAACTGGGCCACTTGTAATTATTCCACAGTTAACTGATATTCTTTTTATTAAAAAATTTTTTTCTCTCTGTGCTTCATTTTGGGAAGTTTCTATTGCTATTTCAACACCAATCTTATCCATTATACTTTTATCTGAGACATTATTATTCTCATCTCTTAAAATTTGATTATGCCTATACATAATTTTTTAACATATTGAATGTATTTATAATGACTTTTAATATCCTTGTCTGCTAATTCTAACTCTGCATCAGTTCTGAGTCTGTTTCAATGAACTTTCCCTCTTGTTTTGTCATATTTTCCTCCTTTGCATATCTGGTAGTCTTTGACTGAATGCCAGACATTGTTAATTTTACCTTCTTGGGTGCTGGACACTTTTCTATTCCTAGAAATATTCTTGAGTTTTCTTCTGGGATGCAACTAAGTAATGTGAAAACAGTTTGCATCTTTTTTTTTTGGGGGGGGGTGGTACACAGGCCTCTCACTGTTGTGGCCTCTCCTGCTGCGGAGCACAGGCTCTGGATGCGCAGGCTCAGCGGCCATGGCTCATGGGACCAGCTGCTCCGCAGCACGTGGGGTCCTCCCGGACCGGGGCACGAACCCGCATCCCCTGCATCGGCAGGCGGACTCTCAACCACTGTGCCACCAGGGAAGCCCTTGATCTTCCTTTTAAGATCTATTAGCTAGTAAATGCAACTAACATTTACTCGGAAGCTAATTATTCCCTATTGCTGAGGAAAGACCTTCTGAATTTACCTATATCCCATGAACTGTAATATTTTCTAGTCTGGTTTGTGGGACAAGGCACTATTCTCAGACCACTGTGAGCACTGGGAACTGTTTGCTGTAATCCTTTCAGATGGTTTTCTCCCCCAGCATCAAGTAATTTCCTCCCATGAGTGCAGCATAAGAACACATTGCTTTTCATCAGTCTCATTATGCTGTGGCTTGTCAATGTGCATGCACAGAAGTAAAATACCCAAATATTCCTTCCTTGTGTAGTTATAAGCTATGCTTCTTAACCTGTGTTTGTGCAATTGTTATATCTTATATTTCTAGTTGCTGGATTTTAATTTCTTTTAAAATTTAACTTCACTTGATTTGATTTCAACCAAGACTTGCTAATTCACAGTAGAAGAACAGATTTTAGGAGGTACCTAGAATAAGGGCTGGAGGAAGGAGTAGAGAGAAAAATCAGATTTTTAGGAATATACCTTAGGAAAGAGCAATCCTGCAGGATCTGAAACAAAGACCTAGAGCCCCGATTCTAAAAGCGAAGTGATGAAAAAGAATTGCTAGGAAGACTCACTGATGGTTTGAACCTGTGCCAGGAGGATTGCATAAATGCTAAAATTATAGTTGAGATTTTCTACATTTTATGTATGATAACTATCTCAGTGTTATTCAACTGAACGAACATTTATTTGTATATTTGAAGCTACTGTTTACGGTGGTTGGCAGGAGACAAAATTAAAGGAATATGTTATATTGGTAAAAAGGGAGTAGAGAAAGGATACAATCCAGGTAGATTGTCTTAATGTAAGCAGTGCTATTCTTTTCATGAACCTGCATAATATAAATGCAAACTTGACCTGTGAACAAACAATATAAAGTAGGGACTTATCTAAGCGGCAGATGTAGGTCTTTGTTGAGGATGTTTGGTGATTTGAAGGCAAGCATTTTACCTCTTTGGGAGAAGCATATCAGTTTTTATTATAGCTACCTCTGAGTGAGCCAGGTTTAGGCAGTAAGATGGCTGCAGTGCTCCAGATTTCAGTAGAGGCCAGAGCACTCTTTTAACAAACAAGCAACAATTTTTTTTTTTCTTTCCCTTGAATGTTGTCCCATTCCTCTTCATTTTTGCTTTTTAATCACTTCTTATAATTTTTGTTTCTTCATTTCTGTGCCCAATATTTTTAGTGCTTTATATCTCTTCTTTATTTCTTTGTCTTTTTCTTTAAAAATGTTTTTTAACAATGTTTTATCACCTGTGCTATCCATTTCCTTCAAATAACATTCTATTTTTCACCCTTATAGACAATGCTTTCATGGGAGCAAAGAGGATTTTGGACAGGCAGAAGAAGAGGGACTAGGCCATGAACAAATCTGGTTTTTCTGAAGCAAACAATATGCATTGCATGGAATGGGGAGACATTTCTGTAGTGGTCAGTTAGGCCTAATCATGAGGGGGCCATTGAAGAGAATAGTAAACAGGAGGTGGGAGAAAAAAGCTGTGCCTGCTACAGAGTAGTTTCCCCTTCTTACTCATGCAGCAGAAATATGAGACCACAGTTGATAACTCAGTGACCTTATATTTTGAGTCATGGTTTCCCCCCCTCTTTGGGAATTTTCCTTCCCACATACTCACAGCAAACTTCTCCCACCCTTCTCTGTGAGCTAAATAAGTGGCAAACATATAGTATTCTCACCCAATACAGAATCTAACAGAACTTCAATTCAACAGACATTTATTGAACACCTACTATGCTGTAACGAATGGTTGAGTGTAAAGTTGCGCAAGCTATGGTCTTTAGTTTTGAGGAAACTTAATGCTGATAAGCACATAAAAACCATACTGAAGTTGGCAAAGATAAAATACAAAAATAAGGATCATAAGAGAGGAATAAAGTGGGAGGCAAGAGGAGTGAGAAGTTATTTCTTGCTATAAGATAGAGGGAGGCTTCATGGAGGATCTGGAATTTCATCTGGATTCTAAATAGTGATGAATCACAGAGAAAAGAAAATGCAAAAATACTTTCACATTTGTAAAGTGAGTGATGGGAAGACAATGGAATTGAAAGGACATTTCAGGTGAGCATGTGAAGCATGCTGGGGTCCACTAGGCAGGCTGGACTTTGTCCTGTAGGCAAAAGGCAGTCATCGATGGACTTTAAATAGGCATGATGACATGATGTAATTTGCACATGGATAACTCCATCGGTAGCTGCGTAAGGATAGACTAGAGAGAGTGGAGGCAGGGAAACCAGTCACGAAAAGAGAGAAGGAATAAGATCCAGTTCTTAGTGAGGCCCAGTAGAGCACACAGGAAGCTAGGTGGTCTGACGTAGAATCCTGGACTTAGAAGCCATGACCTGGGAGGAAGTTTCCTATGTTCTCTGTGCTTCGGTTTCCTCCTCTGTAAATCAAGGATCAGAATAATAGTTATTTTATAGGGTTGTAAAGATTAAATGAATTAATATGTGTAAAGCCCTTAGATCCATGTCTAGCCAATCGTAAACACTCAACAATGTGATAAACTATGAGTAAGACAGTGGTAAGAAGAGACAAGAAGGAGTGGGTTTGAAAGTTATTGTACTATATTATTATGGCCTTGTTCATATTGGAGTTATTTTCCATTATTTGCCTATTATACATAATTCTGTCATTTAGTAAGCAAAGCAAGAAATCAAATTGTTGCCCTAGCACTCATTATATTTTATGTATTTTTTGTAACTGATTTCTTCTAGAATATGTCTCAGACTTTGAGATAACACATGAGGTCACACTTGACATATGTTAGTTTTAAAAAGGAGTTTGAAAATGTAGTAGGGCTACTTGAACTATGTGGTCAGAGTTAGCTATAATTGATGTTTTATCATCTATATCTGTCTGTCTGTCTATCTCTCTACCTATCATCTATCTACCTATAAGACATAAGTATATTTATTTATTTATACTTTTTTACATTGCACCTAACCTATGAGAAGTTAAAGACCCTAAGAGCCTTTGCAGATATAGACATGTAACTTCTTAGCCCCTTCAAGGCAGAGAAAACTACATTGATTAAAGTCTAGAATGATAATGCCACCAATCCCTGCACTGCTTTTCCCCTCCCTTCTGCTCTACCTCCACTGTTGAAATCATTGCTGCCGAGCAGAGGGAACTCCTCTCCTAGGGATGTCACGTGGAAGCGTGAGAGGGGCTGGAGAAGGCCGTCTCCCGTTGCCCTGTGTGCTGCTTTGGGTCCCCTCCTCTGGGACCTTGGGAAAAGGCACAAGGCAAAATGAAACTGACACGAGAAAACCAAGGGGAAGCTCTCTTTGTTCGAGACCAAGAAAAGAGGAAAATAGGGGAAGATAAGCAATTCTCCTTTACTGTTTCCTGTGCAGTCTGTCTGAAGTGGACTTATCTATGGTCTAGACCACACTGGAAATATGAAGATCATGATAAGAGAGACACCTGCCCTCAATATCTAACTGTAAAATGTTTATCTTGATCTACTTCGGGCTTTAATAATAATCTGGGACCTAAGAAAGGAACCATAGGAAGGTGTCAGTGGGATGGAAAAGTAGCCAGAGCTCCTCTAAGGGAAGAACAGGAAAGTGGGGTGCTCTTGTGGCTCGTGGCTCGTCAGCTCTTTCTCTGGGTGCCCTTTGACCTTCCTGTTTCAGAGGCCCGCACTCAGCACCAGACACCTGCCTGTCTCCTTTCCCACCTCTGACTGAGGGCGGAGTTGAAGAAGAGACGTGCCTTAGTGCCCACCCTGGAAACACTCTTGACTCAGATGAGTCAATGGCAGAGGCAAAGCAATTACGGGATTTCAGATGTGCCTCTGATGCCATCTCCTCAACTCCGCCTGGAGGGCTTATGCAGCTCAGAAAGAGATTAACTCACATGCAGCCTTTCAAAATAAACAGAGAAATATTTACTGGCAGGAAAACTTGTTCACGAGATGCTAAGTGCAAAAGCATGTAATAAACATTGTGTAAGGTATGATCTCTATTTGTGAGCCAAACCAAATTAACCATACATATCACACATATGCAGCAAGAGGTTTAACCATGGCTGCCTCTGGTGGGGAGGAAATACAGGGTTTGCTATATATAAATATGTGTGTGTGTGTGCGTGCGTGTGTGTGTGTGTGTGTGTGTGTGTGTGTGATCTTTTTCTGCCTAAGAATGAAGGTCATTTTTAGTTTTCAAAATAAGAAAGCAAATTCCACAGCAGCTAAGTGGTGGCACCTCCACAGATACCCCTTACAAGCTGGTTTACATAAATGTGAAGATATCTGGGAGATCACGCGGTCCTCCTTTCCCTCTTGCTTTCTGTTGTGGGCTCTTCATTCTTTGCACAGAAAGCATGGAGTAGCAATTGCCTCGTTCCCTAACAAGCATCCTCGAATGTGGGTGACTGAATGGTCTGGGGAAGGAGAGGGTGAGGAGATCTTTCCCCACACTTCCACGTGCCAATCAGCTTCCTGCACAGATCACGCCTCCCCCAGCTTCCTGGCAGCCTCCCTTTAGCTGGAAGAGAAAAATGGGCTGGATTCCTACCACTTGGAGAAATATCCCATTCCCTACCAAGCTGCCGGTGATTTCAGTGGACGTATTGAGTGAGGCCGGGGGGTTACATGCTGTAAGAACCTGTTCTCAGTATGTGTCAAGTCTTTCCTAACCACGTTCAGTCAATACAGTCACAAGGTTAGGTCAGCTTCCAGGCTTTTCCCTTCCTTGGCTTTCTCTGACCAGTGGCCTGTGGACTTGCTGTGTTAACTTTTTTCTTTGCAAAGCTGACTTTTAAACTGGCAACCAAAGTAACAGTTACGCTTACACAAGAGAAGGTGAGGAAACTTCAGGCTGGTCCCCGTGTTTGTTCATCAACTGACATTATTTAGGTGCCTCCTGAAGAAGGAAAGAAACAGGCCACAGTAGAATCTAAATCACAGTGACAAGGAGCCTGAAAATCCTAAGTGGGGTTGAATGAAGTGTGGGAAACTCTTTCTAGAATTTCACTGATTAACCATTGATAAAATAACAGAAGTCTATTTTTCCCCTCTCAGGGCCCCTTTTATTCACAATCTGAATGTGAAAAGTAAGAAACCCAACTTACCTAAGCTTTACACTGTGCTAATTGTGTGCGAGCTGCTGTCATTTGAGAGTGTAGCCTCGAATCTCTTTTCTGAAGGACTTGGTGCAGAGCAGGTGCCCTGCCACCTTCTCCCTCCTTTGAGGAGGTTGTGAGGAACACAACAGTGCATCCTTTCATTCTCCCTGTTTGTTTTAGGGAGGTCGATGGCATTTGTTTTTTTGGTCTCCTCTTCCTCAGCTCCCGCATCAGCAGGGTTCCTCCCCTCCCCATTATCTTTAGGGGGCACATTTCCATGTCAAAGACCTCTCTGGAGAGAAAAGCCTCTTTTTCTTCGACCCCCTGCCTTGTCTGAGCGTCACTCACCTTAACTCTATCCTTTCCAGTCCTGTTCCCCATTAGCAGTAGTGAGGAGAAGAACCTTATTTAGAAATCAAAACCACAGGAGAAAAAAAAAAAAACCCAGCTTCTCTCTGTGAAGGATAAGAGCAGTTTAATTGCCCTTGAAAATATCAACTTGTTGTAAGAAAGATCACTAGCTCTTACGGTAAATACAGAAAGAAGAATCGTTCTACAGTGAAATTGTAGGTTTTCCTTAGGAAAACATGGAAATGCTAAGACTACTGGGTCCAGCTAGGTAAACCCATGACAGGCTAAGTTAGAAGACTGTGTAAGGGGAGAGTGAATATGGTGTCACTTGTCTTGCATCTACCAATTGTCTGCTGATATACTCATCCAGTAGATCTAGTGGGCAATTCTGTTGGACACAAAGAAGGGTCTCCATGCTCCTACCATGTTCCTACTCTTCTAGGGTTGGGGAACCTTGGAACTTATTACTGCTCTTGCACTTCTGACAGACCTTGGGAGTCCAAATCCATTTATTTCCTGTCAGTTGCCAAGATTAGAAGGCATTCATGGTAGGGCTTCACTTGGGAGTTCTCTGAGGTTTTGATCAGGGCTGTTTGCACCCAAGTCATATATTTTCCTGAGGCCATCAAAAGCCCAAGCAAGCTCCTACACTCGTCACCAACCCACCAAGAACTCAGGTGCATTAGGTTTTATATTGTACCAGAGTAGACACCCACTAAACTTTGAATGGTAGCTGGCCCTCTGGGTCCCCCACATTAAAAGGGGGTCTTAGAACCAGAGAGAAAGTCAAGGTCTTCTGGTTCCTATTTATTTGTCATGCTTCAGAAGCTGCCCTCTCCCCTTCTACACTAGACTTGAGTCATAAGGAAATATTGGGACTTCTTGAACAGGTCTGCTTTGTTCTTTCCCCAGATATTTCACAAAATATCCCTTTTGTTTGGAATGCTCTTTCCCCTCTTTGCCTCTGGCTAACTTCCACTTGGCTAACTCTTACGTCCAATTAACTCCTGAGTCTTTGAAAACTCTGTTAGTTATTCCTCCTATATAATGTCACAACTGGCAAGAGAAACAAATAAAAGGATAATGGGAAAGAAATAAAAGTTTCAGAAAATCTTCCAATTCCTTGCCTCTTACCTCTCATTTTTAATGTAGTACTTGGAAGTGCTAATGTTCTTTTATTTTGAAAACATTGACCCATGTCTCTCTGAAACCAGAACAAGAATCTAGGCCTAAAAGTAATGAGTCTATACTAGGTCTATACTAGTAGGACTTTTAAATGCTCCATATATAAGCCAGCTAAGGAAACATAGCAAGTGATTCTCACTGGAAAGGTCAACCTAGGATGTTTATTTCCAAAGATACCTAGGAGATATACAGATGTCTACAAAACCTTGGATTTAAGATAGTTTACAGCCTAGCAGTAAGGTATGGTACTTGTATTACTTTTCTATTGCTGTATAACAAATTACCCACAAGTCTAGTGGCTTAAAACAATACCCATTTATCAGCTCACTCTTCTGTGACTCAGTAATCTGAGTGTGGCTCACCTGTCCACTGCTCATGGTCTCACACTCAAGATACTGGCTGAGCTGAGTTCTTATCTGGAGGCTTGGAGTCCTCTTCCAACCTCACACAGTTCCAGGCAGTGGTAGGACTGAAGTTCGTGCTTTCTTTCTGGCTGCCCAGGGCTGTTCTCAGCTCCTGGAAACCACTACTCTCAGTTCCTTGCCATGTGTTCCCCTTCATCTTCCAAGCCAGCATCAAAGAGTCCCCCTTGTGTCAAATCCCTCTCACATTTCAAATCTCTTTCACCAAGAAGAGCTCTGTCCCTTTTATAGTTTCATGGATGAGATTAGAGTAGGTCAACTGTGACCTATAATATGACCTGAGCATGGAAGTGCTATCCCATCATATTCACAGGTCCTTCCCACACACAAGGGGAAGGAATTATACAAAAGTGTGGGTCACTGTGGGTCATCTTAGCATTCTGCCTACCTCAACACTCAATGGATAAGGCAGAATAAGATAAATTCCACCTGAAAGATACGAAATGTTACATGGATGCATAGTAGGGAGAGAGACTTAGGGTATGTGTTTAGCATACAGTAGATGCTCAACCAATATGCATTAATATGTAGGAAATATTAATGCATATATCCCGAGGGCACAGTAGTGTATTGAACAGTATTAATCAGAATAAATTTCATTAGTCAAATAAGAAAACACTTTTGATCCACAATTTGTGTTTGGTTTGAACTCCAGAAGGCCACATAAAGGAGGGTTGGGGTGGGTCAAGAGGCTTCACCCATCTAGGCATTTTGAGCCATCCTAGGGGGAGGAGACAGGAAACCCGAGTTATAGGGGGAAACCCAGTCAGAAACCACAGCAGATAGCTGGGATCGAAGGCAAAAACATAGATGCAGGCACAAGCCGTCCAATGTTTTTCTAATTCACTGAAGTGCTTGAAAGAGTCCCCTTACTCACATGGGTTGCTACATTTCCATTCAATATATTACTTCCTTTGAAAGAGTTAATGAGTTTCCCTAAGTAATGTGCTAATAACCTTGCAGCTAATGAGACAGACTGATCCAGACTAAAGTTCGACACCCAGTTGTGTTGGCAGTATCTTCCAGTGTCTAATAGGAGATTGAGTTGTGGTCATTGAAAGTGCTCCTCTGGAATCATTCAATGAAAACAACTACAGAGGCGCTTCTGTTGTTACATAACTCCCACTCAAGCAATGTCAGAGCTTTATGGACAGATCTGTTTTGAGCTGTTCTCATTCCTGTTCAACAAACGGAAATAAGCTGAGGTATTCTGAAGGAAATTGACTTGTCCAAAGTCTTAGTAAATCACTCGAAGCCCGGGAAAGTTAATGCGATATCCCCAAATAGTTTTTACATTTCTGCAGTGGAGATAATGAAGCTAAGTCAATCCTCTAAGTTGATGCCTTCATTTCTAAGTTGGATATTTATTTTATACACTTCATTAAAACTTCTGTCATTGCTTTCAAAATCCTCTACTACTGATATCTGTGCCTACACACCCTATGCAGAAACTCCAGATATTTTATAAAGCAATTTAGTGGTTGAAGATCCAGATAAAGCCTGACTAACCGAGAGTGGACGTTAGGAGATTTTCAGGTTTAAACTTTTTTATTTAATTGCTAAATGCACAACTGAATTATTTGAAGTGACTGTCTGATTATTTCAGTGTTATACAAGAAGTATTAAGAACTTCCTCTGAAGTTCTTGGGAAAGAATATTCAAGACATTGTTACTTCTTATAGAAAGTCCAGTCCTAAACACTAGAGAGTAGGTGTAGACACCCTTGACCACTGCTTACCACACTCTGTTAAAGGAGAAGTAAGAGAAGCATGTAAGTAGAGAATGATGACTGTATAACTGCAGGAAATGCAAGTGTAGTCCAAGTACAATTTCAGTGCGCTATGGTTGGAATTTGAACGCGGAGTAAACAAAGTTACATCTTGTTACATAAGAGTAAAAGACAAGTAAAGGGAAGGACTTTGAAGTCTATGGCCTGTGTCTGGTAACACAGAGTTTTACAACTTTTTTCTCATTCTAATGGTGGGGGCTAATTCCCACAGGAATATCCTTTCTGTAGAGACTTGGTGATGTTTGGGTCAGGTGAATTCCATTGCACTAACACAACAGGAATGTAGTGTGGCAACAATATCCTAAAAACTGACTATAAGTGACATGGATATTGGATGTTTGTAAGCTCCTAAACTATGAGTTTGCATGTTTTTATAACAAATTTTTATTAAACTGGAACATTTTGGGTATTTTCCTACATGAAGTAGGAAAACAGAGCACTTTAAAATGGTGAGTTTTAAATTAGGAAACAACAGCAAAGTATCTAGTGGGACACAGAGCGCCACAGGAAACCCACAAACCACAAGCTAAGAAAGACATTGTTACTGTGTGGACTGACCAAGACAAAATGCTCACTCCCCTTCCCCTCACAAGGGCTGCTTTCAGCTCAATACTCAGTATTATTGACACAAAAAACTCAGGGCACTAAAAATATGTCTAGTCTGTCTTCCTAGTTTTTGTTTCTCTTCCTCGTCTACTGCAATTCTGTGTGAGAAGTGAGAACTCAACCTGCCTCCAGTTATTGAAAATCAGAGGCTAGAATCAGAAAAAGATTACTTACTAAAGATGATCTACTAAAGGATGGCACCAAAACCTGGCAGCTTTTGCTCTCTTTTTGGAGCTGTCATGAGGAGGAAGAGTTAATGAAAGAATGCAGATCTGACCAAGCAAATCTCTCCTTGCTCAGAAAATTGAATGCATACATGAAAGCATCAGTGGTCAATATCACCACATTAGTAGAAGCATTGAGACTGTACTGGCAAGATGCCAGGCTTTTAAGGTTATTGGTGGGGGAGGGAGGAGTCAAGCAGCAGGAAAACAACCAAACCTTACACAGTTCTCTTCTATTGTCTTAATCCTCTACCACGTATATTGGGTTGGCCAGAAAGTTCATTCGTGTTTTTCCGTAACATCTTACAGAAAACCTGAACGAACTTTTTGGCCAACCCAATATAATGGTCGGGTGAATAAAGTGAGAAAATCATTCTGTCTCGACAGTTACAAATTCCAGGGATGGTATCCTGGAACCAACGAGCATCTGAAATTTAGCTTCTAGCTCCTCAATGTTCTAGCTAGCATCTACAGCACAATTGCCATCTATAGAAATCTTTGGCACATTCTCATAAGTGAGAGGTATTTAGTATAAAAGAGAGATGTATGACTTGTACCGGATACTCCCTTTATGTGGAATGCCATTCTCCAAGATTGACATATGGCTATTTCCTTCTTATTATGTAGGCCTTTGTTTACAGGTCATCACCTCAGAGAGGACTTTTCTGACCGCCCTACCCAGTCACTCTGTAAGACATGTTTTATTCTTGTCACTGCCTGCTCTTTTCTCTTTTATTTTGTGTGCTGTTTGCGGTCTCTCTCCCAGCCTCTGTCTTGAATTGAAGTTCTACGGAAGTGATGACTTTGTGGATCAGGTTCATTACTGTTTCCCTGTGTCTAGAATATGCCAAGCCAATGGCAGGTTCTCAATAAAAGCTGATGGAATGAAAGAATGAGTAAATGAATGAGTGATACATTATAGGTATATTCTGCCAGTATTGAAATCTTGGTTTGCCAGGGAAAGTTATTTGGTCTTGATATTCTGCCATTCATACTGTTACACACCAGGGTTTCCACAGCCTGGAGGCCTTAGGCTGGAGCCCAGGGGGCACTGGGCAGGGACTGTTCTAATGAAGGGCAGAGTCTGGCAATGAGAGAACTGGGGAGACAGCGAGTAGGATTGCAACCCAAGAAATGTCAGCCCTATAGATGCTGGGGCTGCCAGTGAGAACTGCGTGATGACGAAAACCACACTGCCATTTTCCCTGTTTCTACAGCACCTGGCACGGTGGTTGACATAAAGTAGGCCCTCAGAGGTGGTTGAATCATAATTACTGGGGGCAGGGGGTAAAATCTAGGAACTTTTTTGTTTAGATTGTGTGTGACTTGGGAACTATTGATTTGCCCGAATACTGATGACAGATTCTCTAAAAGGAACTGAAAAACTACATATTTACTTTGCCTATGTGAGAATTAGGTATGAAGTGACCTTTCTGTGAGCTGCTTATGGTTTGTTAACACCTATAATATGATACTCATTATACTTGTCATTACATCTGTATCAGATTCGCTGTGTTGTAAATTTTATTTGATTGCAGTAGCAAACTCTAAGTATGCTTAAGCTACATTTATAGAATATGAGGCTTCATCCACAAGTGACAACGGAAAACGTTCTCAGTGCTTTACAGTCATACCTGGTGAGCTTAGACTTCATAGAATGTAACACATATCCCACCGTTGTTCATTCACCAGTTTATAAAGACAAAAAGGAAGACAAGGAAACATATTGCTCAGAACAAAAGGTAGGGCAAGTGTGGTCAGAACTAGAACAGTCAGTTCAGAATGCTGTGCAGTACCCGTTATTGGGAAGTGCAGAATTTGAAACCTTTGGAGAAACCCAGTGACAGCATGGAAGTGGAAGAGGAGACGGAAGAAGGGGGCAATGAGGGAGAGGACCACGAGGCCTGGCAGGTACCTCCAATCATTCTTACCTTCTTCATACAAAGGTAATTACATTAAAATCCTAGTAGAGAAGGTCAGATTTCCATGGCATCCTATTAGCCCTAAATTTGGAGTAACAAATCTTGAGCGATTGAATGATCAAAAGACCTTTTCCCCCCATAGAGTCAAAGGAAGAATAAAAATTGGACATAAAGTTAACATTTTACTTGGATAGCATTTGTCCTTTTGGCTCCCAAATACTTGTTTGTAAACATAGTTTGAGTTTCACTGAATATTTTTCTTCTAGCTAATATCAGATCTTCCCACATCCAATATTTATCAAGGTCTGTACACTAAAAAATGTTTTCAGTAGCTGTCAAGTCTTCTTTGGACAAGTTCACCAGAAGGACATCTCAGGGGGAGGGCTCATGTATAAGTGATTTATTCAGGAGGTGCTTCCAGAGAAGCAGGTAAAGGAGGAAGGGAAGTAAGACAGGGAAGAGTATGGTTTCAACCTGATACCATGGAGAAATTCTGAAGTATAACTTATGCCTTGGAATTTGTCCAAGCAGAATCAAAGCCACCAGACTTTTGTATTTTATATGTTATAATCACTGGTTAAGGACTGTGGGATTTGAGGGGTTAGTGGTGGTGAGGGTGGTGTGTGGAGAGTGAACTTCTAGTCACTTTGAGTTGTTTATGCCTACGGGCAGGGCCCTCCAGTGGCCAAGTGTTGTCTCCAAAAAAGCAGCACAGGTGTGGGGAGATGTGGACGTTCAAGCCCAAGCCTAGTGGGAGGAGGGGCAAAGAAAATGTTGGCAAGGATGCCAGGAGATCTGGGGGGACCCAGGGGGTGTCCACAGCCTCTTCCTCGTTCTCTTTGCCCCCCACTGTCCATCTTTAATTCATGCCCCTGTGATTATTTCTCTTCTGGATTATATAATGCATTCCTAACCTACATTCTCTGACCCATGCAGGCCTCCTCCAGTAAAATCTTGCTGTGATCAGTGATCTTTCTAAATTGCATATGTGGTAGTGCTAGTCCAGTGCTTGTAACCCTTCAGTTATCGTGTGAAGTCTAAGCTCCTCAGCATGTTTGTCTGATGCTCTTGATCTGACCCCAACCCCAAACTCCTAGGACAGCACCAAACAGTCTGGTGAAGTGACTTACTGCTCTCTGACCTCTGAGATTTTATAAAGCTATACCCACTGCCTGGAAAGACATTCACCCACATCCTCGCCTGTCTCATTGTTACTCGCCTTTGCACATCTACCCCAATCTTCCTGGCCTCTGGCTTCCCACTGCTCCCTGGTTGTAGTATTTGCCACATTCTCCTTTCCCACCAGACTGTGAGCCTCTTTCAGAAAACCCTGTGCTCTATTCATCTCTGCCTTTCATCATGCTCACATTCTATTAGAAGATAAGGTGAAATGGAGGAGTGAGGATCTGTCTTTGCAGGCATCTGCAGGATGAATGTGGTCTTTGGGTTTCAAGGGCCCCATTCTTTATGTGTTAGGTCATGGGAGCTGGGCAAAGGGTGGGTCACCTCCATGTGCCAGATAATGAAATTGACATGCATGGTCCATGGAGTCCTCCTGCAGTAGGACTGAGGTGCATGTTATTATCGAAGCCACCTATGATCATGTTGAGGTTTCTTAGCATCAAAGGGATCTGCTCTATTTTCAGAGATTTTCTGGCTTCCTGATGTTTCTACCTTTCAGGAAAAAAAAAAAGTATAGCTCCCATGTTCAGTTTGGCTTGCATCTGCACTGAAAATGGCAGAGATGGTTAAGCCAATTAAACAGATATTATTGAAGACCTTGGACTTCAGGCAAAGACCTGGCATTAAGCTAGGTGTCAGGTATGCAAAGATGAGTAAAACGTGAAACCCGATTGTTATGGGTTGAATTGTGTTCCCTCCAGTATTCATATGTTGAAGCCTAACCCTCAGTTACTTCAGAATTTGACCTTATTTGGAAATAAACTCATTGCAGATATAATAAGTTAAGATGAGGTCATACTGGAGTAGGGTGAGCCCCTAATCCAATATGGCTGGAATCCTTATACAAAGAATGCCATATGAAGAAACAGATATGCACAGGGGAGAGTGCCACGTGAACACAAAGGCAGAGATGGGGTGAAGCATTTACAAGCCAAGGAACACCAAAGATTGCCAGCCAGCCACCAGAAGCTAGGAGAGAGCCACGGGACAGATTTTTTTCTCACAGCCTTCAGAAGGAATTGACCCTGACATCTTGATCTCAGACTTGTAGCTTCAAGAACTGTGAGACATTAAGTTTCTGTGGTTTAAGCCACTCAGTTTGTAGTAATTTGTTATGACAGCCCTAGCAAACTAATACACTAATCCCAATCAACTAAGAGACAGACATAAAAACAGCATGGGAAAACGTGATGAGACTAGTAGTGGAGATCTGTTCAAGATACAGATGCAGCCCAGAGAAAGGAGGGTCGGCTGGGAGTTCTGGGGAGGTGTGGGCAGGTGGAGGTGCTGGTCAAGGGAAGGTTGTGTCGTGGAAGAGTTGCTTGAGCTGGGTTTTGAAAGCTGGAGGTGATGAAGACGGATGTCTGTCTATGGCAGTTACGGCAGTCACACACAAAGTCAACTACCTTGCAATATTACCCCTATTTCCTCTTAATGATTTTTGGCCGGAGCTGTGCAGAGAGGCCGGAGCAGACGTGGAAGCAGGCAGGTGGCTTTGGGTCCCCACAGTAGCAGGAGTAAACAGTCCGTGATCTTGCACCAATGGGTGTCATTCCCTTCCCATCCCCCTTCCCTTTGTAGCATACTCTTTGTTCTCTCCTTGTTTTTTTCCTCTGAGTAAATCTGTTTACCGCCCAGAAGAGAACAGGGAAGGAATAGACCAGTTGCCCGGGGCAGATGGTGCAGTGTGAATGGCCGACACACAGAAAGCAGAACTCCTCAGCCCCTATCTTCCATTTGCTTTCTCCAGCAAGGCTCTTCGAACTAAAGAGCATCAAGTAAACATGATTAAGCAGAAACTGAAGCACAGGTCAATGGAAGAGATAGTCAGGGAACCCCTGGTTGATTTAAATGATTCCAGGTCTTCAGATCCAAGGGAATAATGCTCAAAAAAAAAAAAAAAAGAAAAAAGAAAAAAGAACTCGCAGAAATAACCAATGAAGCACTGAGGAGAAATTCTTTTCAGTTTTTGTTTGTTTAGAAATTCTGGTTAATATAAAATGTGCCTGAGGCCTGGAGAAGGGCGAATGTTTTCTCACATTGAAAAAAATATAAAAGAAGAACTCACAGAAGATACAAGTTCATATTGATTCCCTGCAAACATTTTTTGGTATTTTATTTGACTTATGAACATACAAACATGTAAAGTGAAAAGGAGGGAGGAAGCGGCAGGAAGAAAATGAAGGAAGGAGAGGGTTTGAGAGACAGAAAAAAGGAGAGAGAATAGAGCAGGAAAGACAGGGAAGGGAGAATAAGGAGTTTATTAGATTTATAAAAATTACCTTAAGTTTACAGAGTACACACAGCTCAATTTGCCTATAGTTGTGACCTCAATTATCCTGCACAATTTCAGGACAGGCTATTCAGTAAATGTGATGTATGTCTTGACAAAATAAAGGAGGATACTAATAAGAACCAGAGAAAGCTAATTAAGAAAATATCGTGCTAAACTTGGAGCTTCCTTCCTTCCCAGTTTCCTTGGACTTGTCTTTTCTCATTTCCTCAGAGTGGAATCCACTCTTGTTTTACCCAAAGACACAGCACCATAAACACCAAACAGAATGTGATGGTTTCCAAGTCCTACATGCTGCTCCTTGGAAATGAATCTTAGAGAACTGGCAGTGTTGGTTGTGATGCTCCCTGTCAGTCCCTGAACTCTCCAAGTTCCTCATCCTAACGCCTCCTGCCCTTGCTTTCTCTCCTCTCAGTACCCATAAATCCTGGGCTTCTGAGTGAGCCACTTTCTTTTGTTCCTGTTCTGAGAGTCTTCCTAGTACATTTGCCCATCCAAGAATTGGCTCCTGGCTTGCTCTTGTGGGTGACTTCTCTTAGAGTCTGTACCCTTGATTGGTGGGTGGGACCAGGAAACCACTGAGCATTCCACACTCAGATGCGGACTGTCTTTAGGGATTACACTTGTTTTGGAGTCTCATGCTCTCTCCCCTATCGGGATCATTCCTGCCTCTTGAATTATGTCACTGTCATTCCTTTATTATATACTAATTGGACACCAACTCTTTGAAACACACTATTGCCCTAAGGGTAATAGTAAGATTTTCATCTGTAAAAACTATACATCAGATCATATCTCCTCTCGCTTCAAACCTTCTAAGTTTTTTTAAAAATTATATTTAGAATAAAATCTCAACTCTTCCCCCCAGGCTGCAAAGATCAACATAATCTGGCCACTGCCTGCCTCTGTTCTTAAATTTACCAAGCTTGTTCCTGCCTCAGGGCTTTTGTACTTGCTTGCTCTCTTCCCTCAGATCCTTCAGATCTGGATCTTTCTCTTCATGCACATTTCAGCTTAAATTTTACTTCTTGGAAGAAGTCTTCTTGACTAACACATCTTAACAAACCCTCTTTTCACCTGCCAAGCAGTCTCTGTCAATGTAGTGCTTTTTTGCTTTCTTGGCACTTAATACTCTCTAGAATTACCTTGTGTATTTGTTTCATTTCCTTGTTTATTTCTTTTTCCTTGACCCCCAGAATGCAGACATCATGAGAGCAGGCACCCTATCCCCAGCACCTGGACAGTTTCTGGTATATGGTAGGTGCTCAATAAATGTTTGAATGAATGAGTAAATAAATCCTTGCTCCATACTTACTGGCTACATGGCCATGGACGAATTGCCTACATGGACTTTAGTCCCTTATTTTGACAGTGTGGTTAGCAATTCCCATCTCATCAAGATTTTGTGGGAGTTGAATGAGATGACATAGGTAAGGTGTCTCCAGCAGAGTGGGGAACAGAAAAAGGCACACAGTAACTCCCAGATGAGGTTATTATGATATGCTAGTCTCTGAGAAAGGCCATGGGGACACAGAGATGTTCCTAACATAGTCCTTTTTCCCAAAGTGCCCAGTTGCTTTGACTGAATGAGGATTAGAGATGTTGCCTGTCTTGGCTACCACACCTCCTCTGCCCTGCCGAACCTCTTCTGAGAGCCAGACTCTCCCCAGGGCCTGTCACACCCACTGGTTGGGACGGGTTCTTGGGCCTGACTATCCACATTACCTTGTCTTATTGTGAATAAACAACCAAGATGCACTGACAATGCCTGAGATTACAAAACTAACCTAATTCCCTTTTATGGATGGAGCTATTAGACAAGTATTTCTAGGCATTTCATAGAGACTTAGTATTTCTGGATTTCAACAGAGAATGTGACAGCCTTTTACGGTACTTTTCGGTGAATATTGTAGATAAATATGGGATTATGCCTCTTTGACATTAATGGCTATTTAATTAGATAAACCTAAACCATCCCAATAGTTTCTAAGATTCAAATCCATTCTTAAGGTTACAAATTACAATGAAGATTCATAGTCAGAAGACTGAAGGCCCAAATTAACCTTCATGGGGACTGAAGTCCCCATGTTGTACAATATATCCTTGTAGCCTGTCTTACCCAATAGTTTATACCTCCCACTCCCCCACCCCTATATTGTCCCTCTCCCTCCCCACTGGTAATCACTAGTTTGTTCTCTAGATGAGCCTGTGAGCCTGTTTATTTTTGGTTGTATTTACTAGTTTGTTGTATTTTTTTAGATTCCACATATAAGTGATATCATACAGTATTTGTCTTTTTCTGTCTGACTTATTTCACTTGGCATAATGCCCTCCAAGTAAAAAATAGCTATTTTGTTAGATTGTAGGCTCCACACTCACAGGTGGCCTTTCTCTGACAGAGGTGCTAGAGAGAGGATTCCTACACAGGGTAGGGAGTTGGACAAGATAATGTCTAGTGTCTAGAAGCTAAAATTATCAAAGCTGTCACTTTTACTTGTTCATTATTCACAATATCTCCATGATGTGGATATCATTTCTTATCCATGAAGAAACTAATGCTCAGAGAAATTAAATAATTTGCCAAATAACCCAGACCTTGTAAATTTCTGAGCTGGTTGTTGAGTTTAGATCTATTTGGCTCCCAGATCCAAAACTTTCTATTATATCATGCTACTTTCCAACTTGGTGATTCTTTGCTCATGTCCTTAGTTTCTTTCCTCTTCCTTCTGTGTATTTCCTTTCTTCTTTCCTTTCCATGACTTAAATAAAAATGACAAACGGTAATATATTTGGCTTTTATTTAATTCCTGATATTGACATTCAAAAGCAAAGAAATAGATGGCTGACTCCTGGAGAGTAGTATTATGACATTATTATTATTATTTTTGGACATAGTTGAGAGGTTATAATTTAAAAACTTCCAGTGATGAATGTCTATAGAAATCTTAAGTGTTTAAAAATCATTCTTTTAAATACTAAAATGCATAGTATGATTCTTTCAGTAAGAAACTAATGGGAGACAACTGAACCACAAATTGGAAGTAAAAGCAGGTGATTTGGTGCTGTTCTAGTTTTAGGTTCTCCAAATTTCATTTATTTGCAGTGTACACCTTCTCCCTTTTGTGTGGAATTCTCAATTCTTCTGCATAGATAGAAATAGTTTCTGTGTATATAATTCACCAGGCAGTAGCTCTTAATTAGGATGCCTTGATCCTCTGGTATGGTGTAAGTTAAACATAGCTCATTGGGACATGCACAAGCAAAGTCTATCCTACATGGGCTCCAGCCCAACTGTCAAAATCCTCCAAGTTAGGGCTCCCCCCACGTTTGAATTATGTAGCTGCAGCAACGAGCTCAAGAAAGGCTGCTGTATGGGAAGAGAGCTAAGGATGATATTAAGGCTTGGGTGAACTGACCCCTTGACAACCTAACATGGAGGCCTTTATCTTTGATTTAACACATTTGTCAACTTGACAGGAAGCTTGGGCTGCACATTCTTGCCCTCGTGAGACTCCGAGGCCTGCAGAAAGAGATTGGGTGTGGAAGTCAAACTCAGGGAGGGGCAAATCCTGGCCATACAACTTACTATGCTAGGAATCCTGGCCATGCAACTTACTATGCTAGGATCTTGTTTCCCCTGACTGCAACTTTATCATCTATAGAATGGGGTCATAATAATTATTCACAGAATTTTTGAGAAGATTGAAGGGTTAATGATGCAGAAATAGGAATATGGAAATAAATAGGGAAATAGAAGCAAAAACAGTAGATAAAAATTCCCAAATTGAGACTGTGCTTCACAAATCTTTATGCTTGACTTTTGTGCTGGTCAAACACTTATAAACTATTGTGAAGGTACAGTCCACACTCAGTATCATGCCAGGATCAGAAGAACTATCAAATTGAGCACCCTAATGACCAAACCCCCCCAAACAAACAAAAAACCCTGTGAAGTTACACATGAAAATGAAAGCCAATGGAAATAAAACTGATAAACAAATAGTAATTGCTACTTAATCACAATCTGGGAAACATATTTTTGCATTTCTTATAGACATTCTATCCTTTAAACTCTTACTAAAGTCTAAAACTTGAAATTCTTTTGTTTGAAAAATAATACATTCTTCAAGTATTCACCGTGTCAGTGTCAGATTGGCAATAAGAGTAGTTAGTGAAAACCTAAAATGGGCTTTCAAATAAGAAATGAAGTAAAACATAAATTGCTTCATGAACTAAAGCTAGCTACAGATATTCCATGCAAATGGAAATCAGAAGAAAGCTGGAGTAGCAATACTCATATCAGATAAAATAGACTTTTAAGATAAAGAATGCTACAAGAAACAAGGAAGGGCACTACATAACGATCAAGGGATCAATCCAAGAAGAAGATATAACAATTATAAATATATATGCACCCAACATAGGAACACCTCAATACATAAGGCACCTGCTAACAGCTATAAAAGAGGAAATCGACAGTAACACAATAATAATGGGGGACTTTAACACCTCACTTATACCAATGGATGGATCATACAGACAGAAAATTAATAAGGAAACACAAGCTTTAAATGACACAATAGACCAGATAGATTTAATTGATATTTATAGTATATTCCAGCCAAAAACAGCAGATTACATTTTCTTCTCAAGTGCATACAGAACATTCTCCAGTATAGATCACATCTTGGGTCACAAATCAATCCTCGGTAACTTTAAGACAATTGAAATCATATCATGCATCTTTTCCAACCACAACGCTATGAGATTAGAAATCAATTACAGGGAAAAAAACATTAAAAAACACAAACACATGGAGGCTAAACAGTACATTACTAAATAACCAAGAGATTACTGAAGAAATCAAAGAGGAAATCAAAAATTACCTAGAGACAAATTGCAACGAAAACACGACGATCCAAAACCTATGGGATGCAGCAAAAGCAGTTCTAAGATGGAAGTTTATAGCAATGCAAGCCTACCTTGAGAAACATGAAAAATCTCAAATAAACAATCTAACCGTATACCTAAATGAACTAGAGAAAGAAGAACAAACAAAACCCAAAGTTAGTAGAAGGAAAGAAATCATAAAGATCAGAGCAGAAATAAATGAAATCGAAACAAAGAAAACAATAGCAAAGATCAATAAAGCTAAAATATGTTTTTTTGAGAAGATAAACAAAATTGATAAACCTTTAGCCAAACTCATCAAGAAAAACAGGGCGGGGGCTCAAATCAATAAAATTAGAAATGAAAAAGGAGAAGTTACAATGGACACTGCAGAAATACAAAGCATCCTAAGAGACTACTACAAGAAACTCTGTGCCAATAAAATGGACAACCTGGAAGAAATGGGCAAATTTTTAGAAAGGTATAACCTTCCAAAACTGAACTAGGAAGAAATAGACAATATGAACAGACCAATCACAAGTAATGAAATTGAAACTGTGATTAAAAATCTTGCAACAAACAAAAGTGCAGGACCAGATGGCTTCACAGGTGAATTCTATCAAACATTTAGAGAAGAGCTAACACCCATCCTTCTCAAACTCTTCCAAAAACTGCAAGAAAGAAACACTCCCAAACTCATTCTATGAGGCCACCACCACCCGGATACCAAAACCAGACAAAGATACTACAAAAATAGAAAATTACAGATCAATATCACTGATGAATATAGATGCAAAAATCTTCAACAAAATACTAGCAAACAGAATCCAACGACACATTAAAAGGATCATACGCCACGATCAAGCGGGATTTATCCCAGGGATGCAAGGATCCTTCAATATACGCAAATCAATCAATGTGATACACCATACAACAAATTGAAGAATAAAAACCATCTGATCATCCCAATAGATACAGAAAAAGCTTTTGACAAAATTCAACACTGATTTATGATAAAAACTCTCCAGAAGGTGGGCATAGAGGGAACCTACGTCAACATAATAAAGGCCATATACGACAAACCCACAGGAAACATCATTCTCAATGGTGAAAAACTGAAAACATTTCCTCTAAGATCAGGAACAAGACAAAGATGTCCACTCCCTCCACTATTATTCAACATAGTCTTGGAAGTCCTAGCATGGCAATCAGAGAAGAAAAAGAAATAAAAGTAATACAAATTGGAAAAGAAGAATTAAAACTGTCACTGTTTTAAGATGACATGATACTATACATAGAGAAACCTAGAGATGCCACCAGAAAACTACTAGAGCTAATCAATGAATTTGGTAAAGTTGCAGGATACAAAATTAATGCACAAAAATCTCTTGCTCTGAGCCTGCACGTCCGGAGCCTGTGCTCTGCAACGGGAGAGGCTGCAACAGCGAGAGGCCCGTGTACAGCAAAAAAAAAAAAAAAAAAAAAGACACTTTTATAGGGCTTCCCTGGTGGCGCAGTGGTTGAGAGTCTGCCTGCCGATGCAGGGGATGCGGGTTCATGCCCCGGTCCGGGAAGATCCCACATGCCGCGGAGCGGCTAGGCCTGTGAGCCATGGCCGCTGAGCCTGCACATCTGGAGCCTGTGCTCCGCAACGGGAGTGGCCACAACAGTGAGAGGCCCGCGTACCGCAAAAAAAAAAAAGGAAAAAAAATCTCTTGTATTCCTACACACTAACAATGAAAGATCAGAAAGAAAAATTAAGGAAACATTTCCATTCACCATTGCAACAAAAAGAATAAAATACCTAGGAATAAACCTACTTAAGGAAGTAAAAGACCTGTACTCAGAAAACTATAAAACACTGATGAAAGAAATCAAAGATGACACAAACAGATGGAGAGATATACCATGTTCTTGGATTGGAAGAATCAATATTGTGAAAATGACTATACTACCTAAAGCAATCTACAGATTCAGTGCAATACCTATCAATTTACCAGTGGCATTTTTTACAGAACTAGAACAAAAAAATCTTAAAATTTGTATGGAGACGCAAAAGACCCCAAATAGCCAAAGCAGTCTTGAGGGAAAAAAATCAGAGCTGGAGAAATCAGACTCCCTGACTTCAGACTATACTACAAAGCTACAGTAATCAAGACAATATGGTACTGGCACAAAAACAGAAATATAGATCAATGGAACAAGATAGAAAGCCCAGAGGTAAACCCACGCACCTATGGTCAACTAATCTATGACAAAGGAGGCAAGGATATACAATGGAGAAAAGACAGTTTCTTCAATAAGTGATGCTGGGAAAACTGGACAACTACATGTAAAAGAATGAAATTAGAACACTCCTTAACACCATACACAAAAATAAACTCAAAATGGGTTAGAGACCTAAATGTAACACCAGACACTATAAAACTCTTAGAGGAAAACATACGAAGAACACTCTTTGACATAAATCTCAGCAAGATCTTTTTTGATCCACCTCCTAGAGTAATGGAAATAAAAATAAAAATAAACAAATGGGACCTAATTAAGTTTTAATGAAACTTAAAAGCTTTTACAAAGCAAAGGAAACTACAAACAAGATGAAAAGACAATCTTCAGAATGGGAGAAAATATTTGCAAACGAATCAATGGACAAAGGATTAATCTCCAAAATACATAAACAGCTTATGCCACTCAATATTAAAAAAACAAACAACCCAATCTAAAAATGGGCAGAAGACCTAAATAGACATTTCTCCAAAGAAGACATACAGATGGCCAAGGAGCACATGAAAATCTGCTCAACATCACTAATTATTAGAGAAGTGCAAATCAAAACTACAATGAGGTATCACCTCACACCGGTTAGAATGGGCATCATCAGAAAATCTACAAACAACAAATGCTGGATACGGTGTGGAGAAAAGGGAACCCTCTTGCACTGTTGGTGGGAATGTAAATTGATACAGCCACTATGGAGAACAGGATGGAGGTTCCTTAAAAAACTAAAAATAGAATTACTATATGACCCAGCAATTCCACTACTGAGCATATACCCAGAGAAAACCATAATTCAAAAAGACACATGCACCCTAATGTTCATTGCAGCACTATTTACAATAGCCAAGTCATGGAAGCAACCTAAATGCCCATCAACAGACGAATGGATAAAGAAGTTGTGGTACATATATACAATGGAATATTACTCAGCCATAAAATGGAACAAAATTGGGTCATTTGTAGATACATGGATGGATCTAGAGACTGTCATACAGAGTGAAGTAAGTCAGAAAGAGAAAAACAAGTATCGTATATTAATGCATATATGTGGAACCTAGAAAAATAGTACAGATGAACCTGTTTACAGGGCAGAAATAGAGACACAGATGTAGAGAACAAAGGTATGAATACCAAGAAGGGAAAGTGTTGGGGTGTGTGTGTGATGAATTGGGAGATTGGGATTGACATGTATACACTAATATGTATAAAATGGATAACTAATAAGAACCTGCTATATAAAAAATAAATAAAATTAAAATTAAAAAAAAAAGTCAGTGTTTGTTCTAGCCAAAAAACTAGCAATGACCCAAAAGTTCGTCAAGAGAAAAATAGATAGCTAAATTGTGGAATAGTCATATAATGAGATATTGTATGGAAGTGAAAATTAATGAACTACATCTGTATACATCAACATGGGTGAATGTCCTCAATGTTACTTTTACTATGTTAAAAGTAAGTACCAGGAGAGATTATTCCATTTGTATAAGTTTCAAAAATGAAAAAATTCAACAATTAGGGAAAAATACAAATGTTGCAAAAACTAGTTTTATAAAAAGTCAAGGGAATAATAAATACAATGTTTTGTCATGGTTACTTGGGGGATGGAGGGAGGTGAACTGAATTGGAGAAGGGCACATGGGGAATCTGATGTATTGCTAATACTCTGTTTCTTAAACTGGGTGATAGATATATGAGTATTTGGTTCTAAAAGAAGATGTGAATTATTGTCAATATTATTGTAATATTAATAAGTGAATATATAAATAGATGAATAAACAAATAAAAACACAAAACAAGTGGATAAAGAAATGAAAGAGGGCTGTAAACAGATAATAACAGTGTGTTATTAAGAATTTTAATTAATCCAACTCTCAGTACCTGAAGTCTTTTCTAAAAAAAGCATGTACCTTACACTAAAAAACGCTAGTGGGGAAAATATTCATTCTCTATGCACAGAAATTTTTATTTTTATACAGCAGCCTTTCACAAGGTATCTGGGTTGGATGGGGTAGGAGGGTCATAAAGGGAGACTTCCTTTTTACTATATACCTTTGTGTACTGTTTGGAATTTTTGTTTTTCTTTGTGCATAGAATGTCTTTTCAACAAGGGTTTGTGTCAAGATAAAAAAACTAAAATAAAAACCAAGCGTTTTATTCGGTGGGAGAAAAAAAGAAAAAAAGCTAGCTACAACGATTGATAGTCAATAGTATGTTATTTATTCTACCACGAAGGAAGGGCAGAGACGTTTGAAAATGACTAGTTGAATATCAGTCTATTTTATTTAATAAGTGATCGTTATTTCCTACATTAAATAAAATTCAGTCTACTTACCCAGAACTCACATTTAAGTCTCAAATTCAGCTTTGACTGAATAATGAGAAGCCATCATTGTGGACCAAAGCAGGGAAATTTTTGGTAAGGATTCTGTGACATGGTTATATAGAAGACCAAATGGATTTGGTTAAAGCTGGATTACTTACACAAAGTCCAAAGATAAATTTAGTTGAAAATTGGTCACAGGTAGCCGTGCAGTCTCAAAGGGCATTTCTGACTAGACAAACAGCATCTCCCAGCATCCCCTCCACTGAAATAAACAGCCAAGTGTTCCCTCGCCACAGGCTGGGTAAATACTAACTAAACTGTCTGCCTGTATGCCAATAGGAGCAACACTCCCTATTTTTTAGCAAAATATTTTTCCACTCTGGCCATCCAAGAAACTCTCCAAATCCAATACGTTTCAATGGACTTTTAAGGCTTCTCTATTTTTCTCACTATTTATAGCTTTCAGATGTTGGCAGGTAGAAAACTGCATTTTCTTCAGAATAAACTCGTAAATGGCAGTGATGCCGTTTCATCGTATGCCACATAGTATTAAGTAAGTATTAAAACAATCCTTTTTCTTTATGAATGTAAACATTTACAAAGACTAGGAAATAAAACAAATCCCTCACAGATATGGTATCAAAAGTTATATTTATATTGTGAAGAGTTTTGCTGGTTGAAGACCCTGGGACTGGGCCCAGAGGGAAAGCCCAGACTGGTCACGGCTAATGGGTAGAAAGAGTCTTTAGGAAGCTAAATGACACAAGTCCAGGATGCTGTGATCTGCCCTGTCAATGAAGCTAAAGCTGAGGAAGGCATACAGGAAATATGAGATGGCTTCAATGTGCATACTATTTAATACATTATAAATCTTTTGCCAGTGTAACACCTTACTGGTCCTTATAACAACCCTGGGCTGCAGACAAGGTAATTATTCACCCATTATATGGATGTAGAAACTCAGGCTCAGAGAAATGACTTAATCAAGGTTACATGGCTAATATGTGGCAGAGGCAAGAATATGGCACAGCTGGAACCAGAAGCTAGATCTTCTGATGGCTAAACTCGTTTTCCTTCCCCAACTTCACACTGTTCCTCAAAGAATTCAGCCCACAGAACTTAGAGTCTCACTGGGAAGACAATCTATTCATGTTAAAGAGCTGGTGAATAATGAGAAAGAGAAATTAAGGGAATTTGTTTAGAGACTAAGGACCAGTTTATTCTAGTTGTTAGTAAAGGATTATATTTGGCTGATCAGGAAGTGATAATCTGGTATAATTGGAATGTGGAAAAGTTGAGTGTAAATACCCCGTTCTCTCTAACCAGCTAGGTGACCTCTGGAGTTCTCATCTGTAGAGCTATAAGGCCCCATTTGGGATTGTGGTAAAATCATCAGAGATGAAGTCCCTCTGAGGCCACTTGAGAGAGAGCCTCTAAGATATTCCCCAAGGGCACCTGAACCAGGATTCACCAAGGAGGCAGGATGTGACTGGGGAGACTACAGCTCAGTGGAGGAAAAGTAGGAGGGAAATACTGACAGGGAAAAATAGCTTGAGCAAAGTTCTGGTGGCAAGGACCAATATGCTGCTTATATGGGACAGGAAGGAGACAGGTAGATACAAAAACAAAATGTGTGGAAAGTTCAATAATTATTAAATCAATTTTATCCATATAGTTAGTCATTCTGGACATTTCAGGTTAAAATCTACTCCTTTACCTTTTAATCAATTATCGAAATAATTGTACTAAAATTTTCTTCCTTCCTCCCTCCCTCCCTTCCTCCCTCCTTCCTTTCTTCTTTCCACCTTACCTGTTTTAGACAGACTACATTGGAGTGTATTTTAAGAGGGGTGGATATATTTGTCTTAGGCAGGGAAGGTTGTCAAATACAGGTCATGCACACTGCCACACCCCTGCCATAACAGACAATGTTGATCAATCACTGCTCTCTGGGCACAATCTCAGGATTCATTTCAAGGTGCATGGGTTGCTTAAACTTGGCACAAGTGATGAGACCTATTTGCCAAAACAAATCTCGGACAAAAGTAGGTCAAATATGGCTTTCTATTAAAAAAATGGTAAAACTATATTGGAAAATGCCCTTCCTTTACCCTCTTCAAACATTTTCCCCTTGCTGTTTTGATTTCAGCAAGAGCCTCATGCAAAAATAGGCAAATGTTATTTGAAGTTATAGTCTAGTGCATTGAGAGCCTAGAAAAGATGTTTTAGAAGCCTGAATATGTCTCATGAATGGATATTATCCTTTGAATATTTTGTCAAACAAATTGACTTCTGGACATTCTGACGTTTGCTCTTTGCAAATTTGAGTTTCCCTGGTGCTAAAATTTGTTTTTTGTTTTTTTCATTCCAGTACAAATATATTATATGTGTGAGTATATGTAGAGGTTTTGAACTCAGCTTCTGAAGCCAGTGTTGGAATCCCATCTCTGTCTCTTTCTAGCTGAGTGTCTTTGAACAAGTTAACTTGACCTTTCTTAGCTTCAGTTTTCTCATATTGAAAAGGGATATAATAATCATTTCTATTTCACAGGGTTATGGTGAAGAGTAAATTAGATAATTCATGCATAGCATTTACCGTAGTATCTGGCACATGGTGTACTCAGTAAATGTGAGTTTGCGTGTGCTGTATGTAGCTGACATTATCTAGGGCGAATTAAGGACTTTGATACTTCCTGAATCATTTGGCGAAATGCTGCATTTCTTTGCTCCTGTGGATTTAAGTTAGAGTTTTAATGCTCCTTGAATTCTGTTTTGTGGTTCCATCATGATTTTTTTGTCTGTGTTTGAACTCCAAGAAAAATGTCCCCACTTTTGGTAGCTGATATATTCATACCACTAGTGCTGCAAGAAAAATAATCTGTCATTGAAGTAGATGTGAGTTGACATGACAGACTATCTTAAACACTCATAACATGCGTAATATGGTCTCTATGGAATGAAATAACTCCTTCAGAGCCTTTGCAGTCTCTTGTATCATGGCTCTCAGAGAGCAGAACCATTTTAATTCTAAAACAGCTATGCCTGTTTGGGGAATAAAACATCAAGAAGAAAAGGCATTTCACATACATAACGACTGACATTTATAAATCGTTTAGATATTTGTGCATACATGTGCACAAATGTTTGTGGATGAGACATGCATATATACATGTGCACATAGGTATGTGTGGTGTTTTAAATTCTGGTGTTTGCTATCTTGTACCTGATTGGCTAGAAGTAAATTCTTCCAAATCTGAAACACTTGAATTCCAATCTTCACTTTACTATTTTACCGGTCATGTGATTTTGGACAAGCCACCATCCCTAAATTTTAGGTAACATATTTAAAATGGGGATAAACATAACTTTACCTTTATAATCTTTTTTTTTTTTTGCAGTACATGGGCCTCTCACTGTTGTGGCCTCTCCCGTTGCGGAGCACAGGCTCCGGATGCGCAGGCTCAGCGGCCATGGCTCACGGGCCTAGCCGCTCCGCGGCATGTGGGATCTTCCCGGACCGGGGCACGAACCCGTGTCCCCTGAATCGGCAGGCGGACTCCCAACCACTGCGCCACCAGGGAAGCCCCTATAATCTTTAATAGGAAGGATTAATTCATGTGAAATAATGTATGTAAAATGCATAGTAAGATATTTGACAAATACCAATCTCTTGAGCTAACAATAAATAAATAAATAAATAAATAGATAAAACAAGTAATTAAAATAATATCCAGAGCAAAGAAAACTGGTTTTGAGCTTCATTATTCAATGTCTTGCTTTGATTTTTATTTTATAGAATAATCATTTGCTAGCTTAAGTAAATACAGCATTCCTTAATTATAACTGTCATATGAAAACTTTACTAATCCATGCCTCTTATGAGAAATATAAGCATTTAAGCAAATACCTAACTTCTGACCCAGAGTTTCCTAATCCAAGAAAACAATCTACCTCTCTGATTTCATTCTGGCCTGGCCATTCCTATTGAAAGGATGAAATCAAATAATGGATTTTACAGGTCCTTGTGAAGCACAGATTAGTCAAACAACTGGAGAAGAGATATAAAATTAAACACACTTATCAAATGTTCACATATTTATTGACTGACTGGCAGTGTCTCCAAAGAAAACTAGAATATTAGTGCAAACAATTAGCCCCATGGCAGGTTGTGATGATTAAATTTGCTAATTACTCAGCAAATTAAAATTTGCTAATTTTACAGTTGGAGAAGTTAACTTGTATTTGTTTTTTAATAAGAAGGTGCAGTGCATGCTAAATTCCACCTTTAAAATTCATTGGTTTGCAGATAAATTGCATTCCCCAAAGAATTCTTGGGCTAAAAACAGTGCTATGTCTGCATGTTAGGAAAGAAATGTTCACAGATCCATCAAGATGATAACATTTGGTGAACACAATCTACTTGGAGTGACCAGATACTACTGGGTCTCTGTTGATTGTGCTGGTGTGCATGTGGGATCACAAACACTGATTTCACCAAATGTTCCAGCATAAACAGCCTCTCTGCTGTCAACCCTCTTCATACTTCCAGTAGAGAAGAGAACCATTATGATTTACACTTTTTTTTTTTTTTTTTTTTTTTTTAGTGAGAAACATTGCATCAGTCTAGTGGTTTAATTTTAAGAAGAGTGAATTTGGAGTTAGGACAAATCTAGCATCTACTTCCTTGCATCTTGGATGATATGATAAACTTATTATTTCTGCCATCTGTAAAATAGGGCTAATGATACCCACTTCAAGTACTTTTATGGAAAATTAAGTTACATAAAATTGCTTTGTAAATAACACAATATTATAAATGTGTAAATTAGGGAAATACTGTCTTAGTCTTTCTTAAATCTCACTGAAGTTGTGATCAATTTGTGTTTTGGAAGTACCTTGAATCATTAATTCATTCACTCAGGGTGAAATTTGCCCTTGAGCAAAGCAATATTTGATACTTAAATTCAGTTGTGTTAAAAAAAAGATAAGAGGGCTTCCCTGGTGGCGCAGTGGTTGGGAGTCCGCCTGGCGATGCGGGGGACGCGGGTTCATGCCCCGGTCTGGGAGGATCCCGCGTGCCGCGGAGCATCTGGGCCGGTGGGCCGTGGCCACTGGGCCTGCGCATCCGGAGCCTGTGCTTCGCGGCAGGAGAGGCCACGGTAGTGAGAGGCCCGTGTACCGCAAAAAAAAAAAAAAAAAAAAAAAAAAAAAAAATGAGTTCAGAGGTATTTTCTACTACTTGCAGTTCCTGAGGCTATGTAGTTGTGGGTTTCTGGGTAAAAGTGTCCTCTCATCTGCCTTGTGAGGTGGAAGAATACAAGTGGGACTATGGCAAAGTACAGGAAGAAGGAAGCAGAATGAAATGTATTGGATAGTAGTTAAGCGCAAGAGGTATGTAGTCAGCCATACTTCGGTTTTAATATAATCTCTGGTACTAAGGTGTTATTGTTTGTAAATTCTATTGGATGATGCTTCTAAAGAAATGTATCAAATCTGAGATAACATGATACCTGTCTACAAATATCAGAAATACATGAAAAATATTAATACTCAGATTGGCACTCAGCTAGTACAGGAATCTCCTTTTTCTTCTGCAAAGAGAAATGCGTCAATTTTAAAGTGGATGAAGTGGATCAGCCAGTAAAGAAATAAAGAGATAGAGGGATATTGTCTTGATTCTTTCAAGGGACTTGAAGTGTAGCGCTGTGGGAAACATTGAAAACTGGAGGAGCTGAGAGAGAATTTCTGTGACTTTAAGATAATGTGATAGCAGAAAAGCCGATAGTAAAATATGAATACATACATGGACACACACATGTATATACATGTAGTGTTCCTGAGGTATAGTTGGATACCTTCTACCTTATAAATTGTGCAACCACACAATTGTGCAACAGTGGTCCACTTTCAAAACACTTCTATCATCACAAATGAAAAGTTCCCTTGGGCACTTCAGTAGTTAATCATCACTCCAAAATTTAGCCCTGGGCAGCCACTATCTGCTTTCTGTGTCTATGCTTTTGCCTTTTTGAGAAAGTTCATGTAAAAAGAATCTTACAATAATAGATGGCCTTCTGTGTGACTTCTTTCAATTAGCATAATGTTTTTTAGGTTTATTCATATTGTAGATGTATCAGCTGTATCAGTGTTTATTTGTTTTTATTGCTGAATAGTATTCCAGCATCTAGATATCCCACATTTTGTTTATCCATTCACCGGATGATGAACATTTGGATTGTTTCCAGTTTGGGGCTATTATCAATAGCACTGCCATGAGCATTCACAGGCAAGCATTTGTATGGACATATGTTTTCAATACTCTTGGATAGATATCTAGGAGTAGAATTGGTAGATCTTATGATAACTGTGTTCTGCTATTTAAGAAACTACATATCTATTTTCTGAAGTGTCTGTGCCTTTTTACATTTCCATCCGCAATATATGTGGGATCCTGTTGTGTTTTTTTTTCACATCTCTTCATTGCTTGGTATTATCAGTCTGTTGGATTATAGCCATTGTAGTAAATGTGTAGTGTAATCCATTGTGGTTTTAATTTGCATTTCCCTAATGACTAATGATATCGAGCATCTTTTCATGAGCTAATTAGCCATTTGAATGTCTTCTTTGTTAAAATATCTATTCAAATCTTTTTTCAAAAATTTTTTTGGAATTTTTTTTTCTCTTTGTATTATTGAGTTGGAAGAGTTCTCTGTGTGTTCTGTGTACAAATCTTTTATAAACTGTATGATTTACAAATAGTTTCTCCCAGTCTGTGTGGCTTGTTTTTTCATTGTCTTAATGGTGCGTTTTGAAAAAGTTTTTATTGTTAATGTCACTATTTATTACATTTTTCTTTTATGGATCATGCTTTGGTATCATATCTAAGATATCTTTGCTTAATAAAAGATCACAAAGATTGTCTTCTTTGCTTTATTCTAGGAGGTTTATTGTCTTAGCTCTTACATTTTGAGTTAGTTTTATGTATGGGGTGACTAAAGGGTCTAAGTTCATTTTTTTTTTTTTTTTTGCGGTACGCGGGCCTCTCACTGCTGCAGCCTCTCCCGTTGTGGAGCACAGGCTCCGGACGCGCAGGCCCTGCAGCCATGGCTCACGGGCCCAGCTGCTCCACGGCATGTGGGATCCTCCCGGACCGGGGCACGAACCCACGTCCCCTGCATCTGCAGGCGGACTCTCAACCACTGTGCCACCTAAGTTCATTTTTGAATGTGTGGACATCCAAGTGTTCCAACACCATTTGTTGAAAACACTGCCCCCTACCCACTGAATTGTCTTGGTATCTTTGTTGCAATCAACTGACTAAAAATGTAAGGGTTTATTTCTGGATTGTGTATTCAGTTGCATTGATATGTCTATCCTTAGGCTGATACTACACTGTCTTGATTACTGTAGCTTTATTGAAAGTTTTAAAATAATTTAGTATAAGTTCTCCAAATTTGTTCTTTTTAAAAATTGATTTGATTATTCTATCTTCTTTGCATTTCCCTATAATTTTTATCATCAGCTTGTCAATTGCTTCAATAAACCAGCTGTAATTTTGATAGGGATTTCTGCCTTTTCCTTTCTCTCCTATGCATCTAAGAATTCCATTACATGAATACTGTGATGCTTGGCATTATCATCCAGTTTCTGAGGCTCTATTCATTTTTTTCCAGTGTTTTTTTTTTCCCATCTATTCTTTAGATTGAATAGTATCTCTTACTCTGTCTTCAAGTTCATTGATTCTTTCTTCTGCCATTTTGAATCTCCTGCTGAGCCCTAATATCCTAGGCATTCTTTCATTTTGATTATTATATTTTCAATTCTCAAATGTCCATTTTTCTTTTCTAGTGCATTTTTCTCTACTAAGGTTCCCTATTTTTTGGGTCATTATTGTGATACTTTGTGCATATGAATTAAACTCAACATCTGTGCCCACTCAGAGTTAGGCTCTATTGACTATATTTTTTCCCTCTGTGCATGGGTTACAGTTTTTTGACTGTCTTATAATTTTTGGCTGAAAACTGGACAGTTTATATATTGTAATTGATAATATATGGTAGCAACTCTGGGTTCTGATTTATTTTTCTGCTTTTTTTCTTTGTGTACCTTGTCTGAGCTTAAAATGGAAAATATTTCCCCCCTAGGCAGTCACTGGCTTAGTTTTTTATTCTTATTTTGATTTTTTAGCCTGGCTTAATAGAGGTCACTCTTGTTTCTGTATAACCTAGGGGTTAGCCAATGATTTGGCTAGAGGTTGTACTCAAACACTGCCAGCCCATAAGATATTCACCCCTGAAAATCAATGTGCATGTGGTTTGGGGAGTATGTTAAAAATTCAGCTGGTTCTCAAGTCATTCTTGGTTTTAGCTTCTAACTGGCTTCCCTCAGGTTTCCCCTGTGTATGCCAGTAGTTCCTCAGTCAACCATGGTTGTGTAGAGAGCTTATCTAGCCTCTAAATAGAGCTCTCTTTTCTAGAATCTCCCCATACAATTTCTGTTTGTTCACTTCTTGACCCAAACAGGACCACAACCTCAAGATAGTAGAGCTGTGGGTTTTTCTCATTTATTCTTTATGGTGTTTGTCAAAGTCATGAGTTTTGCCCCATTCCCAAGCAAGTTTTCTCCCTCTGGCAGCAGTGCTGCTGATTTTCTACCCAGTCTTGCTTTGGTCACCAAATGAGCAAGGGGGACATAAGTGAGAATATCCCCAGACAAGAAGGAAGTAGACTCCATTTGCGTTTACCCAAAGTTCTACCAGTTTTTCAAGAATAAATTCTTCTCACATTGTTGTCTGCTTCGGGACAATTTCCAGACCTCTGATGTGGTTGATTATGGTTATTTTGTCCAGTTTACACTTTCTTTATGAAAAGAGAATTCTCTGACTTCTTCATGCCATTGTAGCTAGAAATTTCCCCTAGGTCTGAAGCTATATTTTTAATTTATAAAATATCTGCATTTTAAAGTGTGCCTTTTATGTTTTTTCTTCTCTTTCTATGTATGCATATGCATGTTTATTATGTGTATAAACCTAGACTTTTAAAGATCATCTGTGGATTATCTACCTTGTGCATGGCCCACAGTGACTCCTTTTCTGGTATTATTACCTAATTGAGGTTATTAATTCTTAACAAAGTGTAACACAATTAGAGACACTGAGTTTAATGTATTTTCATTTATATCTGTCTATAATTTAAAAGCAAATACAATTTGGTTTTTGTTATCTATCATACTCATGCTATCATTCATTTTTTTTTCCTATCAAAAGGCAACTTGTTTTTCTGCTTCATTTCTGACTTGGAAAAGCATTCTGGGGAAAGTACACTTGGTAATGATACTTTAGGAAATATCTGATATCTACAGAAAATGTTTTCCAAGCACTGTTCAAAAGTTATCACCTGATAGGTCACACCACCATTACCACCTTTTCTCACTTCTGTTCAAAGTGATGGATTACATTTAGGACATTTGAAGCAAATACAGAGGAAAAAAATGTTCACATTTACTCAAAGTAGTACCACAAATTATAATTTTTTTCACTTATTAAAGTTTAATTAATTGCAAAAAACAGTTTTAAAACTGCTGATGAGAAGGCCATGATACAAATAGTTTCATATATTGCCAGTAGCAGGAGAATATTAATTTTAAGACCTATGGAGGTATGCCAACAAATAGGATAACTATAAGAAATGGATAAATTTTTATAGACATACAACCTATCAAGACTGAATCATGAAGAAATACAATGTCTGATCAGACCTATAAGGAGATTAAATAAGTAATAAGAAAAAATCTCCTAGCAAAGGAAAGCCCAGTACCAAATGGCTTCACTGAAGAAGTCTACTTAACATTTAAAGAAGAACTAACAACAATCCTTTTTGAACCTTGCAAACAATTGAAGAGGAGGAAACACTTCCAGATTCATTCTATGAGACCAGTATTATCCTGATACCAAAATCAGAGAAGATATTACAAGAAAACTACAGACAAATATCCCTGATGAATATTGATGTAAAAATCCTCAACAGAATACTAGTAAATCAAATTCAACAGATGGTACACCATGACCAAGCAGGATTTATTCCAAGAATACAAAGATGCTTCAACATACAAAACTCAATCAGTGTAATAACACCACATTAACAGAATGAAGGATGCAAACCACATGATCATCTCATTTGATGCAGAAAAGGCATCTGACAAAATCCAACACCCTTTCATGATTTAAAAAACAACCCCCCCCCAAAAAAACCTCAACAAACTAAGAATAGAAGAGAATGACCTCAATACAATAAAGGCCACATGTGAAAAGCCCACAACTAACATCACACTCAATGGTAAAAAACTAAAAGTGCTCCCTTTAAGATCAGGGACAAGGCAAAGATGCCCAGTGTATCACTTCTAGTTAGCATAGTACTGGAGTCTGAGCCAGAGCAATCAGGCAAGAGAAAGAAATTAGAAGGCATCCAAATTGCAATGGAAGAATTAAAATGATCTGTTTGCAGACAACATAATTGTATATGTAGAAAACCCCAAATACTCCCCCCACACAAAAAAGTGTTAGAACTAATAAATGAATTCAGCAAAGTTCTAGGATAAAAACCAACACATTAAAATCAGTTGTATTTCTGTATACTAACAATTAACAACCCCAAAAGAAAATTAAAACAATCCCGTTGATAATAGCATTAAAAAATAATAAAATATTTAGGAATAAGCTTAACTAAGAAAGGGAAAGACTTATGCATTGAAAATTACAAAACATTGCTGAAAGAAATTAAAGAAGACATAAATAAATGGAAAAACATCCCATGTTTATGGGTTGGAACACTTAATATTGTTAAAATGCTCATACTACCTGAAGTGACCCACAGTTTCAGTGTAAGCCCTATCAAAATCCCAATGGCATTTTTTTGAGAGATATACAAAAGCCATCTTAAAATTCATATGGAATTTCAAAGGACCCCAAATAGCCAAAACAATATTGAGAAGGAAAAACAAAGCTGGAGGCCTCATGCTTCCTGATTTTGAAACATATTATAAAGAAACATATATAAAGAAAAAAGAACAGAGCTGGAGGAGTCAGGCTCCCTGACTTCAGACTATACTACAAAACTACAGTCTGATATGGGCACAAAAACAGATACATAGATCAATGGAACAGAATAGAGAGCTGAGAAATAAACTCATGCACTTATGATAAGTTAATCTAAGACAAAAGAGGCAAGAATATACAGTGGAGAAAAGGCAGTCTCTTCAATAAGTAGTGCTGGGAAAACAGGACAGCCACATGTAAAACAATGAAATTAGAACATTCTCTAACACCATACACAAAAATAAACTCAAAATGAATTAAAGACCTAAATGTAACACTGGATACTAGAAATCTCCTAGAGGAAAACATAAGCAGAACACTCTTTGACATAAATTGTAGCAGTATTTTTTTAATCCATCTCCTAAAGCAAAGGAAATACAAGCAAAAATAAACAAGTGGAACCTAATTAAACTTAAAAGATTTGCACGGCAAAGGAAACCATCAACAAAACGAGAAGACAACCTACTGAATAGGAGAAAATTTTCAGGTGGAATGGCCAAGAAGGGATTAATATCTAACATATATAAACAGCTCTTACAACTCAACATCAGAAAAACAAACAACTTGATTGAAAAATGAGCAGAAGAACTGAATAGACATTTTTCCAAAGAGGAAATGCAGATGGCCAACAGGCATATGAAAAATGCTCAACATCGCTAATCATCTGGGAAGTGCAAATCAAAACCACAATGAGATATCACCTCATACCTGTCAGAATGGCTATCATCAAAGAGAACACAAATAACAAATGTTGGCGAGGATGTGGAGAAAAGGGAAACCTTGTACAATGTTGGTAGGAATGTAAGTTGGTGAAACCATTGTGGAAAATAGTATGGAGGTTTCTCAAAAAACTAAAGAACTACCACATGACCCAGCAATTCCACTCCTGGATATATTTCTGAAAAAAACAAAAACACTAATTTGAAAAGATTCATGTACCCCAGTGTTCCTAACAGCATTATTTACAATTGCCAAGATATGGAAGCAATCTAAGGGTCCATCAACAGGTGAATGGATAAGGAAGAAGTGTGTATATATATATATATACACAGATATATATACATATACACACACACACAAGGGAATACTACTCAGCCATAAAAAAGACCAAAATTTTGCCATTTGCAGCAACATGGATAGACTTGGAGGACATTATGCTAAGTGAAATAAATCAGAGAAAGACAAATACTGTATGATATCACTTATACATAGAATCTGAAAAATACAACAAACTAGTGAATATAACAAAAAAGAAGCAGACTCACAGATACAGAGAACAAACTAGTGGTGGCCATTGGGGAGGGGAAGGGGCAGTATTGGAGTGGGAGAAAGGGAGATACAATAAATGCAAAATGTTGACAAGAATGTGGAGTTATGGGAACTCTCAACTGCTAGTGTAAGTGTAAAGTGGTACCAGTATCTAGGAAATCAATTTGGTAGTACTTAGGGAAGCTGAAAATCTACACTCCCTACAATCCAGCTATTCCACTTCTACGTATAAACTTTAGAGAACCTCTTGTACTTGCATCTGTAAGGAATGCTCATCCAAACTGGCTGTAAAAACAAAGAATTGGAAATAGTTAAATATATATCTATATTAGAATAGAAAATTTGTGGTCTACTCATATATAGTGAAAATGGACAAACTGGACACAGATGAATCTCAAAAATAATTTTGAATACTAAAAAAGCCAGTCTTGGAAGACTTTATGCAATATGATTCCATCTATATAATATTCAGAATCATACCAAAAACATACACTGTGTTTGTATATACATATAAATCTTATGCATGCTAGGACATTGAAGTGCTCAGAAGTTAAATAAGCATACCTTTTTTTTTGGTTTGTTTGTTTGTTTGTTTTGAGGACTAGTAGCTAAGTTTCATAGTTTTTCTATCCCCTTCTCTGAATATTGGAAGCCAGCTTTCATTTTTCATTATGTTGAGAATGCTTCTAGCGGTACTCCCCCATGCCCTTGTAATTTGCTGCTTTTTAATTTTTGGTGGCCTGGGAAACGAGAAAACTAAGCTCAGTAGAATCTTGCATAAGACACACAGTCTCCAGATTTGAGCCTAGGGCACTCTCCTCTGAGCAGACTGCATGACCTTTTGTGCATAGGCCATGTAACGTTCATTTATTTAACAACCATTTAGCAATTTCCTACCACATGCCAGACTCTATTTTGGGTTCTAGAAATACAACAGTAGATAATAAGACCAAACCCCTGAGCTTATGTAACTTGTAGTCTAGGGGCAGCTATTTGGGCTCTTGACTCTATTCTAAGTAGACAAGACTGATACATAAGGTGAATTTGGGTGTACGAGCCATTTCTGTAAACACAAACACACATATTCCAGTGTGTACAGGTAGAAATACAAAGTTTGATATATACACTACCAAATATAAAATAGATAGCTAGTGGGAAGCAGCCGCATAGCACAGGGAGATCAGCTCGGTGCTTTGTGACCACCTAGAGGGGTAGGATAGGGAGGGTGGGAGGGAGGGAGATGCAAGAGGGAAGAGATATGGGAACATATGTATATGTATAACTGATTCACTTTGTTATAAAGCAGAAACTAACACACCATTGTAAAGCAATTATACTCCAATAAAGATGTTAATGAAAAAAAAGAAATACAGCTGCAAAAAAAAGTTTGCAGCTCTATGTGTATGACTGTAGATATGAGTAATTAATCCTGATGAACCTGATAAGATGCTTGGGAACATACAATGCTGTGGTACCATTGGGCAAGTTCAACATTCTAGATTATGTTTGCTAAAGCCTAACCAAACACCCTCTCACCACTCTTATTCAACATAGTTTTGGAAGTTTTAGCCACAGCAATCAGAGAAGAAAAGGAAATAAAAGGAATCCAAATTGGAAAAGAAGAAGTAAAGCTGCTGTCACTGTTTGCAGATGACATGATACTATACATAGAGAATCCTAAAGATGCTACCAGAAAACTACTAGAGCTAATCAATGAATTTGGTAAAGTAGCAGGATACAAAATTAATGCACAGAAATCTCTGGCATTCCTATACACTAATGGTTGGAAGTAAAACAAAAAATTTAAACCATCTTTCCTTGATGGCATTTAGTTTCCTTCCAAGTACACTAGGGGAATATCTGTTATTAGTATGCAAAACAGTTTTTTAAAAGGTGACTTGCAAAACATTAAGAGTGACACCCAGAGCTTCAGGTCATAAACTGATCATCTGTGGTGTATGTCATTGTGTTAACAGAGGCAGTGTAAGACTCTCTTCTTTGAACAAACTTCTCACTAATCACTAGTGTTGGGTAAAGTAGGGCACTTCAGGCTCTCAGCGTTTATTCCTCTTAGTCAAGTCCTTTATTTCTGAAAAAGTTTGTTTTCATCTACCACTAAATTTGATATAAAGAAACAAAGAAGTAAAACATGTCCATTCATCCAGGATGGTATGTGGTATACTATAATCTCTACTTGTGGTATTTATTAACTGTTTCATAGCATTGTCAAGTTATTTTGCGTTTAAATTCAAAGTCCACCTTCATGGATTGTCGTTCTGACTCTTAACTGGTTCAGAGACCTGAGCAGATTTTTAATGTTCATGTCAGTTGCCACTTGAAAACAATGCTTTTCCACAAATTTCTGACACTAATAGTAATCAGAGAAGCATGTGAAAACAAGAGGACACTTGAATTTTCTCAGGGTATGAACCTGTGTGGCCTCTGGACCCATATTCTGATTTCATCAGGTAAAAATAATGACTAAACAATACAAAGCGCTAGGTGGTTTCATAGGTTAATTCACTAGGAGTTAGTGTCTCGATCTGGGAGTTTACGTAAACATCTGTCTCAAGATGAGTCCAGTGCATTAGGTGTTTTTGGTGGACTGGTTTCCTGCTCCCTCCCCTGGTTTAAAGCAACACATACTTTAAATAGTTTGGTTCAAGTCACATGATGGTCATATCTCCTGAGGAAAATCCCAGCACGGGTCAGCAGGTAGATTACAGTTAGTGATGCTGGGACACACTGACACCTGTGGTCCAGGTTTTCCAGCATCTTCACCATCTTCCTCCACATAACCACTCAGGGCTTGTCAGTCACTCCTGGCCATTGCTGTTGTAATTCACCCATTTACCCTATCCGTAGTTTTGAAAGGCAATGAAACAAAAAGAGTCAACGTAAACACATGAAAGGCACATATAATGTAAAAGGCTTATGGGTTAAAAAAAAAAGGTTTCACATTTTATAGCTCTAAGTAATTAGTTTTATGCTGCTTTACAAAGTAAACTCAGTGTGGAGGTCATAATGAATGAATTCCTAGATGTTTACCAAACCCTCAAATTAAATTGCATTATAAATCGTTTTGCAAAAACATTGGCTTACCTAATTAAATAGGAATGACTCTGTTGCTACAGAGGGTAGAACATTGAAGCCTTTAGGACTTTTCAAATGAGCTATTCTGCTTGATTAATGAATTTGGCCCATTCAGATATTTTGGTACTGGGAAGTCTTAATACACTGGAAGAGACTACTGAAACAAATGTTTTTTGATAAAGAAAAGTGAGAAAAACAGATTCATTTATGTCTTGAATAGCATAATAAAAATATCTGCAGAAACACACACAAGAACTTATATTTTGAAATGTCAAAAATCTTAAAATTAAAAAAAATTGGCCACATATACCAATATTCCAATATAAAATTCTATTCTACAAGAAGTTAATGTATGAATGTTTTATTCTTATCATCATAGATTATTAACTTATTCACTACCACTTATAATTAATATTTGAGAACATTTTGAAAAAAAGTGACATAAAATAAGACTTGCTAATTTTATTTACCTAACTCATTTTTTCCTCAGTTTTGCCAGCTTCTTAAGGCCTCTGTTCTACTTCTGAAAATAGTAATACTGATGCCAATGTTTACATCTTGTGAAAGGAGTTCCCCAAGGTATTTTTGTTTTTAACAAAAATTTTCCTAATTTAAAAATTCTGCAGAGGAAGACTTAAAACAACAACGATTTCTCTAGTATTTTATTCCTTATTCTAGTCCAAATAGCATCTATGAGAGCAGATTCTTGGACTGCAAAGTTTGCCCACATACCATTTGCTTGTAAGATATTTTTTCCCTTGGAGTTTCATTGGGAACTTTCTGGATGGCCTGTTGGTGGTATCACTAGTGACAGTTTAGCCACCTAGTTATGTGACAAAGGCAGCTGGTATCTGTGCTGTTGACAAAGAGGGGTATTAGATCATTGGCTAGTCATTTCATTATCATTTTATTAAGGGAAAAGCATGTTTAAAAACTGAAAAGTGGGGCTTCCCTGGTGGCGCAGTGGTTGAGAGTCTGACTGCCGATGCAGGGGACAAAGGTTCGTGCCCCGGTCTGGGAAGATCCCACATGTCGTGGAGCAGCTGGGCCCGTGAGCCATGGCCGCTGAGCCTGCGCGTCCGGAGCCTGTGCTCCACAACGGGAGAGGCCACAACAGTGAGAGGCCCGCATACCGCAAAAAAAAAAAAAAAAAAAAAAAGAGAAGTGAATCTACTTCTACATTCCAGATAATATGTGCCTATACTTTCAATTCTTATGATAATTTCCTAAGACTGAGGTTTCTGAGAAGTGATTGCTTTTTCATATTTCAATTATGAGTCCTGATAAAATGTTTTCCAAGGGGTACTAATGCCTAGGAATTTGGAAGCTTGGGGAAAAAAATGAGAGGAATTTTGTTGTTGTTATTCTTTATTCCCCTGTAAGGAATTCTTAAACTTGAAAATTTTTGATCAAAATCAAAAGTACCATAGAAAACTCCTTTATGACAGCAACATGCCTTGAAAAGAATTAGCCCAAATCACTAGAGGAGAGTTGTTTTTTACGTCTACAATAGGATGGGGAAAATTTCAATGGCCAGAATTCAATTCCTCCAGGGGAGAGTTAGTTCTATTTAGAAAAAGAATATATGTGTATACACACACATACACACACACTCACACACACACAAGTAACAAAAGACATAAACGATCTTCTAAGAAAGTGGGCCTGGTTAACCAGTAGTCCCTTTGTTTTATGGAATTTGTTAATGAATTGGACATGGACGTTTAAAGATCATAGCTAGGACACAGATACATTGCTCTGAAAAGAATAGGGAGGGAATGGATGAGTGGGAAAGTTGTAAGACTTCCTGAGGAAAGAGAAAATTTGGAGGGGAGGAGAAGAGAAACAAGGTTGTGCACTGCAAATGGGAAAAGAAAATCAAAACCCCCTAGTGCAACTTGACTGAGGAGGTACTTATAGGGAGTAGAAATCTCTGATCAGGTTTTTAAATTGTTTACTGAGATAAGTGAGGATTAATGCCACCTTCTTCCTTCCCTAGTATCTCCAATGAAGGCCGTGTTGCTCTTTTTTTTATTTTTATTTTTTTTCTAGTGCGGGGGCGTGTAGGATTTTAGTTCCCTGACCAGGGATGGAGCACGTGCCACTGCAGTGGAAGTGAGGAGTCTTAACCACTGGACTGCCAGAGAAGTCCCTGTGTTGCTAATTAACATTAGATCAAATGCATTCTTCTGGGTGAAATCAAATAGGTATTGAGTTCTACATCTGGATATGGACAAAAGCAGCAGATACAAGAACTGACCTTGGGGGGGGGTGCAGCTGACCTTGGGGGTCACACTAGAACTTACCCTTTTCATACTGGCAGACCATTCTTAATAAAGATGAAAGGCTTTTTTGAGAAAGTGACATATAGATGATCTTGAGGTATCTTTTTCTTCATGCACATAACTACACAGCAGAACTAGTTTCTAAATTTAGACTGGAGTTAAATAACAAAGATGAGTGTCCATTTATATGAAATTCTAGTCTGGCAACCTGGAAAGCTATTCACATCCCAGCTGGCTCTGTGACAGTCGGACATGAATTGTTAGGATCCTTGGTTTTAATAGGTTTGGAGCTGATTTAATACACAGTAGTTTTAAAGGAGCTGAATAAAAATAGATGCAGGGCTTGCCTTGGCTATATGACCTTATGGAAGTCCAGGCTTGGCTTTATCTTGTATGAAATAATGAATGTAGCTAAATGACCTCTAAGGTCCCATCTAAGTCTAATGTGATGAGTTTATCATTAGAAAAGGTTACTCCTTAAGTGACTATAAATGTTTCTTTGATCTTTCTCAAGGCCTTAATTTTCCAAATGGCATGTACCTCCTGGAAATAGTAATAAAGTAGATCCATAGGCAACCCTTAGTTCTAAAATGACCCTCTAGCCACAGTCTGGTACTTCTGGAGTCTTAATACATTCTCTTTTCAATGGGAATTAGCTTTTACAAAAATAACCCATTTTATAACTAATGGAAGTATAAAAAACTAATTAATGAATGTAATAATAGTTATAAAATGCTGAGTTATGAAGGCAATGATATTGACAATAAACCAGTTATGATGGTAATAATAGTAATAAACCTAATCATAGCAAATCTTTGTTCTAACAGTACTCCTCATTCATAATAGAGCTTTAAGACATGGCTGTTTGAAAAGTGATCAAATTGACAATTTTCTTAATTTCTCAGGTATAGAAAAAATGTTGATTAATGAGCTGATGTTCATTCACTCATTCAACAAAGGAATACATTGGTAAAAAAAATTTAGACGTAATCTCTTCTTCATGAAGTTTTACAGTCTTGTGGGAGGGTTAGATATTTATCAATAAACACCCAAATGAATGAAGAATTGCAACTGTGATGTTAGCAGCATTTGATCCTTCAAGGAGAATAGAGAAGACTTCCTTGAGAAAATGCTACTTGAACTGATATCTGACAGAAGAGTAGGAGTTAATGAGGGAAAGAGGGAGGGAAGAGTGTTCTCAGCAGGGAAACCTGTCGCTGGCTGAAGTGCCATGCATCAGAGGAACTGAAGAAGGGCCTCTGTAGCCTGAAAAGACCAGAGGGGAGCATGGTGGCACAAGGCTTGAGAAATAGGTGAAGCTAGACCATCCATGGACTTGTACCCCATGTTATAGTGATTTGTCTTTATCCTGATAGGTATGCTAAGTCTCTGAAGTTTTTAAGCAATTGTTTGCAGCCTGGGGGTAGGGGTGCGGGCTGAAATGATCATAGTTAAGGTTTGGAACGATCATACAGGCTACAGTTTGGAAAACAGATGGGAGGGAGGCCAGTTTGGATGCAGGTAGATTAGATAGAAGATGATTGCAGAACTCCAGGAGAAAGTTCATAAAAACTTGGACCAGGAAGTTGATGGTGGATGTAAAAAGAAGGGGCCAGATTTTTAGGGTTGAGAGACTGATCAGATTTTCTCTGCAAATATCTGTCAAGGTTTAGGTATATTTCATGAAGGCAAGTTTCCTGGCAACTCCTACATTTGAGTGGAACCTTTCCCTTTCCTGTATCAGGACTCCTGATAGGGTAGGAAATAAAATGAGTTCCCCACCCCTTTCCTTATTGATCACTTCCTTCTTGCTCTCCACATTGGCTTCTAGACATGTGGAGGTTTGAGCCATTGGATTCTGGGTCTACTTAGCCTTATCTGGCTCTTCCAGCAACTGCATGGCAAACATGAACATTACTATCTAGGGGACACTTGGTAGCTCCTTCCATTTTCTGGGATCTATAGCACTCTTTTCTTCCTAGATTGGGTTTAGGATATGAGCTCTTTATAATCTGAAGTTTTGTAGTATATTGAGGTGATGGAAAACCTTGGAGAACATCTCTTCTGTGAAAAACAAAAGCTAAAGAAAACATTTACCTCTGACCTTGCTACTCCTCCTTCCTGCCAGTGATGTTTCCCCTTGTGAGACACGCCTGATAAGTGTGTCCCTTCTACCTAAATCTGATAATAGGACATTATTACCCTAAATCATATGAAGTAAGAAGAAACATTTTTTTTTAAGCCTTGCTTTTGTTTAAGTTGTTTGTTCCAGGAGAATTCCCCTCAGGGAGATTTTTTTTTTCCTAAGAAAATACCTTAATGGCTCCACTGACTATGAAAAGTAGGCCAAAGGCCCTTGTGTCAGTCTAGATGGGAGAGCATGAAACAGAATATCAACTGCTCTAAAATGGCAGGAATTTAGAGCTTCTATGCCGTTGGCTCCGGAAAAGATGAAAGGAGAAAAAGGTCTAAGAAGTAAACCGTCTGTAGACTAGGACCCAGCTTTTTTAATCAGTGAGAAATTTCTGTAGATTGAGGAGAGACAAATACATTTTGAGGAAAAGTCACATCTGAAATTCATATGCAATATGCAGATGCTTTAAGCTCTGAGTTGTCATTATTCTTACTATCCCCCAATTTTGGTCAAGTCTGTTGTGCAAAATACTTTTGTGTTAGAGGTTCTTAAAGGGCAGTAGGAGAGAAGAGACCATGTCCATTCTAGTGAGAATCAGACTAGAGGGGAAAGCACAGCTTCAAGAAGGGAGATGGGGGCTTCCCTGGTGGCGCAGTGGTTGAGGATCTGCCTGCTAATGCAGGGGACACAGGTTCGAGCCCTGGTCTGGGAGGATCCCACATGCCGTGGAGCAACTAGGCCCGTGAGCCACAACTACTGAGCCTGCGCGTCTGGAGCCTGTGCTCTGCAACAGGAGAGGCTGCAATAGTGAGAGGCCCGCACACTGCGATGAAGAGTGGCCCTCGCTTGCCGCGACTGGAGAAAGCCCTGGCACAGAAACGAAGACCCAACACAGCAAAAATAAATAAATAAGTTAATAAACTCCTACTCCCAACATCTTCATAAAAAAAAAAGAAGGGAGATGGGGCGCAGAGTACAGGGAGGTGAGCTGGGAACAGAAATTCTGAGTGAGCTGTGATGGAAAACATGAATGCGTCCCTCATCTCATGCCTTAGAAATTCTAAAGAGAACACCAGAATTTCATAGTACTAGGAATGGGGCTTGGGTCATGTATTTGAAGATTGACGAGTTATACCAGAAGGCTGGAGAGTGGCATCCGCCTTGGTTGTCCCCCACCTTGGTTGTTCAGAGCTGTTTCTAGGGATGGAATCAGCCAGAGGGTGCTTCCTGGACCTCAGACTGCCTTGGATCAGATGGACAGGTGATGGCTCAGGAAGGCACTGGGTATAGACATGGATCTTGGGATCCATGAACTTGTGCATATATTTTGGCTGCTAAACTGACACCTTCTGCAACCCCATCACTAATGAACTTCCACAAAATCACTGCAGGTTGCTATTGCTTTTCTCTGCTTTTGTTATAGCAGGAGGTTGTAGTTTTTATAGTAAAGTAAGAAAATGACTAATTTGTAGCAACACTCAAACAACATTGAGTACCCTCTCTGCTATGTGCATTCACACATCTATTTGAAAGTGACTGCAATAACTTTTTTATTATAGTTTTATTATAGTTACTATTTCCTTTCTTTTGCAGATAAAGAAAGTAAAGTTTAGAGAGGTTGTAACTTACCCCAAATCATACTGCTTTTGTGTTATGGAACCTCAACTTGAACCCTAGACTTCTGATTCCAAATCCAGTGCTCTTTTTATTATGCCAGTTTTCTTGAATTTATTTTAATCCAAAAGCATGGGAGAGAAGGTATTTTTCTTCACTGTGATTTTCCCGAAGTCGCAAACCCCACAACAGACTTCTGTACCCATGCTTCTGGGTACAGAAGCATGCTAGGAGTCTATCTTGATGACATTGTTGTATTTTATACTAATTTCTTTACAACTATAGAGTAACAAATGATGAGATACCAAAAGAATAAGTGAGAGTTCTTTAATCAGAAGTCTATTTTCATGTCCAGTTAATTTTTTCCCCAGTAGGTAAATAATACATCATTTTAGAGAATTGTAAGAACATTCTTATTATAAGTAGTACTTAAGATTTACAAGAGGTTAGGGGAATGGCTTTTCAATCTGGTAATTGTTTTTATGTGTATTCACTTCCTGTTGCCCCAGGAACTTAGTGAAATGTTATTTGTTCCCTGGAGAAATAATTTCAGATCTCTATATTGATAAGATACCACAAATATACAGTTTTCACAGGGAAACAAGAACAAAGCTGTATGAGGTTTCATTAAAATTTGGCCTCATTCCTAGTTTCATGGGTTAGTAAATGGCCTAAGAGATCACCTCCTCCAGCCCCTGCCTCTACCTTATGTAGTATCTGAACAATTCAAAAAGGAGCATTTCTGCTGTTCTTAAAATTCTGGAATTTACCTTGGTAACTTAAATCTCTATAAGACCATATTTTCTATACCAAAACATATATTTCTATCCAACTTAAATCAATCTTTTGTATTCTCATCTGGCAATTTCTCTTTAGAACTTTGTGTCCTATCTCCACTAGAGACAAAACTCAGACGGTCAGCCACCTCTGTGCAAAGACAACTTATAGATTCAATACATGTGGTCAGCTCTCAACTAGACCAAATAATCTCATTTAAAAATTTGTCTTCTGGGTCCAGTTTTCCATTCTCACAGCCACATAATGGATCTTGTTTAGCTTTTTGTCTCTTATCCATTCACTGTGAAATTGTGAATTCCAAGATTATGTGTGGCCATGAGTTGATCTGAACACTTTTGGGCTCTAATTCTAGTGTGAACCAGAAGAATGACCTTTCATTGTTTTAAGACTTCATTTGGAAATTACCACAGCTAATTTTCGGTGGTGTGAAAAGGGAGGAAGCTGCTAACAAGGTACTGTTCTAAGGGTTTGGGATCCATCAGTGAACAAAACAAGAATCTCTGTCCTCTTGGAGCTTACATGACAGGTGTCTGTGTGTCATATGCATTTTGTGGCATGTATTTATGGGTTTTTTTCAGCATGCATTTATGGTCTGTAATACAGCTGGAGCATCTACACATCTGGAAAGGTTCTCATCCTCACATCCTCCCAAGCTGGGGAGATCGGATGATGAGAAGTCCCAGTTCCTGGCTCAGGAGAAAACAAAACTAAGAATATATTTTCAAATGAGACATTGTGTATATGGTGGCTACTGGCGTTCTGATACTTTGTGTGTTCAGAAGGCATGTAGCAGGTCCATGTGATGCCTTACCTTCTTTGTATGAAATTGTTTCTGTAGAAGAAGTGTTTTGCATCTCTCACAACTCATTTAACTATCCAATATTTGGGACATATCGAGTTTGTAATTGGGAATTGTCTGTGCACCTGTCTACATCTACATAGAGTATGAGTATGGGTGTGCTTATGCACATTTAGACATACACTCATATAAATATAAGAAAAGCAACATAGAAGCTATTTATTAAACACATGTGTATTGTGTACCTATTCTCTACAAAACATGATGCTGGACTCTTTCTTTCAGTAAGAATAATGGGTGTATAGTAGATGGGATAAGAGAGCCTGTTTTCAAATTTGACTCAGATGCTTCATATACTTGTTACTTGTATAATCTGGGGAAAGCCATTTAACTTTTTGAACTTTGATTTCCTCACTTGAGTGTTTGGAAAATAGCTTCTAAGTTACAGTACTGGCTGTTGGAAGGGTTAAATGAGGTGATGTATGTGAATGGCACTAGGCACTTAATAAATGTCTATTTTTAAAAAGTAGGTACAGATCCTGTTCTAAAGGAAGAATCAAACACATGGACTTGTCATTTATAAGAGGCAGAGAGAGATACAGATAAATGGATGCTTGTAGAGTCCAGGGAGAGGTTGTATATGGGACATGTGAAGGGGTAGGGATTCAGGAAGGTGCTGGAGGACCAGGCATTGGAGCGGGATGGGATTTACACAAGAGGAAATGATAAGGGTAGTCTAAATCGAAGTACAGAGAACTTTTACTAGTTTAGCCACCCATACACACATATCCTTTATGTTAAGGAAGATGTTACAAATGTGCTGCTGTGTCTTCTCCGTGTGTGATTTGTGATTGAAGACAGTAATCACAGTCAGGTCAGCCAATATCCAAAGTCTAAAAGGACTTGATTTTCTTTCTCACTTTCTACCTTCTAATCCAATTGCAAATTTAAAATCAGAATAATTACTTGATTTCTCATTGTCAAGTATGCTCTTTGTTTTCCACACTAGTGCTCTAATTTCATACACACATATACACAAACACGTGGTTTAATAATAAAATGTATTCCAAGATATTCATCAAGATGATAAATATTCAACAGTAATCCCGTTTCCTAAAGGTCAATGGAATTTTTAAAACATATAATAAATTTACATAGTAACGTCATGGGCTAATTCCAGGCTCAATTCATCTTTGATGCATGAGGCACTTTCTCCTGCCTTCTCCTCCAACCTTAGATACCACAATTTCCGCCCCTACTCACACACACACACACACACACTCACACACTCACTCACACACACACACACACACACCACTGCCCTCCAGCCACACCAAACTAGTTAAGGCTCCTGACTCACTGGACTTGTTCATGCTTCTATGCCTTTATGCAGATTTTCTCTCTGCCTGGAATGCCACTCCACTTCCCCCTCTGTTTACTTAGGCCACCTGCTCCACCTTCCTGACCAACTCAAATGCAGTCTTTCTGTAATGCGGTCCCTGATGCCTACAAGGAAAATAGTTCTTTGTGTCCCCGCTGTACCTCAGTTTCAGCGCTCATCAACCAATACTGGAATGTATTTTGCTCCTGACCATCTTCCCTATTATGCTGTGAGGTCCCTCAGGGAAAGCCTTCTGCTTTAATAAGTTCTTGTAAAGCCTGGACTTATGTAGAAGATATATAGAAAATATTTATTGATTGAATAAGTGAATTAAAAATTGAAATGATGTAGGACTATTTTCTTTCCTGACTTTTTTACACTCAGAGTGATGGAATTCAGTTAAGCATATGAGAGGATAAACCAACCAAAGGGGAAAAACTGAGAGTGAGAATGCTGAGGAAAAAATTGGGTGCTTTTGGTGGTTTTCAGGCATTCTGTAGAAAAACTAACTCCTGAAAGAGTGGTTCTCAATGTTGGCTGTATATTGGATTCACCTGGGGAGTTTTACAGATGTGATGCCTGGCTCCCAACTATAGAGACTTTGATTTAATTGGTGCTCAGTGTAGCCAGAGCTTTAGTTCCCCAGGTGATTGTAAAGTGCAAACAAAATTGAGATTCACAGTCCTACACATGAAGATTGTTGTGAGTACTTCCCTGAGACTAAGGTAAGCAGAAAGATGGGGGCATACAGTATGTGTGCATATGTGTGTGTGTGTGTGTGTGTGTGTGTGTGTGCAATTTGTCAAGAATGTGAATTTGTGATAGGCAGGTTAGGAAGCTTCTTTTGAATTTATTAACATTTTTAAGTTTTGAGGTGCAAATCTAAAGTAAATAAGACCAATGTTTATTAAATATATTTACACATAGGCCTCTCAAAGAGGTCATTTTAAAGTCTAACACTTCTGGAAGTTGGTTTTCAAAGTCATTTAGCTTTTACTTGAAAGTTGATTTATTTTTAAGCTTCTAATTTCAGACTAAATAAACACACAGTAGATTATCTAGAGAATTGAAGCCAAACCTATTTTAGGCTCTAATTAGCCCTACTACTTCAGGTGAAAGTGAGTCTGTTTTGAATTTTTTAGCTACTTGAGGACAAAGCGCAGTTTTTATCTGTTTTCTCTGGGTAATTTACAAGTATCATTGCAGCTTTAACATCTTCATTTTCTGAGGGAAGTGCAGGCAACACAATGTCGTGATGAGAACTTCAGTTTGTAGCTAGCTAGCACTTATGCTACATGATCTGGACTTTTTCTGAAATATAAGAAGGGAATTTATACAATTAATTTTAAAGACATGGGTTTTAAACAAAATATTGGCTGCATAATCCTATATTCCAATCCAGATCCAATTGAATACTTTAAACCTCATCCAAGATTATCCAGATTACCCAGAACCAGTGATGGGCTCTGATTCTCTCCCTTCCACTGGAGCATGAAATCTCTTGGCACCAACATTATGTTTTAAACTGAACCAAAGGCTGGAAACTCAAAAATGCCCCAACAGGACAGAATTATTTTTATTTCTATTGTTATTTCAATGTAGAAAGTATGAGAACACTTTATTTTCTTTATTTTAACTTTTCACATACTAAGAAAAGCTCTATGGAGCAAAGGTCCTCATTTCAAAGGGCACCAGTGTGAAAAGAGTATTTTCTTTCTTTACTCTATACCCCAATAAATGGGCAAAAAGCCATGAGAACTTGCTATAATATATTTCTGCTATCCTTAGAACGCAGCATAGAGTAGACCCATCTTGGACCCTGTGTTGAAAACTCTAGGAGATCCTTGTTATTATAACTGGAAGATTCTGAGGCGTATGGTAATATTTGACTAGAGATTTAAAAAAAATAGAGGAAATAAATACTTGTGGAAACAATTCACTTCATAGCACATCTGTACTTTGTACTGATGATACTTTAATAAAAGTCTAGTACTATCTGAAATGTTATTTTTAAATACTGTTTTTATTTAAATAACAAACCTGCATATGGCTTCTAAATTCAGGATAGAAATGTGGAGTGATGTAGTTTATTCACTCTTGCAGAGTTATCTTTGTAATTAGATATTTTTATCCCCATTTACTAAAGAATAATGACTCACCAAGGATTGTTAAGTTTTCTACACATCGTCCTTCAGCTTACTGATGTCAGGTATTATATTAATAAATTCTCTTATTTCAATCCTTTTAGTCCTTCTGGTTTTCACATTTTGGCTAATGTGGGTCTGCTTGTTCCTGAGAAATGGGCACAGTCTTTTTTTTTTTTTTTACTATTATGATTTGTATATAATTCATACATATTACAAGCAAAACAACTTAATGTTGCCTTTAAATACTATCATAACATAATAAGGAGAAAAATGCAAATGGATGAATTCTAAAAAATTCCACACATCCACTAGTAGCTACAATTTCCAAGTTCAATGCATCATTCACAAGGTTAAGTTAAAAGGCAAACATTTTAAAAGGAAGGCCTTAAAAACATACATTTTGCAAGGGATCACCTGCAAGTTTAAGAAGTAATTCCAAGTTTTCTGAATTTGCAGAACTCATAAAGTCTCACAAATCCTGTGGATCAGTCCCTTTTCCAGATACTTTTCTATGAGCTCATTATTCATATATTCAACAGATACCAAGCACCTATAAAGTGCTTGGCTCCATGGATATAATGGTGAAGATACAAGCCTTGCCTTCCTGCAGTGGATATTCTAGATGGTACAATAGAAGGCCATTACAGAAAAATGTGTTAAGTTTCTAAGCATGTGTATATCTATAAACTTTTATTTTAAAGAAAAATTCTGAGTTGGGGTCATCCTGAGACAGCGGATTACCTTTGATAATGAAAATAATTTATTTCACATGTGCTGTTGCTACTGTTCTCAATTCTTAATGCTTGGAATGCCACCATTTAAAAACTCTGGTTCAAATGTTATATATTTCATACTAACTGGATAAAGAAATAGTAGAATTGGCACAGAGGAGCTATGGCTACCCCTGATGTTTTGACAAGAGGTAAAGAATATTTCACATTTCAAAGCTTAAAACCTTTTCTACTAAATAAAAACACAAGAGCTTCTTCCCTCTTCCACCTAAAGTCACTATTTTACCATAAATAAATCCTTTGGAAACAATCATGAGATGCATTATCCTGTATGGTGGAAAACATCCTTAGATAATACCTGAATGCCTCTAAATGATTCACTAAGTCTGACCATCCAAAATATATCTATTGGTTGGTTTCCCTAAAGACCTTCCCACCAAACACAATACCTTCAGCTCAGCATTTGTATCTTTAGAAAAAGTTCATTCTGTATTCAGATATTTCACCTGTAGTGCACATGCTGCCATTTTTTCAGGATAATCAGAGCCAGTAGAAGTAGTTCTCATTCTGTAACCTAAAATCTACTACAAAAGAAAGTAGACACCAAGATACCAAAATCTTTCATGCTTAAAGGCAAATGTATTCAGTTCCTTTCCATGCAGAACATAGTAAGGTATCTTATATGCTTGTTATTTTTTTTCCAAATCAAGTTTGGGACAACCTTTGAGGATCCACTCATGCTCCATGGTGAGCCATCTTGTACCATGTTCTGGTAAGTATCTTACATAGAAGAGAAAGGAATATTCTTGCTGACCTAGAGATTAGTTAAGGGAGGAGTGTGGTGGGAGAAGAGTTAATGTCTACTGTCTCTTCCGTTGCCGTCAAGGTCATGGTGGGGACTTTATCCACTTGTACCAACAGATGCCTACAGAAGCCATTCAGATATGCCATGGCAGGGAGGAAGGCATGGGAGAAGAGGACCAAGAAGAGAGACTTGCTATCCTATGATGGAGTGAAGAGGCTGCTGGCTGGAAAAACCAGGAATAAGGATGTGAAGTCATCCTCTTTAGGATGCCATATCAAGCAGAAAGCATCTGAAAAATCCACCAGTCACTAGAACATTCTTCTTCACAAGGACACCACCTCCTCTAGTTTGCTTTTGACCTCCGTAGGTATCTGGTTGCTCTTGCGGATCTTCAGCTGTTCCTTGGCTTTCTTCATGTCCTTCTCTACCCGCTGCCCATCCACTTTGATGTAGCCAGTATGGTTTGCAAGCTGAAGCAGGAAAAATCCACCTCCCAGAGCTGTGGCAGCCAACCTTCCAACCTTCCAGAATGTGAAACCCATGCACCATCCAGTGATACCTTCAATTAACAGCTGGGTTGCCACGCTATACTTTTCAGCTGAAGGCCCAGATTCCTGCCCAAACACCTTGCACCACCCTGGCTGCTTTTTAGCAAGTTCTGCAAGGTCCAGTGACTCAAAATTTACCTCCAAGTTTCCTTAACTGGCTGCAGCCATCTCAGAGATCTCGTCTCGCGATAACACCCGTCCGTCGGTGCTCCGAGCGGTAGGACGCGGAGTGGCGCGCTGCCTTCGGCGCGAGCTGGCTTCCGGCAGGTGGGGTAGATGTTTCCATTCCCACGGCAGCGGCGGATGACGTGGGCGTGGTCTTGGTTTCTGTAGTCTTCAATCTGGTTTTGGAGATGCTCCTGAGTATCTCCTGCCACTTTTATTTTATATTTTTGGTACGCGGGCCTCTCCCTGTTGTGGCCTCTCCCGTTGCGGAGCACAGGCTCCAGACGCGCAGGCTCAGCGGCCATGGCTCACGGGCCCAGCTGCTCCACGGCATGTGGGATCCTCCTGGACCGGGGCACAAACTCGTGTCCCCTGCATCTGCAGGCAGACTCTCAACCACTGTGCCACCAGGGAAGCCCTCCTGCCACTTTTAAAAGGTAAGTAATCCTTTTATCCTGCTAAGGAGCACAATACTGGGGTTGGGAGACCAAGAATGGTCAGGTGTAGGGAATTAAAGGAAAGCCCGTTCACTCTCCTTTAATAGCACCCTGTATTAATTTAATTTCAAAGTTGAGAAAGACTCCAGGATAGTCTAGTCTAATCATCATACATTGGGTGCACATTCGCTGCCTTAAATAAAACCTCCTGTTAGTGTTTCCCCAGTCTATTTCCAAGGAAATGGGTCTTTGAGAATAGTGATTCCATTAAGTCCTTGGCAGCTGGTACAAGGGTAGTGAGTGATGGGCTAGTGCTTATGATAGAAGCTAATTTACTGAATCAACTGCGTGGTAGACACTTTTCTAAGTTCTTTGTATGCATTTACTCTTTAATCCTCCCAGTAACCTTATGAGGCAGGTACTATTATAATTCTTATTCTACAGATGAGGAAAAAAGAGCTGGAATTCAAACCAACACTTTCAACACTTGGCATCTTTTACTATTATGTCATAGTATTCTAGAAAAAGAGAGACTGTTGTAGTTAGTGGATAAGAATATTTCTTAGAGACCTTATTTATGATGAAGATACGTATATAAAACCTGATCCTCAAGGATACTTTCAGATCCTTCTCTGTGATTATCTGACATCAGGAGCTTTCTTACCCCATAGGAACATTGAAGTTTACTTTATTAGCAGTAAACTAATAAATAAGGGATTCAGAACTATAGTTTGATGACTTCCTATAGATCTTGAAAGCATCATTTCTGTAACTGAACAATAGCACACGGGGCCATTGATAAAACCAACCTGTAATAGGTTGAATTTCAATGACTTATGTTTTTATTTTATTTTGTTTTATTTTATTTTAAGAAATGGTACCTTCTTCAGGAAGAAAAATCCTGTTAACTTAAGAAAATACATTTTGGAGCATAAAAGTCCAGTCTGATATATTTTGCTTAAATCCAGGAGAACTGTACTTATTCAAATTATAAAGCAGAGAGTTCAGCTGAAAATGTGGTCTCATGATAAATACATTGTAAAGGAGAGAAAATATAATCTGACAGCAGGCATTTTAAAGCTTATTTTTTGCATTATGGAGTTTTGCAATAGAGTTTTGGAAGAACTTTTAACATACTTGGAGAAGTATCAGGAATGATTTAAAATCGTAGTTAACAAATGCCATGGGTTTTATTGTCCAAGCAAATTCTTGTATCTTAACATCTATGGGAGAGATGAGCTATATATACAATAGACAAAGCACTTTTATTTTTTAATGATTTTCTGTTTTTCTTTGTCTTTAAAGGTTTTATTTTCTGGCCTATATAGGTGGATGATATCCACTTAGGTAATCAAGTTGAAAATATGAGCTGATACTATATTTTGATCATGACACACAATTGCTGGAAAATTAGATTATCTGTAATTGGATTGATGCTGAAATTGTAATTATAAATTTCTATTGTTTAGTTATCTTGCTTTCTTTTATTTGATTTTTTTAAAACTGGACAGTTGTCTTGGAAATTAACTCAGATCTAACAACTTCAAGTGGTAGAAATATATGAGCTGAAGTTTCTAGTGTTCAACAAATTGAGGAACTTAGTTTTGAAATGTGAAATTTTTGTTGCTCTTCATCTTTATAAAGTAAAGATGTAGCATTTTTCTCTGCTTTGACTTAGACAAGTATAACATTTCCCACACTTGAGTCATCCCCCTACCACTTTCACAAATTTTTGCTGTCTACCACCCACACACTTATTTATTATACCTTTTTAATTGACTTATTTTTATGCTTAACCTCATCTTAGGCAACAATATGCATGAAATGACAGGTTTGATATACTAGTTATATACTTTTTCATTCCTTAGTAGCAAAATAAGTACTAATGTGTTACAATTTAAAATGTTTTATCCTTGTACCATCTAAAATCAACTGTAGTACCAATATTTGGGTAAAAAACTGTCCTGGTGTAACAACTGGGCATTTAAAGTAAAAGTATTTAAACTTTTCCTCTATTTTTTCTTCTTCCTTTCCTTTTTAAAGTTTGAATATGTCAAACTGACTTATCAAGTTACCACTCAGGTGGTGCTTCTCAGTCTCTTTTCCTCTGTAGAGAAATGATGGAGGATGTATGTTCCTCTGTCCAAAGTGAATCACTGAGCCAACTTGGCTGTTTGTTATTCTGGGCATGTACGCCATAACTCCACCACTCTCTCTCCTGCTGAAGAAAGTATAACAGAATGCAAGTGAACTAACCTTGATTTTCTGTATTTTTAAGAGTAAATCATTTACAAACTCAATCCTTTAATTATGAGTAGTAAAAAACAATTTCCTTGCAACACACCCGTCTACTGATTGCAACATCATGCTTAAGAGCCTCTGTTCTTACAGATTAAAAGGTGCTGCCAGAATTTTTGTTTCTGTTTTAAATTTGCATTCAAGCAACAGTGTGCTTGAGATTATTACTTTTTCAACTACAAACAATTGTTTTAATTCCATTCTCTTTAATACCCTTTTTTTTCTCTTTCAGAAAGATTCTTTTAATCTCAGAATTTTAAAAAGTAGAGTACTGTATTGAGAACTCTCAGTGACCTGATGGATTATTATGGGGATTATTCTTTGTCATTATAGGGTGACCAGTTTGTCCCAATTTGCCTTGGACTTTTCTGTTTTTATCACTGGAGTCCCACATCCTGGGAAATCCCTCAGTTCTGAGCAAATGGGACAGTTGACCACCCTAAAGCAGGCTGACAGACATGGAGAATGTGACTGGACAGGATTGTAGTTGGGTGTATAATTGGTAATCCATATATTTAAATATGCTGAGATCTTGAACTTCAACATAATGATCGCAGCTAAAAATGGGCAGAGAGATCTCTCTATTGCTCAACTTGTCCATTCTCTAAATTGCTTCTATAGTGAGCTATCAAAACCACGCATCTTAATTATGTCACTGCATTGAGTAACAAGGCTTCACATTTATTTCAGGCAAAATCCAAACTGTAGAAATTGCCTCACCCGGCCTCGCTTGATTTGGTCCATTGGTTCTCAAACTTTACTCTGGGAAGGACCACCTAGAAAATGTGTTTAAAATGCACATTCTTGTGCCCTTGATTCAAAGAGAATAAATCTGGAGAGCAACTAAAAGCATTTTTTCAAAAACGATCACAGTGGGTGACTCTTTTCCAGGTAGTCCTTGGACCATGTTTTGAGGAAAATTGACCTAGTTTGGTTTTTTTCCCCATTTTTTAAATGCCCAGTTGTTGGTTTATTCTCTGGGCTTATTAAAATTCACTTAACTTTTCAGTGTTCCAGGCCTTCTACCTGAAGCCCTCTCCTACATCTCTGTTGGTCAGTCAGATTTCTACTACCTGGACGTCGCCTTTCCCAGGAAGCCTCTGCAAGGCCCCATTAGGGTCCTCTATTAGGACCTCGTCCTCTATTAGGACCCTGCCCCCTCCTGCCAAGTGTCTAGAGCCCAGGATTGTAAATGCCTCTTCCTTGTGTGTATCTCCCTTTAAGCCGAGTTCAGTGCCCATAGACACCTCTCATCTTATTTATGATTATGTCCTCAGGTTCTAGCTCATTGTTGAGCACATGGTAAGAGCACAAGATTGTTTACTGAAGAACTAAATCGCTTTAGTAATGGGTAGATTGTTGTAATACAGTCCTAGGAACTGAGACTCAGGTGCATCTATGTGGTATTGGGTTATCCCCTTCCCCAGCCCTCCTTGTATCCGTGGGTATGTTTGGGGGCTTTTCCTCTGTAGACAAATGATGGGGTTTGGTTATGGGGAGAAGTGCAGGGCCCCTGGAGAGGGAGACAAGGGAATGAGAAGTTACAGGTTTAGGGGAATGTCATTGCATTCCTCCCCAGCTGGACCTGAGGGACTGGTCTGGAGCCTGAGTAGAGAAAGGGGTGGTGGCAATTTCATCCATTTCACAGAGGTTCAAGGGGCAGACGTGATGCAGCCAGGGGGCTTGAGAACAGGGAGCCACACGTGTTCCCCGACACCACACATATGTACACACGCTGCACATCACACACACACACCACACACAGACTGCACATACCATCCCCACACCACACACACCACGCGCATCCACATACATACCACACATATACATCATATACTTCATACCACACCACACACACGCACGCATACACACACTCAAAGCTTCCCCCTCCACCACCACCTAGGACCCAGCTTTGCCTCCTGAGGGCTCTGGGCTGCCATCCGCTGGGCTAGCAGTGTTGTCTCTGAGGGAAACGGCAGTATAATTGTCCTGAATGCTCAAGAGCTCCTGATCTCCCTGGAAATTCCATAAAAAATTCCAAAGAGATTTAGTGGAGGTATTGAAGGGAAGGTCGTGAGCGGAGATCTTGTGTTAACAAAAGGGGGCTGAGTGCTAGCATCATTGGACTTCATTTGTGAAAAGTAGACTTTTGAATGAGAACCGAGAATAAGTAAAATCCAGTTTCTAGACAAGGCCTGTCATGAAAGTTCAGCCTCAGACTGCCAAAAACAAGACTTTCTCATAGGACTGGGCCGACAGATCTCTGAAATGGGCTGGCTGAATGCTAACATTTTATTGCTTTCTGGACTTTTTGTATGAGTCATTCGAAATAAAAGGTGCTACCATTCTTGACAACTGGTGGCGCTGTGGAGCTCTTTTTCCAGCCTTGAGAAATTGCCCCTGAGCCAGTGTACAGCAGGTCCTATATCAAATCTGGTTTTGAACAACTAGAATTGACCTTGCTGGTCATGATACCAGTGAGGGGCTTCTGAATTAGATTGTGCTGAGCCCATCTCAGCAGCTTGGGAAATGGTGAGGCGTGAACACACGGCTGATGTGTGCCTGGGAGAGTTTCACAAGTGTGTGAATGATGGCTAGACAGATACTCAGTGTGAACACCACACATTGACTTAAAATGGTATTGACATCCTCTGGTGAATGATCTTGTCATGCTACGTGACAATATGCAGATGTACTCTCTGAGTAATTCCCTGTTTAACGTTAAACACCTTACCGTGTACTGGTAACAAGGAAGAGAATTTAGTATTTCTGTAGCTGTATCTTGAAATACGCCTAACTCTAGGAAGAACGAAAATAAACATATAAATAAGTAACCACGATGGGAATTTTCTAATGAAATAACACCTAGTTGTCTGAAATTTTGTTTCCAGTTAATGGACATTGAGTCAACTTATATAACTGTCATAGCAAAGTTAGATGATTGTACATTGTTATTTTTATTGTTATTCAAAATAAGAGAGTATTATTCTTGAGGGGGGAATAATCAATGTATTTAGAAAGGTGGAGAGACCAACTGGTAAGAGTAATATATGCACATTTATTTTAAAGATCACACATTAAAAATTTTTTTTAAAAAGAGAGAGGGAGAGAAGAAAGTGTTAATGTAAATTTACTGCAATTTCACAATTTTAACACCAATTAAATTGAATGTTTGAAAGATACCAGAACTCTTATAAATGTATAAGGTCAGGGAAAGCTTATGCTTGACTTTCAGTTGAGAAGTAAAAAAGAAATGCCAAGTGTGATAAATGGAAATTCCAGAAAACACAGAGAATTAGATGGCTCTATACTCTGGTTAGAAACTGGAGGAAGGATAGTGGCTGGTCTATCCGTCCTCTAGAAGAAAGGGCAGCAGAAAATGAAGTAGTCCCCAAGACCACAAAATAGGTGAGTTATGGGAGCAAATTCACAAAGACCCCTGAGTGGTTGTGTGTAAGTCAGTCAGTGAAAAGGATAATCAGAAGCTCCTGAGATGGAGTCAACTGGCTGATTTCTGCCTCTAAAGCTAGCATACCCAACCGTTACGTTATCCAGTTCGATGGAAGAAAATAAATTTCCGAATTCAAGCCCCAAATTCCCATGTTCTTGCAGGTAGGCGAGGTTTGGAGGCAAAAATGAGGTACCCTGTTAAAATTTGAACATAGGGAAATAATTCTGACTGTTGAACTTCTAAACACATTTCATAACTTACATTAGAAATATGTACACTTGCCTTAAATTTTAATTCTTAAAATGGTGGCAGTAGTGGGCTTATCTCCTGACCACAACCATAATAGAATCATCTTGTCTTTTACATCACCCCCTCCTAGATTCACCACTATCCTTTAGCCACAGTTATTGGTGATAATGTGTCATTCCTCTCAGGTAGGCTGCGGTGAAAAAATGTGAATCCCTCCATCTTCTAGTGCCTGAATGGCTGCAGAATTGTCTGTTATATGATGAAAGGTTATCAGTGTAAAGAAGGAAAGTAATGGCAGTTGGTTAGCCATAGAGACAGTGAAAAGGTTGAGGGACAGAGGCCAGCACCAGTGGTCTTCATCCACGCACAGGACAACCTGACCTAGGACTGAGCTGCTTGCCATTGTGGTGGGTCTGTCCCTAGAGGTGGAGATAAAGGCATATACCTCCGAGGGCTCGATGACGGACAGTCCAACTACATCCCCTTGCTGTATGTGATTCCACGCTGAATCAATAATAACATTTCTTCTAGTAATACTTTTATGTCTCATGTAAATATGTGTATGGGTGGACCATAGCATACACATTCTGTTATGGTTTGGGGCATCATTTGAAATAAACAAACTGGCATTGTGGTTTTCTACATATTAGCCTTTGGGAGCTTGGTTAATGTAAATCCACCCTTGTCTTAGTCTGTTTGGGCTGATATAACAAAATACCATAGACTGGGTGGCTTATAACAACAGAAATTTATTTCTCATGGTTCTAGAGGCTGGGAAGTCCATGATCAAGGTGCTGACTTATTTGGTGTCTGTGAGGGCCCGCTTTCTGTTTCGTGGACAGATGTGTATGTCTTCACGTGGTGGAAGGGGCAAGTGAGCTTTCTGGGGTCTCTTTTACAAGGCACTAATCCCATTTATAAGGGCTTTTCTCTCATGACCCAGTCATCTCCCAAGGGCCCCACTTTGAAACACCAGCATACTGGGAATTAGGTTTCAACAATGTGAATTTGGGGGAACACAAACAATCTATAGCAGGGGTCCCCAGCCCCCGGGCCTCGGACCGCTACCAGTCTGAGGCCTGTTAGGAACCGGGCGGCACAGCAGGAGGTGAGTGGTGGGCGAGTGAGTGAAGCTTCATCTGCCGCTCCCCAGCGCTCCCCATCGCCCGCATTACCGAGTGAGCCATCCCACCATCCCCCGCCTCCCCAGTCAGTGGAAAAATTGTCTTCCACAGAACTGGTCGCTGGTGCCAGAAATGTTGGGGACTGCTGATCTATAGCAACCCCTTAAATTATTCTTAATTATTTCTTAATGGGATGGCAAATTTAATTTCTATGCCTTAAGGACAAATGGTCAGATCCCAGACTCTGATGAATTCTTGAGTTGATGGAGTTGATGCCAGCCTTGTGACTCCTGGCTGAGTGGCTAGCCTAATCTGTGACATATGACCTTGCAGCCTATCTTTCTTCAAATTGCTTCAATATGGTTATGGGCAAAAAGTTCCTTTCCAGATATGATATTCCTAGGGGTTGTATATAGAAACTTTATTTGTTAATAGGCCTGTATAATGTATAGTTATAACTCAGTTTAGGGAAAAGACTAAATTTTCATTTTTGGGGAAGGATGTGTGGTAGCCAGCTTCCAGTGGTCATCAGTATTCATACCTTTCTATAATCCTTTTCATGTGGATGAGGGCTGGCCTGTGTGACAAATTACGTATGGTGGAAATGATACCTGCGATTAGCAAGACAGACTTATGTAATACACTGCAACTTCCACCGTGCTTTCTCTCAGATCACTCAGGCTGGAGAAAGCCAGCCACCGTATTGCAAGGACACCCAAGGAGTCCTGTGGAGAGGTCCACATGGAGAAGAATTAACGTGACAGCCATGTGATTGAGCCACCTTAGAAATAGATCTTCTAGTCCTGGTCAGGCTTTCAGGTGACTGTAACCCCAGCCAGCTTCAGGCCGCAACGTTATGAGTACCTCTGAGTTAGAAACGCCCAATCAAGCTGCTCTGGAATTCATGATCTAAGGAAACCGTGAGAGATAATAAATGCTTATTGTTGTTTTAAGCCACTAAGTTTTGCAGTGATTTATTATGCAGCAACAAATAACTAATATAGAATTTGGTATCTTAAAGTATGGTGATGCTATTAAAAAAATGAAGAACAAAAACTGAGAGCCCAGAGAGAGGGAACAACCAAGGAAAAACCTTCTTAGGCAGAAGTAGGATTGATGCTTAATCAAGGAGTTGGCGCATGGGCCCAGCTGTATGTCAGAGCTGCTGTGGCTCACTGACTCCCATGTGCCCCCTGTTCTAACACTTTTATAATAAATGAGTGTCTAGAGTAGCTATCCTATACTTGCCCCACCATTTTATGTTTGATGTGTTTGGGGCAGATGGTGCATCTCTTTAGTTCATATGTCTTGAGGTCAGGAGGAATCCCCCTCGAGGAGCTTTATTTGAAGAACTCTGCCTTGAGGATCCCCATCTATACCTGATTCCATCTGCATAAGGAGATCCTGGGCCACGAGCCTGAGATGATGCTATAAGAGGATGAAAATTTCAGTGACCTTGGAGTGGGCGAATGCTGTGTGTATGTGGGTGTGTGTGAATCACTGAGAGTCAGAGAGTGGGCTGTGGGGGCCCGTGATGACCCTCATCTCCTGGTATTCATACCCTTCTATAGTCCTCTCTTTATTCTATACCAGAATACTGTAGCCTGGCAGCTTATAAATAGCAGAAATTTATTTCTCATAGTTCTGGAGGCTGGGAAGTCCAAGATCAGTGTGCTGGCAGATTTGGTGTCTGGTAAAGGCCTACTTCTGTTTCATAGACAGATGTCTTTTTACTTTGTCTTCACATGGTGGAAGGGGAAAGGGAATTCTCTGGGGACCACTTTTGTAAGGACACTCATTTCATTCATAAAGGCTCTACCTCATGATCGAGTCACCTCTCCAAAGTCCTACCTCCAAGTACCGGCACATTGGGGGTTAAGTTTCAATACATGAACTTTGGAGGGACACATTCAGTCTATAGCCGCCCCCCCACAAACTGAATCATTGTTGGCCTGTGTGGTCAATAAATTATGGTAGAAATGATGGTATGTATCTTCTGAGGTTAGATCATAAGAGCGTTGCAGCTCTGATATGTAGGGGCACTCGAGCAGCCCCGTGGTGAGACCCCCATGGAGAGGACTTAACTTGGCAACACAACTTGCCAACCATGTGAGTGAGCTACATTGAAAATGGTTCCTCCATTTCCTTCGGGTTGCTGTAGCCCAAGTGACATGTGATTGCAACCTCATGAGAACCTTGACCCATAGCTACCTACCTGAGCCACTCCTGAACTCCTGACCCAGAGAAACTACAAAAGATGATTAAATGAGTATTGTTTTAAGCCACTAGGTATTGGGGTTGTTTTTTAGACACTGTTAGATAAGTAATCTGGGGTATAAAGATGAATAAATGATATCTGTTCATTTCTTCTTCATTTTCTTAAGACAAATTCAGGATAATATGCCAGAAAACTTTGGATTACAGTGTTTTACGATGCCAAGAAACTCCACCTTTGTACTGTGGAAAGAGAATGTCCTTTCTATTAAAGAACTGATTAATTTGATATTTACCAAAGGATTAAGGATTTGTTCTATCATCATTATCACAAAAAGATGAATAGTAACAGTGACAAACATTTACTGAGGGTGCTTTGCTAAATACTTTGTAGGTATTATATAAATTATTCCTCAAACAATGCTATGATGCAGATAATATTATTATTCCCATATTTTGGATGTGGAAATTGAGGTTCAAAGGGTTAAATAGAGTGGCCCAAGGTCATACGGCTATTAAAGGTCAGGTCTTCCTGACTACAGAACTTATATATTCCTAACCAGTAAGCTGTGTTATCTCCTTATTTGAAAATTCTGCTTGGAGAGGCCTTGAATTTAAAATGTGGAACATAGGTTCTAGCTGTTCAGGGTTTAGTGTCTGAATGCCAAAGAAGTTGACACTGACTGTGTAAAGTCTGTTTCATTCTATGAGCTATTCTTATTTCAGAATTTCCAGTGTTCGTTTATGTAATAGGAATCACACAGATCACACTCTGGTAGTTATACAGGAAGACAAGTGAGATGACTACATGCTACAACTAATGACTTCTGGGCCTTGATTTCCTGCTTGCATTTCCTAACTAAAGCCACTTACTGGGATGGCAGGCTGTCACTGAAGTTAAACAAAATAAATCATGGGTTGTAAAATTAAAAACAATAACCCAATTTTATGGCTGTTTTGCTCAGACTGTAAGAGCATTGAGGATAATGGTCACGGCTGAACCAAGCTTAGATATTGCTAAGGCCAATTTTATGCCTTGTCATGCTTTTCATTTGCCTTTGCTTCAAGCTAATGGTAAAACAATTGGAAGATTGCTTTGAATCAAACATAACCGCAGAAGAAACTTTAAAGAAGAGAATATATTAGCTTAATAGCTCAATAAAGCAAAATTCAAATGTTCCTTTTGGCAAAAGTTTCACTTAATTTTAGCTCAGATTTTCCAGGATATTCTTCAAAAGGTAATGAATTGGCAAATTATTTGCCATTTCTAGTTGCATATTTAAGTGAAGACAAATCTTTATAGTTTTCATATTGAGAGGTTATGGCTTTCTATTCCCTTTTAATGGAAATTAAAAATCTATCATCCACAAGCAAAAATGGTATAGGTGGGCTTCCCTGGTGGCGCAGTGGTTGAGAGTCCGCCTGCCGATGCAGGGGACACGGGTTTGTGCCCTGGTCCGGGAAGATCCCACATGCTGCGGAGCGGCTGGGCCCGTGAGCCATGGCTGCTGAGCCTGTGCGTCCGGAGCCTGTGCTCCGCAATGGGAGAGGCCACAGCAGTGAGAGGCCCGCGTACCGCAAAAAAAAAAAAAAAAAAAAAAAAAAGGTATAGGTGTATCTATGCATAACTGTGTGTGGAGGGTAGGGAGGTGGAGGGGTGGAGAGGGGGTCAGGAAGGGAAAGGGGCCCAGAGTAGAGCCAGAATAGCATTGTTACAGTTGAAAGAAACTCACATGGGAAAGAATAGTCACCTATCTCTAAATCAAATTAAATCTCTCTCCAGTTTGGCAGGAGATTCTATCTCAGTTCTCTTGAGACTTTAGGGTCATCAGAAAGCTAAAATGATGCCTAAAAAATTGGGAGAGAGCCTCATGGCTGTTCCTGGGCTCCTTGTTGTCTGTCCTGATGCCAAGCTGGCTGTGATGGTGTTTGCCTGAGCTGGGAGCCCTACTTCCTAGGATCCAGTCTTCCAGATCCACCAGGCAGCCATTTCTGGTGGAAAGTTTTGATACCTTTCAAAGTACTGTCAACGTGAGGCATGTACCCTCACTACCAATGGGACCTTCCACTCTGTTCCCTCCCCAGAGCAATGTCCAGCTTCCAATGCTGCTTCCACACCTTTCCCACCAAAAGCACTCACCTCTCTCCTGCCCCTTCCACAACCCTTAGCTTAATCTCTTTGAGGAATTCAGGTTTTCTGAGTGCAGAAGTCAGGCAGGGGGCTGAGATGCTTTCAGGCAACTTCTGAAACAAAAATCTCCTCTGAGGCCAGTAGCACAGAGGGCCTGGTTCCCTTTTTTGGAACAAGGGGAAGCAAGCAAAAAGCAGGGGTAAACAAAACTCAATATCTCAGTGTATTAACGCCTCACTGTAAGAGTAAAGATTCTGGGCAGGGAAATGCCAGATGAGTAACAGCTCACCAGCCATACTATATTCATATTGGCTGTGGTCCAGTGGAAGTTCAGTTGTTAAAGAGCAGGTATAAATTCTTCATAAATACGACTTGACCACACCCCTTACTCTGGGCAAAGTTCCTTTAGGGAGGACCTACTAATGCTGTCTTTACCGTATGTCAAGAGTCAGGGAGAATAAGGATTGCTGGCGCTTCAGGGGACTCCCCAGTGGGTGTGGAGTGAGTCTTGAAGAGGCAGTCGTATACCCTAACCTCCTCGGAGAAGAGCTTCCTCGGATAAATGTTAAATCTGCATTAGAGCAGAATACAGCTCTTTACTTGTCACTTGTTTCATCCCTGGGTCTATTGCTGGAAAATTCCTCTTGTCCAGTGTTATCAAGCGAGCTGGCCAACTTCTGGAGAAAGCTGCTCATAAAACTGATAAGAGCCCTCTCTTCAACAACCTAATTTGAACTTTATCCCAGAGACCTTGAGAAACTGGATCTGCATTTTTATATTCCGAGAGTTGAACGTAGTCCTGCACATTTGGGTAATATTCGACCTTGAAATGTTGTTCTAAAAGTCATGTTTCCCCCTTGCTGGCTTTGACGTTATCCGTGCATCAGTGCACACTTTATCATGGTAACGCGTCAGGAATGTGCAGAATGGTTGAGGAGCTTGAATGCCAGGGCAGTTTCAAGTTTGCTGGACTCTTGTAACCAGCTCACTGGATCAGTTGCTGGAAGACTGTTATACTGCGTATGCTGAAGGAGAACTGACGTTCATGACCCAAGTCGCTTTCAAGGGCAGTTCAAAGTGTTGGCTGACAAGGCTGTGCTTGGGTTTGGATACTTTCCTTTTGGAGTATATTCTGTCATTGCTAGTGAGATATGCCACAGAAAATGCCTATTTCTTATTTTGGTCTCAGGAAAGCTATTACAATTTGTTTGTAAAGAAATGCTTGAATTTGAAAGTTAAAAATGGGTTGCTGTATTGCAACCCGTTAAGGGGACAACGAACTTTGGTGTCAAAGTCCTTGGTTTGAATCCAGGCCTGTCACTCACTAGCTGTGTGGACCTGAAGTAATTATCTCTCTGCGCCTCAGTTTTCTAATGTGTAAAAGGGGTAGAATAATATTACTTACCTTTCTAGACAGTCACATATTATGTTAAAAGAGATAATGTATGCCATGCCCTTAGTGCACTAAGAAGCAGGAAAAGGTCCATAACTATTCTATGATACTGTTCACCCTGTTTGTTCTATCTGAGCAATAGGACTGCAAAGTTTTTTTTTTTAATTGAAGTATAGTTAATGTACAATATTATATGTTACAAGTGTACAATATAGTGATTCATGATTTTTAAAGGTTGTACTCCATTTATAGTTTTTATAAAATATTGGCTGTATTCGTCCATTGTACAATATATCCTTTTTTTTTTTAATGTCCTTATTGGAGTATAATTGCTTTACAATGTTGTGTTAGTTTCTGCTGCATAACAAAGTGAGTCCGCTATATGCATACATACATCCCCATATCCCCTCCCTCTTGTGGCTCCCTCCCACCCTCCCTATCCTACCTCTCTAAGTGGTCACAAAGCACCGAGCTGATCTCCCTGTGCTATGCAGCTGCTTCCCACTACCTATCTATTTTGCATTTGGTAGTGTATATATGTCCATGCCACTCTCTCACTTCGTCCCAGCCTACCCTTCCCCCTCCTCATGTCCTCAGGTCCATTCTCTACGTCTGCGTCTTTATTCCTGTCCTGCCCCCTAGGTTCACCAGAACTTTTTTTTTTTTTTTTTAGATTCCATATATATATGTGTTAGCATATGGTATTTGTTTTTCCCTTTCTGACTTCACTCTGTATGACAGTCTCTGGGTCCATCCACCTCACTACAAATCACTCAGTTTCATTTCTTTTTATGGCTGAGTAATATTCCATTGTATATATGTGCCACATCTTCTTTATCCATTCATCTGTCGATGGACATTTAGGTTGCTTCCATGTCCTGGCTATTGTAAATAGTGCTGCAATGAACATTGTGGTACTTGACTCTTTTTGAATTATGGTTTTCTCAGGGTATATGCCCAGTAGTGGGACTGCTGGGTCATATGGTAGTTCTATTTTTAGATTTTAAGGAACCTCCATACTGTTCACCATAGTGGCTGTATCAATTTACATTCCCACCAACAGTGCAAGAGGGTTCCCTCTTCTCCACACCCTCCCCAGTGTTTATTGTTTGCAGATTTTAATTTTTTTAACATCTTTATTGGAGTATAATTGGTTTACAATGTTGTGTTAGTTTCTGCTGTATAACAGAGTGAATCAGCTATATGTATACATATATCCCCATATCCCCTCCCTCTTGGATCTCCCTCCCACCCTCCCTATCCCACCCCTCTAGGTGGTCACACAGCACCGAGCTGGTCTCCCTGTGCGATGCGGCTGCTTCCCACTAGCTATCTGTTTTACATTTGGTAGTGTATATATGTCCATGCCACTCTCTCACTTCATCCCAGCTTACCCTTCCCACTCCCCGTGTCCTCAAGTCCATTCTCTACATCTGCAATTTTATTCCTGTCCTGCCTCTAGGTTCATCAGTTTTGATGATGGCCATTCTGACTGGTGTGAGGTGATACCTCACTGTAGTTTTGATTTGCATTTCTCTAATGATTAGTGATGTTGAGAATCCTTTCATGTGTTTGTTGGCAATCTGTATACCTTCTTTGGAGAAATGTCTTTTTAGGTCTTCTACCCATTTTTGGATTTGGGTTGTTCGTTGTTTTGATATTGAGCTGCATGAGCTGCTTGTATATTTTGGTGATTAATCTTTTGTCAGTTGCTTCATTTGCAAATATTTTCTCCCATTCTGAGGGTTCTCTTTTCATCTTGTTTATTGTTTCCTTTGCTGTGCAAAAGCTTTTAAGTTTCATTAGGTCCCATTTGTTTATTCTTTTTTTATTTCCATTTCTCTAGGAGGTGGGTCACAAAGGATCTTGCTGTGACTTATGTCACAGTGTTCTGCCTAGGTTTTCCTCTAAGAGTTTTATAGTGTCTGGTCTTACATTTAGGTCTTTAATCCATTTTGAGTTTATTATTGTGTATGGTGTTAGAAGGTGTTTAATTTCATTCTTTTACGTGTAGCTATCCAGTTTTCCCAGCACCACTTATTGAAGAGGCTGTCCTTTCTCCACTGTACATTCCTGCCTCCTTTATCAAAGATAAGGTGACCATATGTGCATGGGTTTATCTCTGGGCTTTCTATCCTGTTCCATTTATCTATATTTCTGTTTTTGTGCCAGCACCATACTGTCTTAATTACTGTAACTTTGTAGTATAGTCTAAAGTCAGGGAGCCTGATTCCTCCAGCTCCGTTTCTCTTTCTCAAGATTGCTTTGGCTATTCGGGGTATTTGTATTTCCATTCAATTTGTGAAATTTTTTGTTCTAGTTCTGTGAAAAATGCCATTGGTAGTTTGATAGGGATTGCATTGAATCTGTAGATTGCTTTGGGTAGTAGAGTCATTTTCACAATGTTGATTCTTCCAATCCAAGAACATAGTATATCTCTCCATCTGTTTGTATCGTCTTTTTAATCTCTTTCTTCAGTGTCTTATAGTTTTCTGCATACAGGCCTTTTGTCTCCTTAGGTAGGTTTATTCCTAGATATTTTATTCTTTTTGTTGCAATGGTAAATTGGAGTGTTTCCTTAATTGCTTTCAGATTTTTCATCATTAGTGTATAGGAATGCCAGAGATTTCTGTGCATTAATTTTGTATTCTGCTTTACCAAATTAATTGATTAGCTCTAGTAGTTTTCTGGTAGCATCTTTAGGATTCTCTATGTATAGTATCATGTCATCTGCAAACAGTGACAGTTTTACTTCTTCTTTTCTGATTTGGATTCCTTTTATTTCTTTTTCTTCTCTGATTGCTGTGGCTAAAACTTCCAAGGCTATGTTGAATAATAGTGGTGAGAGTGGGCAACTTTGTCTTGTTCCTGATCTTAGTGGAAATGGATTCAGTTTTTCACCATTGAGAACTATGTTGGCTGTGTGTTTGTCGTATATGGCCTTTACTATGTTGAGGTAGGTTCCCTCTATTCCTACTTTCTGGAGAGTTTTTATCAAAAGTGGGTGTTGAATTTTGCCTAAAGCTTTTTCTGCATCTATTGATATGATCGTATAGTTTTTCTCCTTCAGTTTGTTAATATGGTGTATCACATTGATTGATTTGCATATATTGAAGAATCCTTACATTCCTGGGATAAACCCCACTTGATCATGGTGTATGACCCTTTTAATGTGCTGTTGGATTCTGTTTGCTAGTATTTAGTTGAGGATTTTTGCATCTATGTTCATCAGTGATATTGGCCTGTAGTTTTCTATTTTTGTGACATCTTTGTCTGGTTTTGGTATCAGGGTGATGGTGGCTTCGTAGAATGAGTTTGGGAGTGTTCCTACATCTGCTAAATTTTGGAAGAGTTTGAGAAGGATAGGTGTTAGCTCTTCTCTAAATGTTTGATAGAATTCACCTGTGAAGCCATCTGGTCCTGGGCTTTTGTTTGTTGCAAGATTTTTAATCACAGTTTCAATTTCAGTGCTTGTGATTGGTCTGTTTATATTTTCTGTTTCTTCCTTGTTCAGTTGAAGAAGGTTGTGCTTCTCTAAGAATTTGGCCATTTCTTCCAGGTTGTCCATTTCATTTGCATATGGTTGCTTGTAGTAATCTCTCATGAACCTTTGTTTTTCTGCAGTGTCAGTTGTTACTTCTTTTTCATTTCTAATTCTGTTGATTTGAGTCTTCTCCCTTTTTTTCTTGTCGATTCTGGCTAACAGTTTATCAATTTTGTTTATCTTCTCAAAGAATCAGCTTTTAGTTTTATTGATCTTTGCTATTGTTTCCTTCATTTCTTTTTTAGTTATTTCTGATCTGATCTTTATGATTTCTTTCCTTCTGCTAACTTTGGGGTTTTTTTTGTTCTTCTTTCTGTAATTGCTTTGTGTGTAAGGTTAGTTGTTTATTTGAGATGTTTCTTGTTTCTTGAGGTAGGAATGTATTGCTTTAAACTTCCCTCTTAGAACTGCTTTTGCTGCATCCCATAGGTTTTGGCTCATCGTGTTTTCGTTGTCATTTGTTTCTAGGTATTTTTTGATTTCCTCTTTGATTTCTTCAGTGATCTCTTGGTTATTTAGTAGCATATTGTTTGGCCTCCATGTGTTTGTATTTTTTACAGTGTTTTTTTCTGGAATTGATATCTAGTCTCATAGCATTGTGGTTGGAAAAGATACTTGATGCGATTTCAATTTTTGTAAATTTATCAAGGCTTGATTTATGACCCAAGATGTGATCTATCCTGGAGAATGTTCCATGAGCACTTGAGAAGAAAGTGTATTTTGCTGTTTTTGGGTGGAATGTCCTATAAATATCAATTAAATCCATCTTGTGTAATGTGTCATTTAAAGCTTGTGTTTCCTAATTTATTTTCATTTTGGATGATCTGTCCATTGGTGAAAATGGGGTGTTAAAGTCCCCTACTATTATTGTGTTACTGTCAATTTCCCCTTTTATGGCTGTTAGCATTTGCCTTATGAATTGAGGTGCTCCTATGTTGGGTGCATAAATATTTACAATTGTTATATCTTCTTGGATTGATACCTTGATCATTATGTAGTGTCCTTCTTTGTCTCTTGTAATAGTCTTTATTTTAAAGTCTATTTTGTCTGATATAAGAATTGCTACTCCAGGTTTCTATTGATTTCCATTTTCATGGAATATCTTTTTCCATCCCCTCACTTTCAGTCTGTTTGTGTCCCTAGGTCCGAAGTGGGTCTCTTATAGACAGCATATATACCGGTCTTGTTTTTGTATCCATTCAGCCAGTCTGTGCCTTTTGGTTGGAGCATTTAATCCAATTACATTTAAGGTAATTGTTGATATGTGTGTTCCTGTTACCATTTTCTTAATTGTTTTGGGTTTGTTATTGTAGGTCTTTTCTGTCTCTTGTGTTTCCTGCCTAGAGAAGTTCCTTTAGCATTTGTTGTAGAGGTGGTTTGGTGGTGCTGAATTCTCCTAACTTTTGCTTTTCTGTAAAGGTTTTAATTTCTCCATCAAATCTGAATGAGATCCTTGCTGTGTAGAATAATCTTGGTCGTAGGTTTTTCCCTTTCATCACTTTAAATATGCCCTGCCATTCCCTTCTGGCTTGCAGAGTTTCTGCTGAAAGATCAGCTGTTAACCTTATGGGGATTTCTTTGTATGCTATTTGTTGCTTTTCCCTTGCTGCTTTTAATATTTTTTCTTTGTATTTAGTTTTTGATAGTTTGATTAATACATGTCTTGGCATTTTTATCCTTGGATTTATCCTGTATGGGACTCTCTGCACTTCCTGGACTTGATTGACTGTTTCCTTTCCCATGTTAGGGAAGTTTTCAACTATAATCTCTTCAAATATTTTCTCAGATACTTTCCTTTTTCTCTTCTTCCTCTGGGACTCCTAGAGTTCGAATCATGGTGCATTGAATGTTGTCCCAGAGGTCTCTGAGACTGTCCTCAATTCTTTTCATTCTGTTTTCTTTATTCTGCTCTGCAGTAGTTATTTCCACTATTTTATCTTCCAGGTCACTTATCCGGTCTTCTGTCTCAGTTATTCTGCTATTGATTCCTTGTAGAGAATTTTAAATTTCATTTGTTGTGTTGTTCATCATTGTTTGTTTGCTCTTTAGTTCTTCTAGGTCCTTGTTAAATGTTTCTTGTATCTTCTCCATTCTATTTCTAAGATTTTGGATCATCTGTACTATCATTACTCTGAATTCTTTTTCAGGTAGACTGCCTATTTCCTCTTCATTTGTTTGGTCTGGTGAGTTTTTACCTTGCTCCTTCATCTGTTGCATATTTCTCTGTGTTCTCATTTTGTTTAACTTACTGTGTTTGGGGTCTCCTTTTCGCAGCCTGCAGGTTCATCGTTCCTATTGTTTCTGGTGTCTGCCCCCGTGGGTAAGGTTGGTTCAGTGGATTGTGTAGCTTCCTGGTGGAGGGGACTGGTGCCTGTTTTCTGGTGGGTGGGGCTGGATATTTTCTTTCTGGTTGGCAGGTATGTGTCCAGTGGTGTGTTTGGGGGTGTCTGTTAACTCAGTATGATTTTAGGCAGCATCTCAGCTAATGAGTAGGGTTGTGTTCCTGTCTTGCTACTTGTTTAGCATGGGCCGTCCAGCACTGGAGCTTGCTGGTCGTTGGGTGGAGCTGGGTCTTAGTGTTGAGACAGAGGTCTCTGGGAGAGCTCTCACTGATTGATATTACCTGGGGCCGGGAGGTCTCTGTTGGTCCAATGTCCTGAACTCAGCTCTCCCACCTTGGAGGCTCAGGCCTGACACCAGGCCGGAGCACCAAGACCCTGTCAGTCACATGGCTCAGAAGAAAAGGGAGAAAAAAAGAAAGAAAGAAAAAAGCAGAGAGCAATCAAACCAATAAACAAATGCACCAATGATAACAAGCACTAAAAACTGAACTATGATAAATATAAAAATCAGAAGCAAATCATTCCAGAGAGCAAACCCCAAGTCCACTGTTGCCCCCAAAGTTCACCACCTCAATTTTGGGAACACTCGTTGCCTAGTCAGGTATTCCACACATGCAGGGTTTACCAAGCTGGTTTTCAGGGATTTAATCCAGTGCTCCTTAGGCTGCAGAGAGAGATTTCCCTTTCTCTTCTTTGTTTGCACAGCTCCTGGGGCTCAGCTTTGGTATTGGCCCCAGTTCTGCATGTAGGTCGCCCTCAGGCATCTGTTTCCTGCCCAGACAGGAGGGGGTTAAAGCAGCAGTTTGTATGGGCTCTCTTGCTCACTCAGGCTGGGGGGAGGGAGGGGTATGGTAGTCATAATTGGAATGTGGGGCAAGCCTGCGGTGGCAGAGGCCAGTGTGTTGTTGCAACAGCCTGAGGTGCACTGTGTGTTCTCCCAGGGAAGTTGTCCCTGGATCACGGGACCCTGGCAGTGGAGGCCTGCACAGCCTCCCGGGAGGGGGGATGTGGATAGTGACCTGTGCTTGCACACAGGCTTCTTGGTGGCTGCAGCATCACTGTTAGCGTTTCATGCCCGTCTCTGGGGTCCGAGCTGATAGCTGCAGCTCACGCCTGACTCTGGAGCTCACTTAGGCGGTGCTCTGCCCTCTGTGGGCACACGGGGAAGGAATCCCCTCTCCTCAGGCACCCTGAAACAATGGTCTCTTGCCTCTTCGGCAGTTCCAGACTTTTTCCCGGATTCCCTCCCGGCTAACTGTGGCGCACTAGCCCCCTCAGGCTGTCTTCACGCAGCCAACCGCAGTCCTCTCCCTGGGGTCTGACCTCTAAAGCCCAAGCCTCAGCTCCCAGCCCCCACCCGTCCTGGCAGGTGAGCAGACAAGCCTCTCAGGCTGGTGAGTGCTGGTCAGTACCAATCCTCTGTGTGGGAATCTCTCCGCTTTGCCCTCCGCACCCCTGTTGCTGTGTTCTCCTCTGCTACTCCGAAGCTTTCCCCCTCCGCCACCCACAGTCTCCGCCCGCGAAGGGGCTTCTGGTGTGTGGAAACCTTTCTTGCTTCACGGCTCCCTCCCACTGGTGCAGGTCCCGTCCCTATCCTTTTGTCTCTGTTTATTCTTTTTTCTTTTGCCCTACCCAGGCACGTGGGGAGTTCCTTGCCTTTGGGGAAGCCTGAGGTCTTCTGCCAGCATTCAGTAGGTGTTCTGTAGGAATTGTTCTACATGTAGTTGTATTTTTGATGCATTTGTGGGGAGGAAGGTGATCTCCACGTCTTACTCCTCTGCCATCTTGAAGGTCCCTACAGTATATCCTTGCAGCTTATTTTTTACGTAATAGTTTGTACCTCTTAATCCCCTACTCCTATGTTGCCCCTCCCCCCTTCTCTCTCCCCACTGGTAATCACAAGTTTGTTCTCTATATCTGTGAGTCTGCTTCTTTTTTGTTATATTCACTAGCTTGTTGTATTTTTTAGATTCCACATGTAAGCAATGTCATACAGAATTATTGAAAGTAGAAATCCTAACTCATCTTGCTTTACATTTTTCATGCAACAAGAATGCCGAAGACATAGCAGGTAGTCAATAAATACTTGTTAACTCCTGCTTTCTTTAGAATCATCCAGCTGTCAGCCCAGTTACACTGACTACTCTTATTTGAAGACCTCCCTTCTCTTTATTTTTGAGGGGAATGTCATAGAACGTAAAATAATACTAGAAGTATTTTTTTTAAGTCTCTGCATCTGGTAGGTCATCTTAAAAATTAGATTGTGTATATCATAAGAACTTTTGACAGTAGTCATTATAAAAAGAAAAGTAGTCAAATGCATGCAAGCACAGAGTTCTTTAACCGGCATTCTTTTTGCCTTCCTAGTTAACAGGATCACTTTGTATATCTTAATAACTTGCCTGAGGGACACTGTGCACTTCTAGGCTGCCTCTGTCTTTGTAACTCCATAGTTATCAATAAAATCCTGCCTGAAATGGAGCCATGCATTTACACAATCCACATTTTGGTAGCAATATTTATGGTATGGAGAGGAAGCAAGGAAGAGGTTTGAGGAAATGGTAACCCCAGGGCACATGATCTACAGCAGCACTGTGGCCACCACAAAACAGGTGTTTTTCTGTCATCACTCTAACTCAGTAGGAAAGACTATAGGAGATTCTACATTCAATTTTGGTCTGTTTGAAGGAACCAAAGAAGCCTCCTTAATTAAATAGATGGTTATGACTGGTTATTTTTTCAAGTACCTTAAGTTTCTTACTGCATTAGGAGAAATGGAAGAGACCCTCAGTCTTGAAGGGAAGGGCAGTGTGTGACATATTTTATTCTATAAAATTGAACTAAGTGTACATATATAACACTGCCAGTGAAGAAAATCAAGCCTTTAAGGGTTAACATTGAAAAGGAGAGGAAAGGGGGTGCATACTAAGTTTTTTGTTTGTTTGTTACTTTTTAAATAAACTTTTAGAGTACACTTAGATTTACAGAAAAATAAACTCTGCACCCAGTTTCCCCATTAATAACATCTTACATTAGTATGTACATTTGCCATAATTAATGAACCAATACTGGTACATTATTACTAACTAAAGTCCATACTTTAATCAAATATCCTTAGATTTTGCCTAATTTCTGCTTTTTGTTCCAGGATCCCATTCAGGCTGTTACGTTGATACTAGTATTTTTAAAGAGCCAATTCAGTACCAGATGCATTCAAGTCATTATTTCATTTATGTTTCATACATAGTATTTAGGTAGGCATTACAGTTGACCCTTGAACAACATGGGTTTGAACTGTGTGAGTCACTTATAGGTGGATTTTTTTCAATAGTAAATGCTGTAGTACTGATACCGAGCAGGGCCCTGTGGGGCTCCTGGGTACAAAGCCTTTCTGTGTCTCCCATTTCTTTGATTACAGGAAATAGCCTTCATTCAGCCTTCATGACCTTCCCTGAGTTCCAACGTGCAGATTCAAATGGTTCTTAGTTAGGGAAGGGAGGGGATACAAGACAAGGGAGAAACAAAGTCAAGAAAAACCATAGTTCAGGCTTGGGGCAAGTTCCTGGTTCCACATCAATGGACACACACAACAATAGCTTTGAGCTGTTTTGCAAATGCTAAAACCCCTCTCCAGGTGGGAGAAGTTAACGATCAATGATGGTATGCTGACCACAAGCATGTAGACTCCAGACCAGTTGGAACCAGAAGGTTGATGATGCTGACCCCCACTTACCTCACCACCAACCAATCAGAAAAATGTCCATGAGCTGATCACACTGTCTTTGAACCATATCTATAAAACTTCTCACTACCCTCTGGAAGAGGGGCACAGTTCTTGAGGTGCTAGCCTAATGTGTTTCCTCTTTGCCTGGCAAAGAACAAAGCTATTCTTTCTCTTCCTCCAAAACTCTGTCTCCATATTTCAGTTTGGCATCGGTGTACAGAGAGCCAAGATTTTTGGCATCAGTACTGCATGATCCTTGGTTGGTAGAATCCGTGCATGCAGAACCTTGAATATGGAGGAACTGTGGTTACAGAGAGACCAAGGATATGATGGAGGGCAGACTAAAAATCCTAGTTATACTAGGATTTTTGACTCTGAAGAAGGTTGAAGCCTCTAAACCCCAAGTTTTTCAAGGGTCAGCTGTATTGTCTTATTGTAAGGATGAGACAACTGATATAGAGAGTGTCACTGACTTTCTTAGAGTAACTAAGGAAGTAGTAAAGCACTGATTCTGACCCAAGCCTTCTGGTCTCAGTTCCATTGTTTTCCTTCTCATATCTTCCTACCTTTCTCACTTGCAATACAGTAATCACATTTATATTTCAGAAATGTACTGCATGTATAGTATTGCATCCACATTTTAGAAAACAGTTATAAGAGAATGCCCTTACACTAAAAAAAGTAGCATTGTTTGTATGAATTTTCATATGATTTCTCAAAACCAGAGAGACTTATTTGAGCTACAGAAGTCTAAGTTAAAGCTGCCAAAGTATAATTGGTCTTTGAATGATAGATGACTTATTGCTATAATATATTTAATAATGCCTTGTTTCATTCTTGAAGGTTCTATGTCACAGAAGATGCATTTTGACTTCTATTTTACTCAGAAGTGCTATAAAAGAATGTGAGCAAGGTTTTGGGTTGAGTCATAGTAGTGTAGGAGGTTTTCTGTTTTTTCTTTTCTAAACTAACAAGGTTACTCACAAACAATTCACATCAGAAACAAAACACATGATAAATGGAAGGTGAATTGATGGGACTATTCACAATCTGTAGTTATTTACATAATACTTCATTGCAATTCAGTTATACAAAATCCCCATTCTAGAGTTTCAGCTTCTCTTAGATGCACAATATTAGTTGCAATGTGGTCGATAGGAAAATTACACTGTCAAAAATTTTGAATGTGCTGCAGAAAAAGGTAAAAAAAAAAAATCAAGATAAATTGTTAACCATTATTTTAAGCAGGTCTTTTTTCTCTCACACCTGTATGTCACCTACTCAACAATAATCATTAAAAGATTTAAAAAAATATTTGTATTGGAGCCAAAGGTTTCAGTAACAGATTAGAACTACTGGCTAGCCATTTCTTGTGTTGACTTAAAACATAAAAGAGTGATTATTCCTAACAGATATTTTCTTCTTCACATAAAACAAGGAAGTATACAAAAAAATACTGTTATTGGTAAGTAGATTTTAATTTGTATCTACACTGTGTTCTTCTGACTTCATTAGGCTTAGAATTTGTGACTGAACAGCACTGTCCGGGCAGTCTGCTGCCTGGTTGGAGATGTCAGAAGCAATTATTGTCACAGATTTAAGATTTATTATCACACGTATCCTGTCTTTAGCTATCTGAGTGGACAGCCCAATCAAGGACGATATGTATTTCATCATCTCTTCCTTGTTGTTGTGTGGTTTTAATAACAGTTCCAGTAGCAACCCATGTTGCACAACAATAATGCAGTGCAGCAGCTGGATGAATGTTTAAATGGAGTCATCGAAAGTTAGAAGATTTACTTCTTTTTTTCTAATTTCAGCTTCTTTCTGTGGAATAAATGAGCTCTATTAGACTTAGTGGTAAAGGATTTCCGAAAACCCACACCTCACTTTCATTTATGTTGAAAATACTCCAAAAAATGTATCTACAGGTAGGTTGTTGAAATTACAACTTCCTCTGGTATTAAGTTCCCACATCTTCATATTTTTGGAAGAGGCCTGAGTTAAACTGCTTCCTTTACTTATGGGCTTATGGTCCCTAGAAGGAGAGTGGTATATCCTCTCTTAAAAAAAACCCAAAAACCTAGAAATCATCATAGACCCTAGTCTGGCGTTCCTCATTCCATCTGAGACCAAGGGTTATGGAATTTCCTCTTTGACATGTACCATTTAACAATCTCCTCTCTACCTCCACTCCTAGTCTCTTAGTTTTTTCTTGACTGGGCTCTTACAAGAGAATTCTAATTGTTTTGCCTAATTCTTTCGTTTATACAATCACCACAAAGCTTTTGAAAAATGCAAATTTGATCATAGTTTCCTCCAATTAAAAACCCTTCAGAGGTTTTTATTGCTCTCAGGCAAAAGTACAAATTCCCTGGCCAAGAAGGTCCACCGTAATGTCACTTTTGTAGTCTCATCTCTTGTCTGGTGGTTTGTAGACACACATAACATCAGACCATTTCACATTTGCTTCCACTGAATCTGCTTCCTCCACCTAGAGATTTTCTGGCTTCACTCTATTAAAGGAAAAATAGAAACACATCTTTTAGGACTCAGTATAATGTCACATGCTCTCTGAAGATTTTCTGACCCCACAGGAAGGCAGAACGACTCTCTTCTTTGTCTCCTTGTGCATACATCTTTTATGCGTCCTGAATACTAATTAAGGTAAAAGTTGTTTACAAGTCTGTAGAGCCTCTACAGATTTAACTCTTAATATTTAATGTGTGAATCAGGTATCTTTTCTTTTTATCTGCAGTGATGTTTGAGAATCACTGACAGTCTTGCAGATCAGTCCATGTCTGTGCGGCTTTTATTGTGGCTGATCACAAAATTGGTCTAGGGCGGTGGTGCTCACACTTATTGAATGGAAGAATTGCCGAGGTGTTAGATAATGTTCAGTTTCCTGGAACCCAAAAGGGAATCAAATTCCTGATACAAAAGTAAAGAGGCAAGATCCAGAAATCTGCCATTTCTATAGGCACTGCAGGCAATTTTGATACAGGTGCATAAGGATCAAACTTTGAGGAAACTCTCTTCCAGTTATCTGTTGTTGAATAATTACCTACCTTTGGTGGCATAAACAACTTAGAATCATAAAAAACAACTGTTTTATTATTATTATGTACTTATATACATGGATTCTGAAGGTCAAGAATTTGTATAAGGCACGGAAGGAATGACTTAGTCTGCTCACGATCTCTGGGATCTCAGCAAGGAAGACACAGACGTCTAGGGGTGACTTGACTGGCTGAGGGCTGGAATAGATAGGGTGTAGGATCTCTTGCACTGGGGTTTTCTCACTCACATGCCTGGCTTCCAGGCCCAGATGACTCAAAGTTTCAGTTTGAGACTGTCAATAAGAGCACATTATGTGTGGCTTGGACTTATCACAACATAGCAGCTGGGTTCTGAGAGGCAGACTTCCAAGAGAGCAAGCATTCCAAGAGAACTAGGCAGAAGATGCATGGCCTTTTGTGACCCAACTTCACTTTCCCAGGCAGTTACAAGTCCATCCAGATTCAAGGTGTAGGGGCAGAGACCCCCCCTCTCAATGGGAGAAGTGTCCAAAAAATTGGAGGTCGTGTTTTAAAACTGCCACACTGATTTGAACTTTGATTTTTGTATAAATTCTCTTATGGATCTGTAAGCTATTTGAGGATAAAGATGGTGTCTTATTTAGTTTTGAGCTTTTGGGACTTCAGACAAGCCTTAGTACTTAATATAAACCCCGTAAATAATTGTTGCTTTTAACTTATCTGAAGGTCAACAACTATAACCCTCAATTACTGGGTATTATGGAGTATTGATCTAGAGACACTTTTCAGCAAGAAATTCTTTGTACAAGACAAGGGGCTTGCCTCATAAAAGTTGACTGATTTTTCATTGCTACTTGAATCCAGTTCCATCATTTCATGACTGTGAGATCTTGGGCAATTTACTTAAACTCTCCATACTTCTGTTTATTGTTATTCATCTCTGATGTGGAGAATACAATAAGAGATTTGGTATAAGGGTCAAAAATGAAATAAAGTTCTTTGATAATGAGATGTAATGGGATTGAACAGAAAAGCCCTCTCCTTATAAAAGATATTACTTTTCTTACAAGAGCTATTGACTTCATTGTCAATACTCAACCATTAATCAACCAAATATTAATGAGGATAAACAGTTAAATTATTGCAAGATAGCCTCATAAGCTTTAGTTGTGTATATAGGTATGCACATATGTGCTGATATATAAGTGGTTTTATAAAAGTAGACTTTTTAGTAAAGTATAATATATATTTAGCAAAATACACAAATCATAAATGAGCAACTCAGTGAATTTTTACAGCGAACATACTTATACTAACACCACGTAGATCAGAAAAAGAAACTTCTGCATTTCAGAAGGTTCTCTTGTCCTCCTACCAGTCATACTTCATCAAGGGTATCTTTTCTTTTGATGTCTACCAACACATATTTTTTTTGCTTGTTTTTAAATCTTATATACATGGAGTCATATACTATACACTCTTTTGTGCTTGCCTTTTTTTGTTGTTCAATATTAACATTCCTGAGATTCATCCATGTTGGTTCATACAACAGTATTTCATTTATTTTAATTATTGTATAGCATTTTATTATTTATACATTCCACTTTTTGGATATTTGGGTTGTTCCTAGTTTTTGAATACTATGAATAATGCAGTTCTCAACATTCTTGTACTTATTTTTGACACACATATGTATTCATTTATTGGATATACATATAGGAGAGGAATTTCTAGGTTATAGATTAAGACAGTTTTCTGTTTTTTCCTTGATATTCTGAAGGAAAACACACACACACATGTTCTCTGTATGTACATATATCTGAGTATGTATGTATATATGTATATATCTGGACAAGAATTTCTAGTTATAAATATCTTTCCCCTCTCTGTGGCTTACCTTTTTATTAATCAAGTGATCACTTTTTTTTTTTTTTTTTTTTTTTTCTTTTTGCGGTATGCGGGCCTCTCACTGTTGTGGCCTCTCCCGTTGCGGAGCACAGGCTCCGGACGCGCAGGCCCAGCGGCCATGGCTCACGGGCCCAGCCGCTCCGCGGCATATGGGATCCTCCCAGACCGGGGCACGAACCCGTATCCCCTGCATCGGCAGGCGGACTCTCAACCACTGCGCCACCAGGGAGGCCCAAGTGATCACTTTTGATGAACAGAAGTTCTTAATTTTACTACAATCCTATTTTTCAATCTTTCTTTATAGTTAATGCTATTTGTGTCATGTATAAGAAATCTTTGTCTAGCCTAAGATTATCAAGATATTCTTTTGTTTTCTTCTAAAAGACACTGTTTTGCCCAAAAAGGTGAAATTCAGATATATAATCCTCTGGAATTGATTTTTGTTTATAGACATAGAAGTTATTACTCTTGTCCCATATGGATAGACACTTAAGCCTGCATCAATTTTATTTATTTATTTATTTATTTATTTATTTATTTTTGGCTGCGTTGGGTCTTCGTTGCTTTGTGCGAACTTTCTCTAGTTGCGGCGAGCAGGGGCTGCTCTTCATTGTGGTGTGGGCTTCTCATTGCGGTGGCTTCTCTTGTTGCAGAGCATGGGCTCTAGGCGCATGGGCTTCAGTCGTTGTGGCATGCGGGCTCAGTAGTTGTGGTTCGCGGGTTCTAGAGTGCAGGCTCGGTAGTTGTGACGCATGGGCTTGGTTGCTCCGTGGCATGTTGGATCTTCCCAGACCAGGGCTTGAACCCGTGTCCCCTGCATTGGCAGGCAGATTCTTAACCACTGCGCCACCAGGGAAGCCCCTGCATCAATTTTTGAAAAAGATTATCTGTTCTCCACACTTTAATTCAGCAAGTTTAGTTTTAGAATCTTTATTTTGATCATTGGGTCTAATATCTATGTTTGTCCCGATATCATCCTGTTTTTTGTCTTAATTACAAGAGCTTTAGAATAAGTCTTGATATCTAGTAGCTTAGAGTTTTTTTTTTTTCATATAAATTTTAGAATTGATTTCCACACACAAAATAATCCTACTGGGATTTTGGTTGAATTTTTCTTAAATGTATAACTTAACTTGTGGAAAATTGACATTGTTACAATATTGAATGGTATCCCAAGCATGGTATATCCCAAGCATGGTATATTTATTTAAGACTTCTTACTATCCCTCATTAATGTTTTGTTATTTGTAATGTAAAGATGTTCACATATTTCAATAGATTAATATCTAAGTATTTGATATTTTTAATGCTATTTTAAGTAGTATCAATTTAAAATTTTATTTTATTATTATTTTTGTGTATATTCTTTGTATACATATGACATTTATGTATGTTTTTAACATCCAGCAACCTTGCTAAATTCACACAGCAATTTTAATAGTTTACAATAGATTTTTTTGGTTTTCTAAACACAATCATCATCATGAATAGCAATAGTTTTATTCCTTCCTTTTCCCCCCTTTATATATATTTTCTTTTTCTCACCTTATTATTTTGGTTAAGAACCACAGTAACATAATTTACAGAAGTTGGTAGCAAGCATTTTTATTTTTGTACCTGAATGGAAAAAAAATAAAGCTTTCAATATTTAGCTAAGTATGATTTTTACAGTAGAAGTTTTGGAGCTGTGTTTTGTCAGGTTAAGAGATTTTCCTTCTGTTCCTGATTTGCTATACATTTTTGCCATGGACATGTTGAATTTTGTCAGTTGAATTGTATCAATTGAGATGATCATATTTTTTTCTTCCTTTAGTCTGTTAATGTGTGAACAACATTAATTTTTGAAGGTTAAAAAATTGCATTCTGGAATAAAAAAGACCCCTAATTTATAATTATTTTTATATATAGCTGGATTTTTTTTGCTGATATTTTGTTCAAGACCTTTATACCCACATTCCTGAGGGAAATTGGCCTATACTTTTCCTTTCTTTAAATTTCTTTGCCAGGTGTTGATGTCAGGGTCATGCCAGCCTAATAAAACAAGTTGGGAAATGTTCTCCCTTATTCTGTGCCCTTCATGAGTTTGTTTAATACTGATAGTTTGTTTTTTTTTTTCTTAAATGTTGAAATAATTCAGTAGTGAGAATACATGCACCTTGACTTTTCTTTGCAGGAAAGTTTTTTTATTATGGATTTATTTTAAATTTATTTAAATAAATTTATTTTAAATTTATTTTATTTAATTTGGTATTTCTCTCTTCTGGGTTAGATTTGGTAAATTATGTTTTCTAAAGGATTTTCTTTTCATTTTACCTGATTATTCAAATGTATTGGCATTAGATTGTTTATAATATCCTTCTTACTGTTATTAATGTCTTTAAGGTATGTAGTGATGTTTTCCTCTCCTGTAATTTGGTAATTTGCATCTTCTCTTTTTCTTTCTTGTTCCATCTTGCTAAGGTTTAACTTTTCATAAAAGCAACTTTTCATTTTATTGATTTTTCTCTATTGCACATTTGTTTTCTATTAATTTGTATTCTTATTTTTATTATTTATTTGCTTGTACTTTTTTCAGAATTAATTTCCTGTTCTTTTCTTAGTTCTTCAAGTGGGCACATGGATCACTGATTTTTTTTGCCTTTTTTCTTTTCCAATATACACATTTGTTATTAGAAATCTCCCTCTAAGCACTGCTTGAGCTGCATTAGACAAGTTTTGATATGTTGCTTTCTTGATAATTATCATATCCAAAGTACTTTCTAATTTCCTTTTTTTTTTTTTTTTTTTTTGTGGTATGTGGGCCTCTCACTGTTGTGGCCTCTCCCATTGCGGAGCACAGGCTCCGGATGCGCAGGCTCAGCGGCCATGGCTCACGGGCCCAGCTGCTCCGCGGCATGTGGGATCCTCCCAGACCGGGGCACGAACCCGTGTCCCCTGCATCGGCAGGCGGACTCTCAACCACTGCGCCACCAGGGAAGCCCTCTAATTTCCTTTTATATTTTTTCATTATTTTAAATTATTTTACAGAAGTATTGGTGAATTTCTACACTTTTGGGAATGTTTTAATTCTTTTTTGTATTGATTTCTAGCTTCAGTTTACTCTTGTCAGTAAACATACTCTGTAAAATTTATATCTTTTGAGACATTTGGAGAATTTAAAAATATTTTCCAACATATGGTCACTTTGGCAAATGTTTCATGTGGATTTGAAAAAAAAATGTGTATTCTAGAGTTGCTGGCTATGGCGTCCTATATAGGTCAATTAGGCCAAGTTTGTTTTTCAGATCTTCTATATCTCTGCTTTTTTTTTTTTTTTTGTCTTCTTGGGAATGATACATACTAAATTGTCCAAATATTTTGGTGAATTTTTCTATTTTTTTCTCTTTATACTATTACCATTTATTTTGTATATTTTGACTCTGTGCATATATTTTTAGAATTGCTATACCTTTTTGGTGGATTTAATCTTTTATTTTCATGACATGTTTCTCTATCTCTAGCAATTCTTGCCTTAAAGTATACTTTGTCTGGTAATAGTAAAGTTATGTCAATTTTATTTTGGTCAATGTGTTAATGGTAGATCTTTTTTCCTCTCTTTGTATTCAATATTTTTTCTTCTTACATTTAAAAGTGTCTCTTGTAAATAGCGTAAATTTGGGTTTTTAAGGAAAGTCTATTTTGAAAATCTTTGTATTTTAATTGGAGTTTTTAGTTTATTTATACTTTATTAATTTGATATAATTGGGTTTAAATTGACCATCTTACTATTTCATATTCATTTGTCCCATTTGTGTTTGTTCTTGTTTTTCAACTTTTCTTGTCTTCTTTTGTATTAATTAAAAAAATTTTTTATGATTACACTTTCCTCTCTATTAGTTATACATATTTTGTGCTTTGTAAATGATTATTTAAGTGGTTTTAGAGAGTACACCATGCTTTCTTTCTTTATTGTAGTTTACATATTATAATTTCGTACTTTTGCCACTTCACAGAAAATATGAGGTCTTTAAATTATTTTCATGCCATTTACTTCCTCCTACCTGTGTGTTAGTTTTTTCAAGTATGTAACTATATATTTTAAACTCCACAAAGCATTAATATTGTTTTATACAACCAATATTTATTTATTCTACACACTTATTTACTTTTCTCATTGGTCTTTATTTCTGCCTGCATTTTCCTACCTCTGAGATTATTTTTCTTTGGCCAAGAAAACGTTCTTTTCATGTGGGTCTCCTGGAGATGAATTTTCTTGTTTTTTTTTTTCTTTTTGGTCTAAAAATTTGGCCTTCATTTTTGCTGGTATAGAATTCTAGGTTGACAGTTATCTTCTTTCAACATTTTAAAGTTGCAAATTCTTCTTTTTTCCCTCTAATTCATTTAGTTTCTGTTGAAAAGTCAACTGTCAGGTTTTTTTATTGCTCCTTTGAAGTAATGTGCCTTTTTCTCTGGCTGCTTTTGTGATATTCTTTGTCCTCAGTGTTTAGTAGTTCAAATGTTATGTGCCTAGTTACCAGTTTTCTCTGCCTGTGTCCCACTTGGGGCTTCATGAATCTGTGACTTAGTGATATACTTATTATGTAATTGCAGCAACTATTTCTTTAAATGGTGTTTTTGCTCCATTCTCTCTGTAGTCTCCTCTGGGGTTCCAGTTATAGATATGTTAGACCATTTCATCATGTTCCATTTACTCTTTTTTGTATTTTCCATCCTTTTTCATACCAGATATATTTTACTGGTTTATCTTTTGGTATACTATTTTTCATTTCTGTTGTATCTAATATTACATGGAATATTATTTTCAGTTGTTTTGTTGTTTACTTCTAAAATTTCAGTATGATTCACTTTTATGGATTCCAGTTCCTTAGTGCGTTCCCCACCTTATATATTTTCTTAAATACAGTAGTCACAACTATTTTAAAATCAGTGTCTGATTAACTCCAATTTTATGTTTATTTGCAGTGTGATTGTTTCTATTTTCTATGTTTTTATTTTAGATTTTGGCTGTTTGGACCTGTCTTCTGGTATGCCTGGTAATTTTGGATTGAATGCCAGACACTCTGTGTCTATATTATTTTCTTCCAGAGAGAATTGGCTTTAATTTTGCCAGGTAGTTAGAAGAATGGAAGATTATTTTGATTCAATCAGCAATTGAGATGATTCCAGGTCTATTTCTGATTTGCCCTCACTACTGGATCTATTTCTTTGTCAGTCTCAACTGAAAATTTGGGAAAATTTCCAAGGTCTCTTCTTTTCCTTGGCTTGCACTATTCTTTAATTTTTGACTCTCTAGCATGATACTGTTACACAAATCTCTGATTAGCTTTTTAACCTCTTATGGATTTCTGCTTGGCTTCTCTGGCTCTCATCTTATACAGCTTTGTATTTTTAAGTGCTAAGAGAGAAAACATTGGGACATCTTATCTAGGGTTGTGGCATATCTGGATGTAAAGACATTTTGGAACTAGGGTAAAAAATTAGGTTTTTTTGTTTTGTTTTATTTTTGAAATTCCTCAAATAACATGTGATTTTTGGGACCGTTTTGTTTTTCAAAGCTCTCAGTATAATTTTCACAGGAGGTTGTGTCCAAAAAAGAACAACAGAAATCTCACTGTTGGTAAATATTTTTCCTGTTTCCCAAGTGATGCAGAGAGCAAAACAAGTGGGAGAGGTCAGGACATATACCATAAGCTGTGGATTAGAGAGCAGGGGAGTAGGGCTTTATCACCATACTGGCCTGTATTCCAGTCGTTGCCTCTTTTCCTAATAGTTATGTGATCTTGGAAAAAATGCTTAGTTGCTCAGGCTTCTATTTTCACATTTGTGAAGTGCCATCTTCACAAGACTTTTGTGAGGATGAAATGGGAGACTATAAAAGGAAACGAGCACAGTGTATAACAGAGTAGGTGCTTGAATTCTCCTCTTTCATTCCATAAATGTAACCGTGATAGTGGAAGGTCCATATATCACTGCAGGCTGTTTGATGTGTGTTTGGTTAGTCCAGTTAGTTAGAACTAAGTGGTAGTGAGACCTGGGTCATGGGTTAAAAGTATGCTTGAGCCAAAGAGTCTCACTCTCTGTCTGTTTCTCTCTGTCTCTGTCTCTGTCTCTGTTTTATGAAATGAACTCTACATCATGGTTATGAGGTAACAGAGAGAAAATGTGGGCAAAAACCATTGCACAGCCACCTCCCTGAAAGGAAAAATAACTTAAAACTGCCTGGGAGGTGGGTCAGTACCATTAACCCTCACATGTGACATGTAGTATAGGACATAATTCCAGGCTGTTTGAAACTTACTTCAAGCCTGATTCTGTCCCATGACCTAAAGGTAGAAGACAAAGAGCCCACGGCACCTTTGAAAAAGAACAGAGGTGACCTTGTTGTTACAACCCACATTAACTATCCAGCGTTTCTAAAGCTTATTCTTAGAGCTAAAGGGCTGAGCAAGCTCTTGCTGAGCAGTGAATGGTTCCGTATTTGCCTCCCAAATCTGTGTACTTCTGGTGCATGACTCATTGCTTTCGGGTGCAATAACTTGAACCACATAAAACCAATTTTAATTTTAAATATAATTTTGACACTTAGGGAAATAATACACAGCATGCATCACTTGAATTACAAAGTAGATAAAAATAGTCAGAATTAGGTTATCATCTGTACGTCAAACGGTGATTTCTCAGTTGCATTTTGAACTGTGGTATGCTACAATTTTATAAGTAAAGCTAATTTAAATATGACACACAGGCACATAATCCTCTCTAAAGTATTCAGGTAATTGGAGAATGATGCCAGTTTTGTTCTAAGAGTTGGCTTTTTGATTTTAATAAGCTTTTATTCTTCAATTCTTGAGAGCAACATATTTGCTATCCTCTGGTACCTTACTTGATTTAAGTTGTTACTTTAAATTGACAGCATTCACAGTGTTAAGAAGAGTGACTGTTTGACGGATCATTAGATTTGATTTTAGGGTTTTCCTTGCCCGTTTACATTAATCAGTTTTATGTACCTTGTGCCTTGGTTCTTTTTCCCAGTTCATCATAAATATTGATGTCATTTTCAATTGGAAGTTTCAGAAAAGAAATTGGAATGAGAAAGCTGGCTCCAATAGCCATCAGTAGTAAAACCAATTCCCGTCATCTCTATCAAAATTAGCTACTTTTTCAGTACATAAAATCCATTTATGCAAAAGGAAAATCAAATAAACTCTCATTAAAAAATCTGTATTGTTTTTTCCATTTCCATCATTAAAAAATGATTTTCCACTGCTACCAGTCGAATTATTTTTCTAATAACTCATGTGAGTAACCCATCAGTTTGTAAAATAAATAATCTTTTTATGAAATTGTTTAACTGTTTACTTTCTCCATTCATTTTGGACTTCTTTTAGTTTCAGAGTACCTTAGTTTAAAATAAGGTTATACCACAGCTTTGTTAACTGGGTTAGGATTTTAAACATATATATTTAATAAAGATGTACTAGGTAGAGCTCTTATAGGATGATGAGTGGGAATAAAAACAAGTTTCCTGAGAGCTGAGTGCTCTGGAGCCCTGGAGCTCTAAAACTAAAACGGGCAACACAGAAACTTGAATAAAGAGGAAGATTGGAGGGCAGTCATCTTTGACTGCCTAGAATTTTCTGACTCCTTCACCTCCGACCTGCTTTCTATCCTGTCATGCTAAAAAGCTCTAGAAATGTACTCTTCAATATAGTAGCCAATATGTGGCAAGTTTTAAGAATAGACTTTACTTTTTAGAGCAGTTTGAGGTTCACAGCAAAATTGAGAGGAAGGTTCCTGTCACTATTGGTTCACACACTGTTATCACCCAAAGTCCACAGTTTACATTAAGATTCACTCTTTTTATTTATTTATTTATTTGGCTGCATTGGGTCTTAGTTGCAGCATGCGGGATCTTTGTTGCAGCATGCAGGATCTTTTGTTGTGGCACACGGGCTTTTCTCTAGTTGTGACACATGGGCTCTAGAGCACGTGGGCTCAGTAGTTGCAGTGTGAGGGCTCTGTAGTTGCAGCACATGGGCTCTCTAGTTGTGGTGTGCATGGGCTCTAGAGCATGCAGGCTTAGTTGCCCTGGGGCATGTAGGATCTTAGTTCCCCGACCAGGGGTTGAACCCACGTCCCCTGCATTGGAAGGTGGATTCTTAACCACTGGACCACCAGGGAAGTCCCAAGGTTCATTCTTGGTGGTGTATATTCTATAGGTTTAGACAAATTTATAATAACATGTACACACCATTATACAATCATACAGAATAATTTCACTGTTCTAAAAATCTTCTGTATTTGCCTATTCATCCTGCCCTCTCCCCTAACCCCTGGCAACCACTGATCTTTTAACTGTCTCCTTTGTTTGTTTTTTCAAAGAGTGCAATATAGTTGGGATCATACAGTACAGCCTTTTAAGGTTGGCTTCTTTCACTTAATAATATGCATTTAAATTCTCTCCATGGCTTGATATCTCATTTCCTTTTAGCACTGAATGATGTATCACATCTAGATGTATCACACTTTATTTATCCATACACCTACCAAAGGACATCTTAGTTACCTACAAGTTTTGCCAGTTATGAATAAAACTACTACCTATATAAGCATCCATGTGCAGGCTTTTTTATATACATAAGTTTTCAACTCCTTTGGGTAAGTTGTGCTCCAAGTGTCTGTGCCATTCTGTATTCCTACAATGGATGAGAGTTCTAATTGCTCTACCTCCTCACCAGCATTTGGTGTGCTCAGTGTTCTGGATTGGCCATTCTAATAGGTGTGTAATGGAATCTCACTGTAATTTGCATTTCTCTGATGACATATGAGATGGAGCATCTTTTCACATGCTTATCAGTCATCCGTATATCTTCTTTCGTGTGGTGTTTGTTCAGGTCTTTGGCTCATTTTTTAATTGTCTTGTTTGTTTTCTTATTGTTAAGTTTTAAGTATGTGTGTATTTTTGATAATAGTCCTTTATCAGATATGTTTTTTACAAAAGGTTTTTTTTACCAGTCTGTGACTTGTCTTTTTTTTTTTTTTCTCTTGACAGTGACTTTCTTTTACAGAACAGAAATTTCTAATTTTCATGAAGTCTGCTTCTTAGCTCTTTCTTTCATGTATTGTGCCTTTGGTGTTGTATCTAAAAAGTCATTACCAAACCCAAGGTCATCTAAATTTCTCCTTTTATATCTTCTGGGAGTTTTATAGTTTTGTATTTTACCGTTAGGTCTGTGATCCATTTTGAGTTAATTTTAGGGGAAGATGTAAGGTCTGTGTGAGAATTTTTTTTTTTTTTTTGCATGTAGATGTCCAGTGTTCCAGCACCATGTGTTGAAAAGACTCTTTTCTCTGTTATGTTGCCTTTGCTCCTTTGTCAAAGATCAGTTACTATGCATATGCGGTTCTGTTTCTGGGTTCTCTATTCTGTTCCATTGATCTGTCTGTCTATTCTTTTGCCAGTACTATACTCTTTTGATTACTATAGCTTTATAGTAAGTTTTGAAGTTGGTTAGTGCTAGTCCTCCAGCTTTGTTCTTCTCTTTCAATATCATGTTGGCTATTTTGGATCTTTTGCCTCGCCATATAAACTTTAGAATCAGTTTGTTAATATCTACAAAATGACTTACCAGAATTTTGATCGAAAATTGCATTGACTCTATAGAATCAAAGTGGGACAAGCTGACATATTGACAATATTGAATTCTCTCATCCGTTAACAGCAGATATCTCTCATTTATTTAGTTCTTTAATTTCTTTCATCAGAGTTTTGTAGTTTTTCTCATATGGATCTTGTAAATGTTTTGTTAGATTTATACTTAAATAATTTATTTTGGGGGTGCTAATATAAATGGTATTGCGTCTTAAATTTCAAATTCCACTTGTTCATGGCTGGTATGCAGGAAAGGAATTCCCTTTTCTGTGTTATACCTTGTATCTTGCAGTCTTGCTATACTTGTTTATTAGTTCAAGAAGGTTTTTTTTGTCAATTCTTTTGGATTTTCTACATAGATGATCATGTCATCTGTGAAAAAAAGAGTTTTATTTCTTCCTTCCAAATCTGTATAAATTTCTTTTCTTGTCTTTTTACATCAGCTAAGACTTCTAGTACAATATTGAAAATCAGTGGTGAGAAGGAATGTCTTTGCCTTGCTTCTGATCTTAGTGGGAAAGCTTTGAGTTTCTCATCACTATTTTTTTTTTTTTTTTGGCTACACCACACATCATGCAGGATCTTAGTTCCTCAACCAAAGATCGAACCCATGCCCCCTGAAGAGGAAGCATGGAGTCCTAACCACTGGACCGCCAGGGAATTCCTGAGTTTCTCATCATTAAGTGTGATACTAGTTGTAGTGTTTTGGCAGATATTTTTTTTATCAAGTTGAGGAAGTTCCACTCTATTCCTAGTTTAGTGAGAATTTTTTTTGGATGGGTATTGGATTTTGTCAGATGCTTTTTCTGCATCTATTCATATAACTGTTTGATTTTTCTTCTTTAGTCTGTTGATATGATGAGTTACATTAATTGATTTTCAAATGTTGACCCAGCCTTGCATACCTGGGATAAATTCTACTTGGTCATGGTGTATAATTATTTTTGTACATAACTGAATTTGATTTGCTAATACTTTGTTGAGGAGTTTTACATCTGTTTTCATCAGACATACTGGTCTGTAGTTTCCTTTTCTTATAATGTTTTTGTCTGATTTCAATACTAGGGTAATGCTAGCTTTGTAGAATGAGTTGTAAAGTGTTCCCTTTGCTTCTATCTTCTGAAAGAAATTGTAGAGAATTGGTATAATTTTTACCTTAAATGTTTGGTAGAATTCACCAGTGAAACCATCTGAGCCTGGTGGTTTCTGTTTTGGGAAGTTATTAACTATTGATTAAATTATTTTAATAGATGTAATCCTATTCAGATTGTTTCACTCTTCTTGTGTGAGTTTTAGCAGATTGTGTCTTTCACGGAATTGTTCTTACCAGCATTTCATCAGGGTCCATTTCATCTAGGTTATTTCATTTCAACAGGGTCCATTTCATCTAGGTTATAAAATTTGTAGACATGGAGTTATTCATAGTATTCCTTTGTTATGCTTTTAATGACCATGGGATCTGTGGTGATATCCCTTCTTTCATTTGTGATATTAGTAAGTTGTGTCCTCTCTCTTTTTTTTCTCAGCCTGGCTAGAGGCTTACCAGTTTTATCGATCTTTTCAAAGAACCAGCTTTTGGTTTCGTTGACTTTCTCTATTGATTTTCTGCTTTCAATTTCATTGATTTCTGCTCTAATCTCTATTTCTCTTATTCTGCTTACTTTGGATTTAATTTGCTCTTCATTGTTCTAGTTTCCTAAGTTGGAAGCTTAGATAATTGATTTTAGAGCTTTCTTCATTTCTAATATATTCATTCAATGTTATAAATTTCTCCCTATGCAGTGCTTTCACTGTATCTCCCAAATTTTGATGTTCTGTTTTCATTTTCATTTAGTTAAAAACATTTAAAAATTTCTCTTGAGATTTCTTCTTTGACCCATGTGTTATTTAGAAGTATGTTGTTTATTCTCCAAGTATTTTTGGGTTTTCCAGCTCTCTTTTTGTTATTGATTTCTAGTTTAATTTCCTTATATTTTGAGAGCAGACATTATAGGATTTCTATTCTTTTAAATTTGTTAAGGTATGTTTTATGGTCCAGAATGTGTTCTTTCTTGGTGTATGTTCCAGATGAATCTGATAAGAATATGTATTCTACTGTTCTTGGTTGAAGTAGTCTATATACGTCCATTATATACAGTTGATTAATGGTGTTGTTGAGTTCAACTATGTTCTTACTGGACCTGTCCATTTCTGATACAGATGAGTTCAAGTTTCCAACTGTAAGAGTGGACTCATCTATTTCTCCTTGCACTTCTATCAGTATTTGCCTCACATCTCTTGACATTGCTATTAGATGCATACATGTTAAGGACTGTTATACAGTCTTGGAAAATTGATCCCCTTATCATTATTTATTTATTTATTTAGTTCTTATTTTTTATTTTTTGGCGGTATGAAGGCCTCTCCCTATTGTGGCCTCTCCCGTTGTGGAGCACAGGCTCCGGACACACAGGCTCAGTGGCCATGGCTCACGGGCCTACCCACTCTGCGGCATGTGGGATCTTCCCAGACCGGGGCACCAACCCGTGTCCCCTGCATCAGCAGGCAGACTCTCAACCACTGCGTGACCAGGGAAGCCCTCCTTATCATTATTTAATGCTCCTCTTTATCCCTGAAAACTTTTCTTGCTGTATAGTCTGCTTTGTCTGAAATGAATGTAGCAATTCCTAATTATTTTTTTTAACATCTTTGTTGGAGTATAATTGCTTTGCATTGTTGTATTAGTTGCTGCTGTATAACAAAGTGAATTCTTTTGATTAGTGTTCCCATGGTATGTCTTTCTTCATCCATTTACTTTTAATTTATATGTGTCTTTATACTTAAAATGGATTTTTTAGACAACATATATTTGGGTCTTGTTTTGTGATCCACTCTAACCATCTCTGTCTTTTAACGGCTACATTTAGACCATTGATGTTCAAAGTGATAATTGATAATAGTTGGATTAATATCTGCCTTAATTAATATGTTACTGTTTTCTATTTGTTTCCTTTGCTTTTGTTTCTGTTTTTATCTTCCAGTCTTTTTCTAATTGATCAATTTATGGTATTATTTTCTCTCCTTTCTTAGCATTTCAGTTGTACTTCTTCTTAACTTTACTTTTTTTGTGTGTGTGGTTGCCCTAGAGTTTGCAATATACATTCATAACTAATCCAAGTCCAGTTTCAAATAACACTACACCACTTCATGGGTAGGGTGAGTACCTTAAAATGACAAAATAGTCCTAATTTTCTCCTCCTGTTCTTTGTATCATAGCTATAATTCATTTCACATATACGTAAGCATATATATACATTTTAACATAAGCATACATAATTGAATACATTTCCTAGATCTGTGGTTTGGCGTCTGACATTAATTTGGGGAAATTCTCAGTCATTATTATTATTTTTTAAAAAATTTATTTATTTTATTTTTGGTTTCATTGGGTCTTCGTTGCTGCGCGTGGGCTTTCTCTAGTTGCAGCGAGCAGGGGCTATTCTTCGTTGGGGTGTGCGGGCTTCTCATTGCCGTGGCTTCTTGTTGCAGAGTATGGACTCTAGCTGTGCGGGCTTCAGTAGTTGTGTCCGTGGGCTCAGTAGTCATGGCTCATGGGCTCTAGAGCACAGGCTCAGTAGTTGTGGCCCATGGGCTTAGTTGCTCTGCGGCATGTGGGATCTTCCCGGACCAGGGCTCAAACCCATGTCCCCTGCATTGGCAGGTGGATTCTTAACCACAGCACCACCAGGAAAGCCCATCAGTCATTATTTTTTAAAATATATTTTCTGTGTCTGTCTGTCTTCTCCTTTTGGTATTCCCATTATGCGTAAGTTACACTTTTTATAGCTGTGCCATGGTCCTTGGACATTCTGTTACTTCAGTTATTTTTCTCTTTGCTTTCCAGTTTTGAAGGTTTCTATTGAGATATCTTCAAGCTAAGAGATTCTTTTCTCAGCCACGCCCAGTCTCCTAATAAGCCCATCAGAGTCATTCTTCAGGGCTTACCTGGTGGCGCAGTGGTTGAGAGTCTGCCTGCCGATGCAGGGGACACGGGTTCGTGTCCTGGTCCGGGAAGATCCCACATGCCGCGGAGCAGCTGGGCCCATGAGCCATGGCCACTGAGCCTGCACATCCGGAGCCTGTGCTCCGCAACAGGAGAGGCCACAATAGTGAGAGGCCCGTGTACCCCCCCCCCCAAAAAAAATCATTCTTCATTTCTCTTAAAGTATTTTTAATCTCTAGCATTTCATTTTGGTCCTTTCTTAGAATTTCTATCGCTCTGCTTTCATTACCCATCTGTTTCTTCCATGCTGTCTACTAAATCCATTGGAGCCCTTAGCACATTTATTACAGTTGTTTTGAATTCCTGATGTGATCATTCCAACAGCTCTGCCATATCTAAGTCTGATTTTGATGCTTTCTATACCTATTCAAATTTTTTTTTTTTGCCTTCTGGGTATGTTTTGTAATTTTTTTCTTGTTACCTGGACATGGTATACTGTGTAAGAAGAATTGCTCTAGATAGCTCTTTAGTAATGTGGTGGTTAGGTGTGGGGGCAGGAGAAGCATGCTGTAGTCCTATGATTAGGTCTACGTTTTTTTAGTGAGCCTATGCCTCTAGACTACAAACTTCACAAGTGTTTCTCAGCAGGATGGTTAGAGTGAGTGGGTTGGAGTGGGGGTATTTCCCTTCCTACATGTGGAAGACAACAGACAGCTAAAGTTGGGTATTTGTCTTCCTCCACCTCAGATAGGTTCAGATAAAGTCCTAGCAGGTTAGGCTCTGGTTAAATAGTTTCTACTGAGGGCAGACCTTGTTAAGAAGAACGGAGTGCTATGGCATAATTCAAAATGATCCCTTTACCCCTCCCCTTGCTGGAAGCTTGAGGGGATTTTTCTCTAATAGTCACTGGAAGAGAAACTGGTAGAGCTCTAGAAGGTAAAAGTTACAAGTGTTTCCCCTTCACCCCACCCCCCATGACTTGATCTCCTTAGAGTTTTTATCACTCAGACTTGTTCACACTGAGCCTCCAGCAATTCATTAAGTGTAGTTGAGGTTTTCCTACCCCGGAACTGGTTTCCACAGAGGTTGCAGCTCCTGGGTTTCTGCTCTAGTAAGTTGTGATTCTCTGTATCTACCGGTCAAGCTGTCCAATTTTGGGGGCAGCAGTTTGCCTTGCAACCTCACTTCTCTTATAGATCTAAGAAGAGTTGCTGAGTTTTCAATTTGTTCAACTTTTTACTAGTTAGGACAGGGTGGTAATTTCTAAGCTTCTTACTTGTGGGACCAGAAACTGGAAGTCATCTGGTATTTAAATTTAAATTAATTAAAATTAAATAAGATTAAAAATTCAATTCCTCCATCACACTAGCCACATTTCAAAGGCTCAGTAGCCACATGTTACAAGTGGCTATCATGTTGGACAGTGCAGGTATAGAACATTTCCATCACCACTGAAATTATTATTGTATTACCCTGCTCTGTATTATCACATAGTGCCCTCTCCTATGCATAGAAATGAGTAATTAGAATTGGGAAAAATAAAAGAAATACTACAGCCAAAAATCATTGGCTTTATCCAGAGTATTATCCTGGCTTCTTCGGAGCCTCGGATTCTGCCAGCCAGATCCTGAACCATTAATCTGGCTTCCACTGTCAATATTTTATTAACAATGGAGATATTCATGTGTTTTTCCCCATTTCCCTCCCTGAGTTCTTTTCTGAAAAGACTTTGCTGTAGTCCCTGACTTGTTTAATGAATGATTGTTAACATTCTTTGGCTTGTCATTATGTTTTTTCATCTGTGATATATTGTGGCTTATCAGCACACCAGGCTATTCACTCACAATTTTAGAGTGCTTTTCAACTACCATTCGGTTTTAATTTCTTTTCTCTTTTTCAGAATTGAGAAGAGGGTGTTTTTTTAGCTCAGTTGATTATCAGGCTCCGATTCAACTTGATATACACAGATGAGCTAGTGCTTGAAAGCAAGGACCATGATTCCTGAGCATAGTGATTCCTCTGCAACCTTCTCAAGGGGTAGCTCTTTCCTTTACCACCCCCTTGCTCCATGGGATTTGGTAGGTGGGATAGATGTTCTCTTTGCTCCCCACTTCAACTTTCAAGCCATTATTCTTCCCATTCCTCCCTAAAGTCACATCTTTGCATCTCAGGTTGTTTGACCATGCAATATGCTGCCCTTCCTTGTTGCAGTCATCCATAGAACCCCCTTTCACTTTCACATTTTCTTTGATGCTCTTTGAGAGGTTTTAGCTCCCTCTTATATTCTCTCTAGCACTGCTCCCATTACAGTTTCTTGTGATTTCAGTACCACATAGATGACCCTTCAGTTCCTGGTCTCTCAGTTCCTTGTCCACTTTCCAACTTCAATAACTGACTGCCATGGTCATAGTCTAGACCTTGTCTTATTAATACCTTTAACCCTCCCATAATTGCCATTTCAATCATCCTCTTCACCAGCTACTGTCTCCTATCTTGCTTCTCACTTTCTCTAATATTTTTACTTCAACAGTACTGCTAGGACCTAGAATCCACCATTCCCTCATATTCTCACTTCTCACCTTTCACCAACTCCCTTTGCCTCTTTCTCCCTTCTTTATACTCTTCTGGAAAAACCAACCCTGCTGCCATCCAACTCTCGTGCCAACTCGGCACCAGCAGCTTTACAGACTTGGAAAAAAAACACCCAATCCTCTCATTTCAAATTCAAGTCTAATAACTTCCCAGTGATCCCTCAGTTTTGCCAGGCAATCAGGATATATTCCCCTAGTATGTCCATTCTCTCGCTCCTGGGTGACTGCTACATGCCTTCACTTTTATCCTCAAGCCTTCGCTCTCATTTGATCATTCTTCTCCCTATTTTACTGAGGAAACAGTTGCAGTAAGAAGCTGTTCCACAAGCTTTGCCATTCTATCTCCCTCATGCGTTTGTGCCTCTTTCTTCTCCCCGTCTATTGCTGTGGATGCCCCATCTATGCTCCACTCAAAGGCCATTCCTTTCCTTCTGTACTTGATCGATCCCCTCCCCCTAGCCTAGCCAAAGTCATGGCTCCAGCTTCTCTCCCTTCTCTGTCTCACATTGTCAGTGTTAAGCCATCTTCTGGATTATTCCTATCAGCATAAAAACATGCTATTATTTCTCTCATCCTTAGAAAAAAAATTTGTCTTTCTCTTCCTTTTTTCCCCTAGGCCTCTACTCCATTTTTCTTTTCCCTTTTACAGCCAAATTAATCAAAAGTGTTTTCTACATTCACAACACCAGTTCATGTCCTTTCATTTGCTCTTAGAGTCAGTTCAGTTAGGACTTTGACCCCATCATTCCATTGAAAGGGTGAAAATCATCAATGATTGTCATGCTGTGAAATGAAATGGTCAGTTTTCAGTATCCATCTCATTGGACCAATCAGCAGTGTTTGTTTGACCCACCTGATCACTCAGTCTTCTTGAAAAACCTGCTTCCCTCAATTACCAGTAAAAATCACTCTCCTGCTTTCACCGGACTTCACGGGTCTCTCGTTTGCTTGTTCTACCACATCTCCCTGATATCCAAACGTTAGACTACTGCAAGCTCCAGATCTTGGATATCCCCTCTTCTTCACCTGCACTCCTTTTTGTGGAGATGTCATCCAGTCTAATGTTTTAAATTACTTATAAATGCTGATCCTTCCCTAATTTATACCTCTAGCTCAGATCACTTTTATTGAACTTCAGACTTATACATCCATTTGCCATCTCAGTGGCAAACAATAATCTCACATTTACATGTGCAAAACTCAACTCCTCATTGTCTCACTCTCTTCTCCCCTCTAGACCTCCATTCCCCCTCAAGGGAAAATTTCCCCATAGTATGCTCACATAGCACCAAGCCCCTATCCTTTATAGCACTCACATGTGCAATTCTGAATTTGTGTGACTCTGATTCATGTCTGTCTCACAGATAGACTGTCATCTCCTTAAGGACCAGCACCTTGGCTACTGTTCCTCTTTATTGTATCCCCAGTACCTAGCACAGAGCATAAAGGAGATCGAAAAGAAATATTTAAGAAAATAATATATAGGTATAAATGTTTTAAGGAACAGATATGATGGAATGTATACAGGTCAAATCCTATTGAAGTAGACCAGCAATATCTATCTGAAATAGACTATGTCTATTTTGGAGATGCCACTTATCTCATCTAGGTGCCAAAATATCAAGAATTAAGAGGCTATAGCACTGTGGTTAAAAGCACGGGATTTGGAATCAGACTCTCTCTGAGTGTCAGTTCTTCATCTTTTTAATGGAGGACAATGACAGTATCTAAGTCACAGGGCTTCTATGAAAATTTAATAACATGGTATATATATATTTAGAGAGTAAAACCTAAATACATATTTAACATGTGATGATGATGATGATGATGCCTAGCATTAGCTGTATACCAAGCAGAATATTCTGGAGCACAAAGGCAGAAGGGACTAATACTGCTTATGGAAGTTAAAAATTGCTTCACAGAGGAGATAACATTTCAACTGGCTTTAAAGGATGAGCAGGAAGTTGCCACAAAGAGAATGGAGAAAAGGTACAGAAGACTAAATAAGCATGTTCAGAAAATACTCTGTAAGGAAAATGTAGTTAGAGTGGGAAGGGAAATTATCTGAAGTTGGAAGTTTCAAAAATAGATTTTTGTGTTAATTCTAAAAGTTCAAATAGTTGAATAGATGTATATCATTATGGCTATAGCATCTCTTTATTCTTATTAAAAAAGAAACTAATGCCAGTTAGGGAAAATCTGAAAAAATACAGAAAAGCATATGTATATATATATGTATTTGTAAATGTATATACACACGTGTACAATTTATTAGTGTTCTTTCTGGGGACAATCTATATTGTCCTTTAGATATTTTAATATTTCTTTCCAGTCTTTTTCCTATATCCATATGCATTTTTACATAAGTAGATTGTAATATGTAAATGGTTTTGCATTCTCTTCTTTACTCCTTAATATTCTATAGTAAGTATACTTTGCTGAGTGTTTGCAACATCTTAGACTTTGTATCACCTGTTATGTATATTTCTAAATGACTATGTCTTTTTAAGTATTAATACAAATTAGAAAGCGGAGATTAGTTTTATAGAGCTAAAAAAGTCCTGTTAGAAGCAGGATTCAAACTCTGGTCTTGTCTGACTCCAAAGTACATCCTGACAAATTTTTAAAACTTCATAATGATATTTAATTGCTATATAATAATATTTCACTGTTATGAATATACCATAGTTTACTTAAATATGCCTCTATTTTTAGATATTTTGGCTTTTGTAACTTGTCACTGTTATAAATAATGCCAGTAATGAACATCCCTGGAGTCTGTTATTTCCTGTATTTAGGGCTCAGGTATTACAAGAGATTCCTAGAATTCATTATTAGGTCAAAAGGCATGAACTTTCAGCATATTGACATTTTGCTTTCCAGAAAAACCCATGGCATTGCTGGTATTGTATAAACAGTTTACTTCAATGAAAAAATTTCCTACCTCTGATTGATGGGCCACAGATATAGCGCTTTATTGATCCCCTTTTAATGAATTCACTACCATAAATGATTCAGTACAGTACGTTCTTTATTCAACCTGTAATCCACAAAACAGTTACTTACTGTAATAAAAATAATTATAAAAATTGTGGGTTTAAGTAAAATCCCAGGATAATGTAAATTGTTATAAAAAACCTAATAACAAAATCTGTAACAATGAAAACAAAATCAACCAAAAATCCCTCTTCCCAAACTATCTAAATGTGTTTTGATGTCTGAATAAAGAATGTGTTATTATTTCCCAACAAAGCCAAATTTGCCTTTGTGTGTTTTACGAGGGATGAATATTATTTGGAGGTGAGACTTTGATCACCATTTCTGTTTCTAGGACATGCTTTTACATTGGCAGTAAGTGAAATTTATCCAAATAGACTTTCAAAGCTCCCAAGTGTTCTAAATTTATCTCACTCAATTTCTTTGGTTTAGAAACTAGTTTGGAAATCTCACAAGGCCAACTTGTCTTCAGTAATTTCTAGTGCTTCTTGTTTGGGGCAGGCTAGAAAAAGCTCTGAGAAGCTGCTAAATTTGATGCTTGGCAGAAACCATAACACACAGAGAGATACATGAAGTGTAAAACCTAAAATATCAAAACTCTTTGACATTTCAAACTAATTTCAAATGTACAGAGATTATAAAATTATAACATCTGCATAAATCAGCTGTGTAGACAAACTATATTAGTGAAAGCAAAAAAGGAAGTCTTAATGAAATAGTAGATTTCTTTTAATATATACCAATCATTTTATAAATCTGATGTTTGCATATGAATGGAGTGATTTAGCCCAAGGGAAAAGAAAGTCTATATATTTTTTCCTACTGATTAAAAACAGTGTTAGAATTTGCCAAAATTGAACATTTAATGTACAGACCAATAAGAAACACTGTTTTGTGATAAGAGATAGAATTGTTCCTGGAAGACCTGAGCTTAAGTCCTGGCCTCACACGTGTGACTGTAAAACTTGGGGGCAATTTACTCAAGTAGTCTGCATCTTAATTGCTTCATCTGTAAGATGGAAATAACAGTATCACCACCCTGAATTGTTCTGAAGATCAAAATGAGACAGTGTTCATGGAAGCACGAAAGCACTGTGAAAACTCTAAAGCCCTCTATAAATGAGGTGTTACTTTAATTTTTTCTTAATTGCTATTTACAATAAGAGTTCCTAGGATTAACTGAGAAGGAGGTTCTCACGAAGTTTAAGAAAAATCTTATTTTTAAATTTGGCAAAGGGAAATTGTTAACTAGATTGGGACGTTGTGTATGACTGTCTCTTAGGTGTAGACGTTTAGGCAGCTGTTAATGAATTGTAATTGTCCCCCGCATCCCCTACCCCATTTCTCCTTCTCCTAGTCAGTCACCAAAGTAACGCAGTTTTATTATTCAAGCGTTCCTTTCAAGTGACAGGAAAGGGGGCAGTGAAAAATGAATTTTCATCAATAACATGGCCCTTTCCATGGATCTAAGTACCAAAATGACATGTGAATATGTAAGAAAATGGCTGAATTCTGGGGATATATTTAGACATTCTACTCCCCCCCCACCCCCATAACAAAGTGATGTCACTGTGAATAGAAAGAGTTTGGCAGAGATGATGCAATAAGAAAATGACTGTTTGGCGTTTGGGGAAATTCCAGGCAAATTGGATATTAAGGGAAAACCCATAAATAGGTATGTAGATCCAGGCCCATTTCTGGTCCTTAGGCTCCCAAGCCAAGTTCCTTGGAAGGATAAAGTCCTCTGATATGCAGATGCCCTTTCAGAGGCAATGTGTGTACGGCCCAGAGATTTTGACCAAGTTTCTGCCACATTTGGCTCCATAGCTCAAGTTACTACTAGTAATAGGCTTTTATTCAAATATCTGTCTGTGAGTAATTGTAGTCAATGGAAATTGCTAGTGAGTAACAGGGAGATGGATTTCGCATTGCATTTTGAAGAATGGAACAACTGCTTAGTATTTGTTCTGCCTATAAATCTGCACTTCAAATATTTGTTAGTCATCCAGATAACTTCTCCTTGGTAAATATATTTACAAAAGCAGGTTTTTTGGTTGTTGTTAATTTTTTGTCTTCCAACATTTTTGCCCAGTCTTTTTAAGATATTTATGTCAGGATTGAATTTTCCATGCAGATATGAATTAAATGTTACCTTCTTTCACCTGTGAATGCAAGATTTCCCCTCTGTATTTTTTAAGATAAAACTATTTTCTAATTGTTAAAAATTCTAACTATACAAGAGCTAATGGAGTAGCTGTTGTTTAACGGGTATATGGTTTCAGTTTTCCAAGATGAAAACAGTTCTGGAGATTGGTTGAACAACAATGTCAATGTGGTTAACACCACTCAACCATATACTTGCAAATGGTTAAGAGGGTAAAATTTTTGCTAGGTGTATTTTATCAAAGTTAAAAATTAAAAAAATTTTTTTTTAAGTTTATGGAGTAAAAATGAAAGTCTCCCCTTTATCCACGTCTCAATCCTACTTTCCTCCCCAAGTGTGGCTGTAGAGCCAGGTCAGCCCTGTAACCTTGAATGCAGTTACAGACTTTGGGAGACAGGCAGCCCCTTCCTGATCAAAACAAAACTTCTTCACAGAGAATCCCATTAGTAATAGTGGTTAACGGCTCCATTTTTTGAATGACGTAATCTTACAAGTTATTGCAAAGTGAATACATTTTCATATTCACATTACTTTGGTTTCTGATTCATTTTTCTTAAATGGAGACTTTTAAGATCATGAGAAAGACAGAACTCGAGATAACATCACTGGGGTTTTACCCTTCTGTGACAGCTCACTCAGGGACTCATGGACAACAGTTAAAGAGGAGAAAAGTTATTTTAGCTTGTCACCTAATCAGTGCCTATTTTCTTTAATATAGTGGCCTCATCCTTATATACCTGTTTGTTCCACATGATTGACAAAATACTAGCAAGTCGGGTGCTTGTCTGCTTGCCTGGGGTGGATCTGCTTGAGTAGCTGTTGCATGTCCTGTTCCTTGTTCTCTGAGTCATGCCTTGCCCAGCTGTGTGTTTTTGCCAAGATGGTGCACAAACAAGTCGTTCATTGTTTAATCTGTCAGTGGAGCCAGAACTTGAAGCTTCTACAAGCTTCAGGTATTATTCAACTCTGCTCCCAACTCTAGTCTCTTTCTCACCCTTTCTTTTTAAGTGTTTTTGACCTCAGAGAAAACGTCTTTCACATAATTTTCAAAAAGGAAAAATCTCTGTGTGTAAATTTCCCCTCAAAATAATATATGTATTTTCAGGTCTCTTCATTCATTGCTAGAGCTAATAAATGTTAATTGGGAGCTGCGGTCCATACCTGCCTCACAGCAGTGTGCTCATTAGGTGCTTGGTGTGAGTGAGAAGTGTGATGTGGCTTCAAGGGATGTCATTTGAATTTCGAGGGAGTATTAAAGAGCTGCTGCCTGGGGAGAGAAGAGGCAGGAAGGAAGGGTCACGCTGCTCCTTATGGCCAGGCTATACCTGCAGCCTGGTCCTCTCTTCTGGTGGCATCACCTTGATTTCCGAGTGGGGGCTTGGATTTCCAGCAGCTGAATGAGAAAACCTGAAGCACATCCTTCATTAATTTAATCATTTATTGAACCCCTAACCTGTGTCATCTCTAGGCCATGGGGATTATAACAGTGAGAAGAAAACAGCTAAAGTCCTGATCTTTATGGAACTTACATTCTGGTTGGGGTGACAGACCATGAATAATCAGACAAATCAATAGCAAACTATTACATAGTGATAAGTGCTAGGAAGAGAAATAAGTAGAGTTAGGGGATTGAGAGTGATCGGAGTGCTGGTTTTAAGAGAGTGTTCAGGGATCATTCTGAGGAGGAGACACTGAGTAGACATCTGAATGGAGTAAGGGAATAAGCTGTGGAATATCTGGGGGCAGGGTATTCCAGGCAAAGGGAATAGTGAATGAAAAAGTCATGAGATGGTGCTATAGGCTGAATGTTTGTGTCTCCCAAAATGGATGTATTGAAACCTAATCCCCATTGTGATGGCATTTGGAGGTAGGGCCTTTGGAAGACAATTAGGTAATGAGGGGGGAGCCCTTATGATTGGGATTACTGTTCTTATAAAAGAGACCACAGAGGCTTCCCTTGCCCTTTCTACCATGTGAGGACACAGTGAGCAGTTGCTGTCTGTGAATCAGGAAGTGGGTTCTCACCAGACCCCAAATCTGTCTATGCCTTGATCTTGGACTTACTAGCCTCCAGGACTGTGGGAAATCCATTTTTATTGTTTATAAACCACCCAATCTATGCTTTTTTGTTATAGCAGTCCAAACAGACTAAGACAGGTGGGGACATGAGAGCAAGAAAACTTTGAGGCTAAAGTGGAGTGAGAAATAAATAGTGGTAGGAAGTAAGATCGGAGAGAGAGCCTTGTGGGCCCTGATATCGGCATTGCTTTTGTTCTAAGAGTGATGGGAAACTGTTGGAAAGTTTTGAGCAGGGAAAAATTGGTCTGTTTCTTAAGATCACTTTAGCTGCTTTGCAGAGAATGTATGGTAGGAGGGTCAAACCTGAAGATGCCCCATAGATGTTCAACTAGTAAAAGAAGGTGATGGGCAGGGAAGGGGCATTGCAGTTGCTTCCAATTTTTAAAGAATTTTTATGAGTAGAAAGAATTTTTTCTTTTATATATCCTCAAGTAAAATATGCTGAAGTTATTAAAAAAAGGAGAGAGAAAAATTTCAGTTCAGTGCAGGGAAGGACATACACGACACTTACTTTTTCTCTGATTACAGAAGTAACAATTTTTTGAGAAAGTCTGTAAGAAAAGAGTAAAGTACAAATAAAATATATTACTCACAATCCCACTGATCAGAAATAACTACTAACAATTCTGTAAGTTTCCAGACTGTTTTCTGTGCATACAAATAAAAATTGTTTAAAAAAATTATTTTTTATTATGTAGATATTACACTTTTCTGTAATATAACTTTTTCATTTACCCATATACCATGAATATTTCTTCATCTCATGAAATATTATTGATATATAAAATGATTTCACTGTACTCATATACATGAACGATCATTTATTACAACAATTTTATATAGTTGAGCAGTCAGGTAGTTTTCATTTTTTTTCTTTTTTATTATTATAAATAACACTGCAAAGAACAGCCTGGCATTGGCATCATTGTGTAGATCTCTGGTAATTTCCTTTCAATAGATTTTTAAGATTACATGGTTGAAATATATGCATATTTTAAAGGCTCATGATTTATATTGCTAAAGTTTGCACTAATCCACACTTCTACCAATTAACATGTTCCATTTCTTCCCAGATTCTAGTTTGAGAAAGCTAAACATGGAACAAGCTCCATTAGAAGGAAGAGAGTTCCATGTCACTGGAGGCATTTTAGTAGGTGCTGGAATGTCATTTGGATGGGATATTATCCAGAGAAATTTAGTTGAGTATTTGAAGTGTCAGTGGAGTTTTAGGATTCCTTTCCAATTTAAGAATGGGAGCAGAGGGAAGGAAGGAGGGAGGGATGTTGAATAATTCTGTTGCCTGTGCTCCTGCTCTATATATAGATGAATTAGTTGGTTTTGGTGATAATTCACATAAAGCAAAAAAACCAAACAAACACACAGTAAAAACAACAGTGCAGGTATTTGTAAGCAATTTTCTACAACTTGTTGAAGATTGAAATTAGCAAGCCCAAGTAGGATAACAGAGGTTGGAGATGTGCTTTAGTTAATAAACATTCAATTTAAAATAAAATTTATATAGTTTAAGAAAAGTGAACTGTTAGTTGTTCTTAGACTTTCCCTTGTGCAAAGCATAGCAACACATAACCCAAATATTGCCATCTCTGTTATTTATTTAGCAGTTTATGCATTAATTAAAAATATTATCAAACACTAAGTAGTCTGATGGGCTCTGGGGGTACAACACCAAATAGAACATGATCTCTGCCTTCCATGGACTTAACCGCTTACAGGGGAAGGCAGGCGAGCAATTCAATAATTTCAGTGTGATGACCACTAGGATCGATATTCCATAGCATACACAGCATTCTATGGCAAACAGTGGAGAGGTATCACCACACAAAGGTACATGGGGAAAAGCATACATAGTTTCAGGAAAAAAATCACTGGACTGAGATTTAGGTTTGTGTTCTTTCTTGGGCACTGTCTGGCTGGATGAGGTTAGGTAACTCATTTAACCACATCTAAAATATTTGGGAAAAGTAATATTTACCTAATACGGTTTTTGTGAAAATTAAATAGAACAGCATGCGAGATCAACCAGCACAGTGAAAGGCATGCACAGTGAGTAAATGTTAGTGAATCACTGGATATACGCATAGTTTGATAGACTACATCTTCCCAAGTAATTTTATGAACAGCCCACCAGAAAAGCACAGAGTGAGACAGTATTTATTGAAGCTGGAAATAGATTTTTTGCTACATCCAATGCATTTTCCCCAAGTAGTATATCCTACATAAATCTGAGATCAAAATTATGTATTACATATGAATTTTCATGAAGTTAGGATACAAACTAAGATGTATCACAATTGGACAAAACTCAGGAAGTCAGATGAAAGTTTTCTATTCATAGTACACACAGGCAGGAGGAATTTTTCTTTGCTAATTATCTCATGTCCTGAGGAGCACAGAGATGATTGCTTTGTGCCTAATGATTAGGAAGGTCCAGTTAAATTTACAGATAAATAGAGGCGAGCATTCAGTGTGCCAAAATACCTCTTCAAAGAAGAACAAAAGTGCTGTCAAGCAGCGAATACTTAATAGAAGTGATTGTAGGGTACGTATGAGGGGGAGGCGGGATTCAGGATGTCAGCCTCTCCGGAGATGATCCTCTATCCCATTCGAGACTGATTTCTTCCACGTGACACCAAGTCTGCTGAAGAGAGGAAGTTGCTGCCATCTCCCAGGCTGTGCAACGTGTACTGCTGACACAACAGTGAACAAGACTGCCAAGTTCTGGGCTGCACAGAACATGGAGTCTAGCAGGAAATACATCTATTTAAAAATAAGTCAAGAGCTGACGCCTATGGAAGTGGAAGTCTAGGAAACTATGCAGTTCTATGCACATGAACTCAGCCTGAGGTACCTGGCCCAGAGTGCTTTCAGAACATGGTGTGAGTTCTGAGGAGCATGCTTTTTGTAAATTTGTGGTCAGAGATTATTTTAGTCTTCAAACGAGCAGTGATGCAGCAATTAGCAGAATCCCAGAAGCCTTTGTGCTGTTCTGTATGTAGATGATCTGAGCTATTGGTTTTGTCCTAATGACAATTCGGCCTTAGATTCCCCCAACCAACTAACAAAGGGAAAAATATTTAACTTCCCTAGTAATCAAATAGATGCCAATCTGAACAACTTTTTTTTTTTTTTTTTCGGTACGTGGGCCTGTCACTGCTGTGGCCTCTCCCGTTGCGGAGCACAGGCTCCAGACGTGCAGGCCCAGCAGCCATGGCTCACGGGCCCAGCTGCTCCGTGGCACGTGGGATCTTCCTGGACCGGGGCATGAACCCATGTCCCCTGCATCAGCAGGTGGACTCTCAACCACTGCGCCACCAGGGAAGCCCTGAACAACTTTTTTAATACTATCAGATTAAAGATTTAATTGAATATCCTGTGCTGGCAACTGTCAAAAAATGCTCTCATGGCTGATAGGAGTGAAAATTGATATAATCTTTGAAAAGCAATTTGGCAATACATATTAAGAGCCTTAAAAACTTCATACCCTTTGATCAGTTCATTCTAATTCTATGCTGGAGCCAAAGCAGTCTTTGTTAGTTATTTTGCTTTTGCCAAACAAAATAACTCCAAAGATTCCAAAAAAAAAAAAAAAAAAAAAAGACTGATTCCAAAGAGAATTCAAAAAATAGGGGAAAAGATCATTGCATACAAACATGCTCATGGCAGAATTACCTAAATGTCTAACAACAGAATGATTGATTAAAGTATGTGCATCTAATGAAATCTCCATGGGATTTGGAGCTAATAAAACCGGTAGTTATAATGATACTTTGTTATAATGTTCATATAAAAAAAAAGCTTACTTTTGGTTTCTGATAAAAGAAGCAACTTAAAGCACTAATAACGTGCTACCATTTATTTAACAGTTCAGTACATAGTGCCACGTGACATCTAGTACTGTGGGGTTTAGTTTTTAAATATGCGCTGCTAATTAACATGACTGCAACTATGTCAAACAAAATAATAAACCCCAAACTTTGCAAAATGAAAAAAGACTGGAAAGAAATGCACCATTTTATTAACAATGGTTGACTCTCTGTGATGGGATGTGTGATTATTTTCTTCCTTTCATTTTTCTTCATTTTCCAAATGTGCCAAAATTAGCATATATTGCTTTTAGAACGGACATATGGACATCAAGCCTGAGGAAGTTTTTTTTTTTCTTTTCTTAAAAAGCAGTCCTGTTTTGTGTTCTGTTGTCCTGGGTGAAAAAAAAAGCCTGAAGCATTGACTTAATAAATAGGCCTCTCATGGCTTAAAAAAGTCAGAGACCCAAAGACTCAGGGTTGAGAGGTCACTAATTTCAAGGCAATACTGCTTTTCTCCAGAACAAAAAGACAATTACTTATTGAGTGCCTACTATGTGTAAAACCCCCTTTGCATCACTTCCCACCTGATTCCACTGGCAAATCCATACTCATTTGTGCTAGAGAAGAGTCAGGCATCGACTGCTTTACGTAGATTTTCTCAGCTTTCATCAGGCCCCCCTGCCCCTGCTCCAGGCGCTCTGGGCTAGGGCCCCTTCAGTCTGTCTCAGAAGAGATTATTTATTGAGAGCTTTCTGAGGGCAGGGACTGTATCCCCAGCTGCTGGCACATGGTGAACACATAGACTATTGAATTAATCAGTGAATGAATAATTATTGAAGGTACTATTTTAGGTGCTCTAGAGAGACAGAGAGTAGTAGGAGAAATGGTATTTGCCGTTAAAGATTTTACGAATAATTGTGATGTAAAAAGCTAATTAACGGTTAAAACCTAAAAAAGACAGCAGTGTATGTCAGATGGTTCAATGTGCTTGTTAAATAAAGGATGGCCTGCGATTAATGCTTTAGGGGTTGCTTCTTTTATTGGAAATCAAAAGATACTGGGAAAATAAGATATCACATGGCTCAGATGTACTTTTTCATATGATTAAATTATGTGGTTTTATTTTATAATTTTTTAAATCAGTAAAGCAATATACTACTTCATAATCATATCTTCCACTTACACAAATATAAGAAATTAATATCAGGAAACCTTTTAACTTTTTTGTCGTGACTAATCTCCCAGTTGACTTATAACTGAACAAGGGTCAGAAAATGTAATGTCTTTCTTAAAATACACATTTCTTTTTGGTGGGATTGTGTAGCTCTTAGTCATTATTAGTCATTGAGCTACGTACCACATAAGTTAGGAAGGTCGGCTCTTCAGATAGCTTATGACTGGAGAAAAGAACTCTCCTCAGATTAGTAAACAAGAGTCTCCTTTTTCAAACTGGGAATTGCCTGCACTCCTGACTGGGGAGAGATGAGCTTCCTCTGTGAGGGGGTTTCTTCTTTATTGCAGGGAGGAGCAAAGGGAATCCTAATGCACTTTTCTCTTCACTGAGTGGATGACTTGGCAAATTTTCTAGATTATGTCAATTTACCTTCCTCTCTCCTTTACCACACAGGCAGGGATGCCAAGGGTATATTTTCCAACCTTTATATTGCCTTTTAATGTAAATTATATCAAAATTTTAAATTATGTTCATTTTTTTATTTATGGAAAAATGTGTTCTACTTACACATACCCTTTAGTCTATAAACATAGACCACAGCCTCTCAGAGCCCTAAACAAATGGTAGTGGAGTTCAGCTATGTGGAATCTGTAACATGGCTTGTTACTAGGATGAATAGGGCATGACTTGGGCTGACTGTGTCTGTCTATAAATATCCCTGAGTAATATAGATGTAGACATTTTTCATTATGCAAAAAAGATATTTATAACACTATTGATCAGAAATTTAGATGCTAACTCTAAGAGGAATATAAAAATTATTTTAAGGCTACCTAGAAAAATATGTCATATGGTTCAAGCAATTAGGGAGAGTTATCAACAAAGAGAAATTGTTTCTAGTAGAAAATTGTAAATGGTGAATTTTATTCAAACAAATGAGACCCCATATTACTATAAAGTAATTATCAATTATACATACAGTTTAACATTTTATCACAGCATTTACATAGGGATGGCAGTAAGCTGGGCTCCAGAGAATTAATTCATATGGCCCACTGGGTTATGGGATACCTGGTCCACCATCTCAGTGGCTCTTAAGGGTGATGCTGAGTTGGTGTCTCTTGTCAAAATTTGGGAAAATAGGGAGCTGTTGCAGCACGTAGGAGTCCAGAGAGCTCAGGAGAGCACCATGATACAGCAGAAATTGTTTTTAAAGGAAATTGGAAAACATCTAGAGTTGTGGGGACATTGACAAACTAGACTTCCCAGTGGAGGAAGACCAGGTTGGTGAGGAGATCGGACAGTGGGCTACCTGAGGTCGAGATGAAGAAGATTCAGTGGAGTCCTTGACAGGTATTTTCCAGTCTCTGAGGAGCTGCCATATGGGAGAAGGAGTAGCCCACAAAGACGGTATTTTTTCAAAAGACAGAACTCAGATCAGTGAATGGAAAATTTAGGGAGGCAGATTTTGATTTACTATTTATGGAACCTATGTTTTTCCATGTTACTTCAGGACACAGCATGATGTAGTGAGGAGTCAGACCTGTTTTCAAATCCTGGTTTACATCTTACCAGCCATGGATTTGAGGATGTTACTTAGGCCCTCTGAGACTGAGTTTTCTCAACTGTAAACTAACACTAATGCCAGCTTCATAATGTTGTGACCAGCATTAAGAGAACACATCGAAAGGCCTAGTGTAGTTATCATTAATGCCCATATTTGTGCTGTTATCATCCTTCAGCCTCATTGAAAAATAGGATCATGGTGGCGTTGGTAAATATTTTCCTACTTCAGTTTCCTCCTGCTCTTGAGGTTGTCTGGTCTTCTCAAATTCTTTTCAGATAGTTCTGAGAATCCTCTGGACAGTGTCCCATGTGTGAAAGAGGCGTCTCAGCTACCCCGTGGGTTCCATTATTTACTATTCACCATGTATCTCCTCTCTAGTTCTGATTCACTATGGTTATATCTACTGTTAAGGCCACTGGTTGGTTAGAAACCTAGAGCAGCTTGATCATATGTCCTTCTTTTCCATCCCAACTGTAGTCTGGTCCTGTTCTCTCTCAAGAAAGAATCCCAGCCCTGATATACTGCATGTGGTCAACTTGTGTCTTATCTTCACTGCAAGCAGTCAATATACCTGTGATCCTAATGTTTTATACAGAGATTTGTTTTCTTTTTTTTTTTCTTCAGTGCACTTACTGCTTCAAAGGACTCAGTCTATTGAGTCCATGGGGGGCCAGAGGGAAATATGGAAGATTGACAATGTGACCTATTCAAAATGACCTCACCATCTGACACCAGCTATTACCTTTGGGTCAAATTTATGTTCCTTGAATCATTCTTCCATTGGTTAGCCCAATCCTATTATCTCCACTGTTTTGACAGACACATCTGAATCCTAGGGTTGCCATAGCTCAGGTTCTCAAGTTTAGAATCCTGCTACATAAAGAAAAATTTTTAATAATTAGAGTTAGTCTCTCAAGTGGAATGAGGTAGGTCAAGAAAAAACAACCTTCTTCCAATGGACATACGCAAACAGAGGCTCAACTGCCATGTTGAAAACAGTTCTATAAGAAGGGGAAGGTTGGAAGTGTGGGCTAAGTATCCAATAAGGGCTTTCTTATCTATAATATTTTGTTGATCTCTGGGAAATTCTGCCACTATGTTAGCATCCCTGACAGGATAAGTAATCCTACTTATGAACAACAAGAGTGAGAAGAGGGAACAAACTCACACAAGTGCATGCACAGGCCCCTGGAACTCCTATATAATGCTTCTTTGTCAGGAATTGGTCTGATTATTTCTTTAGTTTTTTCTTGGAATTATTTAACACTCTTAAAAGATGTTCAGCAGCCTCTAGTACACCCAGTATCTTAAATATAGAAGGTACTAAATATGTAAATGAACCTGGAAGATTGCCACTTTCCGTTCATCCATTGACTACTTTGCACTACAAGGTATCTTTTTTTTTTTTTTTTTTTCTTTTTGCGGTATGCGGGCCTCTCACTGTTGTGGCCTCTCCCGTTGCGGAGCACAGGCTCCGGATGCGCAGGCCCAGCGGCCATGGCTCATGGGCCCAGCCGCTCCGCGGCATATGGGATCCTCCCAGACCGGGGCACGAACCCGTATCCCCTGCATCGGCAGGCGGACTCTCAACCACTGCGCCACCAGGGAGGCCCATACAAGGTATCTTTTTAAGAGCTCATTTGCCTTGTCTTTACAAATGACAGACAGTGTACCTTTTTTGTGGCTATCAGGGATTCCAGCTCTTTGCCCAGCCAAAGAAGATGCTCAGTTAATGATTGAAGTCTACCATTTCAGCCAAGAAAAGTTGTCATATTCACTGCTTGATCTAAAATGGCTCTGCTACAATCTCTGAGACTTGGGAAGGCTATTTTTAATGTATAAGAGAAAGGATTTTGAGTTCTGCAGGATCTTGAAAATTCCTTTCCTGTACCATACAGCCCAGAAATAATATGGTTTAGATTATTAAAAAAAAATTGAGCAAGAAGAAAGACCCTGCATTCTAGTTCCAGTCCTACTAATTTCTAGCCATATGGTCTTAGACCAATTAATTGACTTCTTTTGAATCTCTGTTTCTTCATCTGTAAATACCATTCACATTGAGCTATAGTGGTATTATTTTCTTACTGAAGGACAAAGAGATGTTTATGTACTACACTCAAAAGGTCAGACAGATGGGATTATTTTAGATTGAAAGTGCATGTGTAGGAGTCATGCCTTTTGTGAGCCACATAAATTCCCATGGGGTCTGGTAGCTTGCTGTGTACCCAGCAGGAACCCAAAAAGTCTTGTGATGGTGATGAATATGGCACCATTAAATAAGGCCACATTTAACACAAAGAGAAACCTGGGAAAGAAAACAAAACAAAAACCTAGACTTCATCTCTAGGTACTTTGTGTGACTTCAGATAGGTTACGTTATACCATTTTCAGCTCTTTTATCGACTCATTAAAAAGAACCAAATGCTAACGAAGGGAGGGAAAGCATTTAATTGGAGCAGTACAAAGGATAACTGAGCCCATGAGGTGGGAAGTACAGTACTCTGAAATGTATGACATACTGAAATTCTGGCTTCCTACCTCTATTCCTCTCAAAGGGATGGACTTCCCGTAAAAGTTATTATTGAATGATGCTAGTCAAGGCATTTATGGGAGTTGCTTGGAATACATAATATGTTTGAATTGGGAAGGAGCTTAGAGATATTTTAGGCTAACCTCTTAATTTTATAGTTGGGAAAAGTAAGTCTCAAAGAAGTTATGTGAATTCTTCAAAATTATATAATTTATGAGAGGGCTAGGACCAGATTCATAAGGCTGTAAGCCATTGGGGAATTCAAGTCTTTCTGTTCTGTCCTATTTTGCTTATTTTTGAGTTTAAATGACAGAAGATAATCTTATTTTCTTAACGTCTTAGTTTTAGAAGACCTTGTCAATGCCCTCTTATTTCTTGTCTATGAAAACAAAATGAATCTAAAAAGCAATTTCACAAACACACTACCAGCCAGACGCTGCCTCTTGTTGGCCATTGGTAACACAACTTGCTACAAGGTACTTGCTGCCCTTGAATAGATTTCTTTTCATTCCTTCACATTGTTGATGTTCAACCAGCTGCTTAGTCAGGAAAAGAACACACGTTGTGAAGATCTATACATATACAAAAAAGAGGAGTTCAATTTATGACTCATTCCTACAGTAGCCTTGAGGTAACGTAATCCAAAGAAGTTTCCTGCAGTAGACATTAACTGCTGTCAATTTCTTCTCTTATGAAATAAATAAAGTCCTTCTTAGAAATAGGTATTTTCTTGGCTAATGAGCTTTTTACTCCTTGGGAGTCTTCTGTTTAAAATCTGAGACTAAACGGTAGAAGAGACTTCACAGGGAGGAGGAAATGGAAATGGCATGAGACCTACTTCCTTTTGCATCTGTGGATGGTTGTGGGGAAAGGCTTGTGGAAAAGGCAATACTTGTAATAGCACAGTTCAGGAAACAGGATGTAAAAGTCAATGCCTATGTCAGGAGGGCTGCCCATGCTTCTTGCATTGTATTGAATGCTTTTAATCCTTTTGCAAATACTTACTTGGTTGTAAGACAAGTCAAAGCAGCACTGATGATGTCTCAGCTGAGAGAGAACTTGTGGTCACTTAAAGTATAGCAAAGAGAACTGTCTCTTAAATAATAATAAAGAAAATAATTTTTCATTTAGATCTGGTCCAGGAAATACCCCCTCTTGAATCTCTTTTCTTTTCAAAAAGTGAAGTGACCTGAGCAATATTAAATGAGCAAAGTAATGGCTTTCTGAGTTTAAAGCTACTGAGTTCCTACTTGTCTCTGTTTATACTGAAATTTCCACATGGATTCTGTGCAAGAGAGAAAAGATTAACTGGATCCCATATGACCCAAGAAGATGCAGGACAGGCAAATGAAAATTGTCTCAGGGGAGCAAATAGTCTCTCCAGCCCTGCAATTTTGCTTCTGCTCTACAGTTTGACTCTCCCAAAATCTGATTTCTAAAACAAATTAGTCCACCCCTGAGCAAGGAATACCAACTTTACATCTGGAGATTACAAAAGTGCCCCAGTCTATGTGCATCTAATGAGTGAGTGTCTAGGTTATGGAAACAGAGATACCCTCTTCCCACTGTAATGTTTGTGTTGATAGGCTCTGTTTGGAAGATTAATTTTCAATGTCATCATTCATGAATTACAGGGAACGAAAAACAAGAGGAAGGAAAGCAGAGAAGGATGTGCTAATGCTATGATGTTTTGGTGATATTTTCAAACCCTAAATTCTTATACCAGTCAGACCATGTCATGTAAATTTAAGACAGTGACAACATTGGCTTACAGAAATATTTTCACTTGTGTGACTTCACCCATCCCTGATGCCAGAGTTCAAAAGGGTGTGTAAATAAGATGGGGGGAGGGGCACATAATCACTGACCAACAGCAACAATAGAAGTAGGTCAAAACTGTTAAGTCTAAGCTGAGAATGAGCTAAGGCTTGTGCAACATTCTAATTCATACAAAAATGACATTAAAAGCAGTATTCAGAGAAAGAAGGGTAATGGAGACCCAGTTATGGCACAGATAGTGTAACTTTAACAATGTCACAGAGGAGGCAGGACGACCGACTGGTTCTACTTACATCTTCTCTATTAAGGATCTTCATATTGGAAGGGAGGGAACATCATCACCATTATGATGGAACTGAAGACCTAAATTGATAAAATGATGGTAAGGAAACATCTTTCTTCTTTAAATCATCAGTTAAGTATCTAAACTCAGAAAAGTGCATTTTTAGAACATAAATTTTTTACACATTTGGTCACAAAATATATCTAATATGGAAAACTATGGAAAATGGGAAATGTCTCTCCCCATCTTGGCAAAAAATAGATGTTGGCTAATGTCATCCAAGTTTTTTTTTTAAAGTAGATTCCAGGAAATGAAGAGAAGCTGATGACCTTAATACAGTTTTCTAAAAACGTTCTAGAAAATTACACTAAGCTTATCAGCTTGTTTTCATGACTTGGAGGTATTGAGAACGGAAAGCAGTGATAATTAGACATCAGCACCGACTTAAAACAATTCATGCCAAAATAGACTGATTGCATTTTTATTGTCTTCAGTCTTCAATGAGGAATTTAATGTAATATTGGGTTATACATGTAGAATTATGTGGAAATAAATCAGAAGAGATCATACTTATGTGAGTTCAAAACTAGCTGAGGAACTGAATGCAAGAAGCACTGGAAAATATTTATGACTAGTGGGGAGGGTCTCTCTGTTGGTGTACAGCAAGAGTCTGTACTGGACCGGTGCTGTTGGATGTCTTCATTAACAAGTTCAGTGGCAAAGTAGAAGTAAGTTGTGCTTCTCAATTCTGCGTGTAAGTTACCAAGCTGGGCAATACACAGAGGCTACACTGTGTGACTGAAAGGATGCAGGTCTTGGGACTCAGAAGTAAGTTTGAAATCTGGCTCCATTCTTACCCAGGGGTCTTGCCTTTGACCTCCAGGGTCCCCCTTTGTAAAATAGTAACCACCTGGCAGGGCTGTGAAGATCACATGAGTTAATGTATGTACAGTGCTTACCTTGGTGTCTGGCACAAGGCAAGTTCTCTTTTCCTTTTCTTTCTCTTCCCCCCTTGCTTGGAATACAGATTTTTAGAATGCATTGAACTGAGCCAACTAGTGGTTTGGTTCATTTAGAAGTAGTGTCTTAAACAATAATTGATCCCAGTGCATAAATATCTAGATCACTTATATGCATGGTCAGTAGACCTTAATGTTTGTAGAGGCTGAATTAAAACATCACTACTAGTAGTTTCTGGCTTATTCTTTCAGTGTTTCTCCTTAGCAGAAAGACACACAAATACTTCTTATGTGCTATTTCCCCTTCTTTCCACACAGAAGTTAACATGATAACTTCCTTTCACAGAAGGTGCCATATGCACTGTTAAGTACCTTGCTTTTCTCAACTAATGGCATGTGCTGGTATATTAATACAGTGAGAGGTTACTCATTCTCTGTAATCTTTCTAATCACTTGGCCCAGGTTTTGCAGAGTCTGTAGGAGTCTGCCAGGTAGATGGTGGACGCCGTGGTTTTCCAATATGAGGAAACTGGGTGTGTCAGGGCTCACCTGTCCACTTCTTCAATTTTTTCAACAAATGTTTATTAGTACTTAATATGTGCCAGGCCATAGGCTAAATAGTTTTTGTTCCTTATGTCATTGCAACCTCACCACAGCTTTATGAAGTAAATAATATTATTTTGTCATTTTATAGATGAAGTTGCAGTTAGAACCGCTATGTCATTCAAGGGAAAAAAGTACAGAAACTCAAATTCAGAGCCAACATGTTTTCCGCCAGAGTCATGCTCTTAATCACACACTCAACTTCCAGATAAAGGGTGGGGATGGGTCAGAGAGTGTTCTAGATGCGGAGGCAGCAATGTAAATGAAGGTGCATGATGTGTAGAGGGACTGAAACTCTCTTTCCTGTTGGAAGAACTCTGAGTTGTACTAGGAGTTGTATTGCAGGAGGAAAGCAGGAAATATGGCAGAAGACGAGGCTGAAGAGGTTGGTGTGGCAAGGGGTTGAGAGCCCAGCGGCATGCAGCTTAAACCCTATTTCTGGTGCTTGGGTGTGGTGGCAGTGTGAGTGTCCTCAACCCTCAGTAGTAACCTCGTGGGGAAACCTGCTTTGTCGGGCCCTGAGGCCGGGTCTGGGAGGGAACACCAAGGGTTCAGGGTCACAGGTTGTATGGAGCAATTTGCCACAGGAACCTGTAGACTTAAATGTTCTCTATGGTTAACCCAGAGTGAGACCTGGGATTCCCTGGGCAGTTTGGGGTTGACTGGGGTTCATGAAGCGCCTGTAAACCATGGCTCTGGCTCTTGCCTGGGTCGGGGCAGCATTCCTTTGGTGGATTCATCCTTTCTGTTAAAAGCCAAATGTGATCATAGTGTAATCTCCCAGCACCTTTATTGTGGTCCATCATTATCCTTTTAAATTGATTCGGTGGGGTGAGCTCATCCCTTTACAGTGATTGGCAGCCTCCATGAAATCCTGTGGTTACGTTCAGACCTTTACTTCAAGTCACCAAACACTGTCACACTGGCATCATGATGTTGTCCCGGATCAAAGGCCTTTCCTGCTAGTAGGTAAAGAGGGTGAGGTCAGCTTCTTCACCCTTTTCTCACATGATTCTTACGTCTCTTCCCTCATCTGGCTAACTCTGGGGTTCTGAATCCCTCCCAAACTGGGGATGAGGGAAGATGGAGAGGAAAAGGCAGCAAACAGTCCTCACTCACCTGGTGATCAGGCACCACCCTTACTCTGGACTTGGCAGGTGGGTGAGGCTGGTTCATTCTATCATGGACACTCTTGGGTTTGTAGAAGAGCCTTCTCCCTACCCCACCCCACATCAGTGAGGGTCTCTCACCTGGCACTTCCCCTTAAGGGCAAATGCTGTTCTGCTTAGGCTGATCACTTCCTCATCCTTTAGTCCCTACATATCCAGCAGAAGCTTCAGCTTCTGCCAAGGTGTGAATGATCACCTGGACCCTCCTCCAGGGACCCATGATAGCCGTTTGCAGGCTCAGTTCTGTGCTGGCTTCTCATCCATTGTCTTCCCTAGGTCATCGACCCACATTCACATATTCTTGGTTCCAGGACTCCAGGCCTGTGACCCCATCTCAGCACAGCCCACCTCCTCCATACCCCTGTTGAGAAACTAATCAGTCTGTCTCTCCTCCCCTAGGTTTTCGGGGGCAGTCAGATACGACCTAAATTGCAAACGATGAACGTTGAGTTCTTGCACTAGTCTTAATGAAGTTGCTTTTCTTCAGTGTGAGTTGAGGGGCCAGCTCCTCCTACTGCTCTCTCTAGAAAATTCTTCCTTGGGTTATTACCTAGAAGCTCTCTAACTAGGTTTGAGGTTAGAGCTATCTCCTGCTCTCCTGGACCAGAGATGGTGTGGTTGTGTCTCAGACCAAAGGCCTCTTCAAATAAATCTTCTCCTCTCCAAAAATTCTCTTCTAATCTCCATCTCTTGACCTTTTTCTACTTTGATGTGGTTGAGAAATTTAAGAGTTATCTAAAGTAGATCTTATCCACTTACTTTGAAACCTTTTTGTTCCTTGGTCTATCTCCTCACTTTGGAATGTGCCTGGGCTGAAACTTCCATTTTAAATCAGATCAACCATAGATACTATAACCCAAACAACATCCTTTCCCTCTGCTTCGATCAGAGTTCCCTTTCTAGAGTCCAAATATGACCACATGGCTCTCCTGCATAGCACCCTTCAGTGAGAACCCCATGCCGTGTTTGCAGTATAATGAGGAAGACAGGCAGCATACAAGTACACAGATAAATAAGGCCTTACAAAATTGGACGCATAGAATGCTGAGGCAGAGAATAAGTTAGGAAGAGGTGAGTGAGCAGGAGCCAGGCTTTCTAGCCTCCCAGCCTTAGAACAGCAGCATATAACCAAGAAAGTTAAAAGCATAAACTCTGACTCCAGAATGCCTGGGTTCACACCCCAGCTCTGCTACCTACTAGCTATTTGCCCTTGTGAAGTTACTTATCCTCTCTGTACAGCGAGTCCCCTATATACAAATGAGTTCCGTTCCGAGAGTGTGTTCATAAGTCTAATTTATTGGTAAGTCCAACAAAGTTAGCCTAGGTACCCGACTAACACAGTCGGCTATATAGTACTGTACTGTAATAGGTTTATAATACTTTTCACACAAATAATACATAGAAAACAAACAAACACAAAAAATAAAACATTTTTAGTTTCACAGTACAGTACCTTGAAAAGTATAGTAGTACAGTACAACAGCTGGCATCCAGGGGCTGGCATCAAGTGAACAGGCAAGAAGAGTTACTGACTGGAGGAAGGAGAGGAGGTGGGAGATGGTAGAGCTGAAGGATCGTCAGCAGAGACGGAGGGCAAGTTGCAGTTTTGCTCACTCACATCTTGGGCTTGAAATAAAGATACTGTACTACCGTACTGTATATAGTACTGTACAGTAAAGTACACAAAAGTAAAGTACACAACCACTTGTAAAGGATGCACGCATGTGACAATATACGCCAGACATGTGAACTAACTTAGGTGATTGGACATGCGAACGCACGTTCACATCTTTGAAAGTTCGCGCAACTTGAAGGTTCGTATGTAGGGAACTTACTGTACTTTGGTTTCCTCATCTGTCAAATGGGGGTGTTAATACTTCCCTCATATAGTGGTTGTGTGTATTAAAGTGCTTGGGACATATAATAAGTGATATACCGTAAAGTTTCTTAACTAAATATAAAATGCTACTGTCTTTGTCTACAAGTCTTGGGTCTTTTCCCTGATTGATTCAGAATTACCATCATCTCTTCCGAGAAGCTTCAGATGATCCTCAACATTCATTCAGGTGTCCTTTTGATGTGCCATTGGTGTATTTTATACATATCAATATCACCACAATTCTCCCACTGTATTGTAATCGACCTTCTCTCTCCATAGACTAGAAACTCTCCGTTGAAAGCAGGGACCATATCTTATTCATGGTTATACTCAGATAACCAGATAACCAGAGTATCTGACACCCATTAAATATACGATGAATGGATAAATAAATGAATGAGCAATAGAGAAATTCTAATAGATAAGCTTAAAATTACATACTTTTTTCACCTCTTGAATTTACTGTACTAACTGCACTGGAAGAACAATTTATTGATTATATAATTCACACAGAAATCAAAAGGCTATTTTACAAGAGACCTTCTTTTCCTTTTTCTAAATCTTGCTTTCTTATCTTTTGGATGAGATAGGCCTGCATTCATTTGTGTAGCATTTGGGTAGCAGTGTTCCCTGTATAGGACATCAGTGTTGTCAGTATAGCGTTTTAGAGCTTGAAAGAAATTCAGAAGTCATCTAGTATATACTATTTGCTTTTCTTTTTCTTCTCTTTTCTCTTATCCTTCCTTCCCTCCTTCCTTCCTTCCTTCCTTTCTTTCCTTTCTTCCTTCTTTCTTTCTTTTTCTTTCTCTTCCTTCCTTCCTTTCCTTCCTTCCTTCCTTCCTTCCTTCCTTCCTTCCTTCCTTCCTTCCTTCCTTTCTTCTTTCTTTCTCACAGTTTGTTATTAGAACAGGCAAAAGAAAACCTCGACATCCTGACACCCAGTACAATTCTTTTTTCCATATACCATGCTGCTTCTAGAATAATTTTAGACTATAGGAAATGGAGTCCTAGGGAAGATATTTATAACAAGTCTCTGGCTCATTTAGCATGCTGTTGTTTGTGATATCCAGCTGCACACTTTGTTCTTGTCAGTAATAAATTATTTCCTGAAAATTTGGTTGACAAACGGGATCTCAGCCCCAGATTTGCACACATCTTTTAAAAAATGATCAGCTTAACCATTCTAAATAGACTTTTTGTCCTTCACTTATCTTCTAGCATGAAGAGAAGGAAGATTCAAGATCTTCAATAAGAGTGTAAATCACACCCACAGACAGGACTCTGTTTATGTAACATTTAGGGTGAAGGTACCCTTTTATGAGCCTTTGTTATCCAGTGGAGAGTCTCTAAAAGCCACAGAATCTCTTCTCTGCCCTGAAGCTAGCTACATTTGCTTTTCTAACTTCCCAGCAGACTAGGATACAAAGTATGTGGACATTTCAAATGTTGAAAAGCAAAATAGAAGCAGGAGGTGGGGGTAGGGAGGGGAATGTAGGGGTGGCCAGTAAGGATTCTTTTACAACTCATATTTCTCTATTGAAAACTGAGATTTCTGGTCACATCAGGGCAGAATAATTGATAGCAGCTGCAGATGGGAAGGTTTGAGCATGCATCTCCCCAGGCAATATTTTCTTTGGTATTCTCTATGGTATGTTGTAAAGTATAGCAGTTCAGTATTGAGCCGTACTTTCTTTAGTTAGCTAAGTGGATAAAAATAACTTTATTCATCTTGCTTCACAAAACTTGCCTTGATCTATGCCCTTTCTTCATCCACCTCTGGTGGCCATGACATCTGCCTGCCATCAATGTTTATGATGTTGGTAATACCTTCCTGCAGTATGCAGTGAGAAACAGAAGGTGAATGAACACAGAGTGAAGACAGACTGGCACCATCTTGGCAGCAAACTGATCTCTTGGAAGTCAAGAATCTTTAGACTGATTAGTAAGAAGAAAAAAGTCTTAAAGGAATAACTTCTCTTTCAGCTCCCGTTGTTACTAAAAGTAAGATAATGAAGAGCATGTTGATCTTTGAGATGTTTGAAAGTCTTAGAACAGGCAATAAAGTCAGAATTTAAGGGATAATAATACAAAATGGTGAGAAAGAGTAGAGTATATTTCCAAACTGATGAGTTGAAAGGAGGGATAGGGGAGTTTTCCCAATATAGATCCTCATAAAAGGCCAGGTCTCTGATTTGTTTAACAAAATGTTTCTTTAAGAACTTTACATCCCTTTCTGCTAGTGAGGGGTTCTCATTTTAAATGCTCCTATTATAGTAAATAGAATGGAAAGGGTATGAAAAGGCTATTAAAATAATTACAGAAGTTCAGGTCATAAATTATCTGTTGATTCAGCCTGTCAGCAAGCAAGTCACTTGGTTCAATGTTAAGACCAATTGGCTAGACTAGAGGATTGGCTACAAATGACTTCAGATACCTGGATCAGATGTAAGTCATGAGCTTGGTCAGTGGGATCTAAACTGCACTGAGTGTTCCCCTCGTTTGAGCAATAGACCTTGGGTGTTTTTGTGTTATTGGAATTTTGTGATGTCAGTTTGCCACTATGCTGCAAAGCATGATGGGATAAAACACATGCACTATAACAGCAGGGGATAATGGTGACCAGCAGCCTGGCCATGTTCTCACCTGAGTGAACATGGCCAAATCAACTGTTAGCTAGTGAATATTTACCATAGTCTGGGTTCATCAGCCAACTGAATTATTTTCTGCCTGCTGTGCTCAAGAAAAACTCATATTTAACCAGTTTTGCATGCTTCACAAAATGCCTAACCTGGAAACTACCATCCTGCCCAACCTCCTTCTTCCGTACCCCCTTGCAAAAACATAAGACTAGGAATGGTATATACTTCCATATGGAAGTATACATGTATGTACTTACATATGAGTGGATCGTCTGAAGAGAATCAATAGTTTTTTTTTTAAATGAAGAGTCTCTTGGCACCAGAAAAATGCAGGGTCTAGCCGAACCTGAAAATGAAACCAGTAGCAAGGTACCCTTGTCTGACGTACCCTCCATAGCTTTGCTATTGTCAGCAAAATCCTGCCTTACTCATTACATTCATATCGTGATCAGCAAAACATTTTCAATGTGACAGCAGGCTTACTCTCTTCTGGATAAAACTTCTAGTCTTTTACTTGAACTGCTGATAACTTTTTACTTCAACAGTGTAATCATTTGAAGTTCAGAATTATATCAATGCCAAATATCTTCTTAGTTCTGTGGATGCCTGAAAATGAGGCATTCTGCAAAAATTAATTTCCTAAATATCTAAAGCTTAGACTTCTTAAGTTTTAAAACTTAAAAAAATCTGATTATTTTTATTGGCAACATTTATAACTGTACTTGAAATTTCTCTGCTTTCTTAAACATATTAAAGAACATATTGTACATAGCTATTTTTATGACTCAGGTATAATTATAAATATAAATGTACCAATGAACTATGGCTCATTAAAACTATGGAGAAATTTTTGCCTTTTAATAAATCTCTATATTATCTCAAATTACTATATTTTATTTGCCTGCTTTAAGTAGTTTTTCTAGTAGCTATTTATCCTTGTCATTGTTAGAGTGCTTGCTATTACTCAGTTCTATCCCTTTTCCATTTACAGCTTCTAATCTGCCATGGTCTAGAGAGTACATAGCTAACATTCTTAAAATTTTGAGAAAACAGGAGAAAGATGCCTTATGAAGTGAATGGGCTTTACCACCTTCATGTCAGGAAAACTACTTCTGTTGCTCAGAAGCCTTATTTGCTTATGCAATTGAGGGACAAACATTATTTGTTTTCAGATGACACTAGACTTTTTTTTGATAGGGAAATGCTTTGGTATCTGCATTACTTTACCACGAATGTTCCAGGTGCTTTGATACTCTGGTGAGTATAGAATGAATATACTCATAATAATAAGGGTTCTTCTAGACAATGCAAAATGTACATGCTAGTATATATTCTCAGGTGGCTGTAGTGTGAGGAAAATGTGTCAATGTCAGGAAAACAAATATGCAAAATGTTGACATAAGTATTGTGGTGTATATGTTTTGTTTTAATATTAATTTCGCTGATTTTAGGTAGAGAAGTTGCAATAAAAATCATCTGCTTATGTTTCTGTTTACGCATTCTAAAAAGGAACACTAAGCCAAAAATTATTGTCAGGAAAAAAAAGCTAAATGAAAATTAGAGATGGGCAACTTATTGCCATACAGAGAGATGTAAAAAATTCTCAGAATCTTTGTAAGTATGGGAGGATTCCATAAAACCCCTTGCTGAATTTTTTTTAAAAATATTTACTCACTTGGTTTAAAATGTATCCCCGTTGGGGATCAAATTAAACATTTAATGTGTGTTTCTGACCTTTTCACACTTAATATAACACAGTCTCTTTATTATGAGAGCTCTTCATCCAAAAATCCTAGAATGATCTGATGTCTAATGCATATAACAGACTTTAAGCGTTTCTATTCTCTTATTTCTGATCCAGGAAACTTCTTTAGTAAGTCACAAGTAAACTTGAACTTTAATTGCATTTTGAAATTAGGAACATGTTCAAATGGTTACTAAAGTTGAAAACCAATGTATAAAGTACACTGTTTCCCTTTTCAAATAGAAAATTTGCAAAGTCATTACTTAGAAAGTTGCCCTAGAAAAATATACGTGAGTTTGTATTCCTTTAAAAAAAATTTTGTCAAAGTGATTCCTCTTTAACATTTTCTACATTTTTTGCTGTAACTTGTTTGTTACCTTGTACCATTGCTATTGAAGTTGTATGATTATGACTCCATCTATTGTGTGTGTGTGTGTGTGTGAGTGTATGCACATGCGTTGGTGGGTGAGATGACTGGAATATGAGGGGAGTTGTGGAGGAGAAAGCTGAAATTTGGAGGTGTGTATATGATGTGTTCAGGAAGCTGATTCCAACCTTGGGAGCTTGATGGACAACAGTTACTTTTCTTTCTTTTCTTTTTAAAATATCACTAACAAGTCAAGAGGTCGCAGGATCAAATTAAATAAATTTTTGGGAATTGCATTCATGTTTCAATAAACTGTGAGAACAGTGGATTTAGCCAGATATGGAATTTGGTCCAATTCCTGCTTTGTCATCACATACAGTAGTTTGTTTACTTCTTTCCATGACTAAAAATGAACAACATTAAATACAGAGACCATTTGCTCTGCCTCTTGCCATCTTTCTGTGTATTCTGCAACAGTTGAGCTAATCAGGCAGAAAATTATGGAGTTTGACTCCCAGGAGAGATGCCAATTATGTGTATCTTATTATAATGTTCAACTAGATCAACTTCACTTTACATATTAAATAAGTGCCCCCTTAAAGCACTTTTTCTGACCTCTCTTGCAATTCATTTCACAGAACATGAAAAACAAATCATCAAAATAAACTTCCTGAGTTGTGTTTGTGAGCTAATTCTCAATCTACTTATAATTATTATTAGGCGTATTGGCTAAATGCTACCACATGTTAGCACAGAATTTGTCGAATCAAAATACCATACACATCACAAAATAAATGAAGTTAGCTACCTATCATCCTTAGTTATTTCAACGTTATACTTGTGGTGTGTTATGAAGGCTATTTCCCTCTAAGAAACACGTGCTGTGTGTAAATTATTAACTCATTAATTCCTGAGTTCCTTATGCCCTAAGGGCACAAGTGTTTATTTTTCTTCAGCTTGCTGGTTTCATAAATGTGGAAACTGAAAGACTTATAATGGGGAATCAGCACTAGAGCCCGAAATAGAATTCAAATCTTTATGTTCTTAGTACAGAGTTGAAGAGCTTTTGCATAGAAATAAATTATTGCTATTTGTGGGCATGATATCAATTAAGATTAGGAAAATTGTTTTTGACCTACCATTATTTCCAATTTTAAAAAAATTGCTATACAGCATAAATATGACATTTTGGTTTGGGGAAACATTCTGCCCTTAAAGCAATATAACTCAATGGGAATTTATTCAATAAACTTAGTAATAGACTGGGAGAAAGAATTTGATGGACTCAACTAAGTATCATCCTCTAGTCATGTGTGCAGCACGAGTCCAGTGGAACCTACTGTGTGATGCTTGGTGAGAGGGGAGTCAGGGAGTTGCAAGAACCAAGAGGAATAAGTCTTGAAGGAAAAGAACAAATTCCTGATGGCCTTTGGATTATACCTCTCAGAATTCTCTAGGCCTCACAGGCTATTTGGCATTTTCTGAAAATGAACTTTCCATTGTATATGCTCTAATGATATACTTAATAACAGCCCGTTGTGGGATCCTGTGTGAAGAATGTATTACAAATACTCTTTGAGGATATAACTGTACTAATAACAAAGCAGAAAGTAGCTGAATCTAACAATAATTTGACAATACTAATGAAGAGTTTACCAAAGCAGCATTGATTTAAAAGGAAGCAGATAAAGCTAAGGAAAGAATAGGAGAAAGAAAACCCAAATAGGTACAATTTGTGTCTACAATAGAATATCTTAGTTTTTACATAATGGAATACTTTAGGTAGTATTTTACATTTAAGCATTTTCTAAAAGACTGAGGAATTCTTTTAAGAGTTTCTCAGCATTAGTATCTCTTTTTTTCCCCTTAATATGCTTTGAACACCAAAATTGCTGTAAGAATCAGTGCCATTGTAATCATACTATCCAAATATGTTCCAAGTCTATTTATTGAATTCACAGAGGAACAAGACAAATGACCCATGGACAAAGCACAGGGAGAACTCAGTGATTTTATGCTGGGGAGATAGAGGTAAGAAAAAAGATATAACAACCTATTTTTTTTTTATTAAAAATGCTTTTCTTTACATGTATTCATTCAGCATTTCAGCTGTGAAAATTAGTGGACATTCACAAGAGAATTTGATGCAATAGTTGCATTTCCATTGTAGAATGTGGCTACCTAGAGAAAGTAGATTCAGTTAATTAGGACTATTTGGGAATGGGTGGCAGAGTTAAGGAGACATGAGTCCTGAGGGCTATACTGAGGGATTAATGAGGAATGCTGTCAGTTTCAGTGGTTCTCTATCCTGGATGTTCATGAGAATCACTTGAGGAGCTTTTAAAAAATACTGATGTCTGCCACCGCCACCCCACCCCCATCTCTGAAAACCGTCACCTCCCACATTCTGACTCAACTGAGAGTGGTGGACAAACAAAATACCATATTTGGACAAGATTGGAAGAGTAGATTTTCTGTTTGCAAATTCTGGTCTGGTGACTGGTGCTGAAGATTACTTAGAAATAGTGATGAGGGGAAAAACAATGGAGAAAGTTATAATATAGAGGGGACCAAGGTAAGAAAGAGAATGAATTGACAGAAACAATGGGGAAAAAAGGCATGCCATTCATGGACAAATATGTCCAAGGAATTTAATTGAGATGAGTAGAAAGTAAGTGAATATCCCCAAGAGACATATTCTTTTCTAAGTATGGGTGTAAAGGAGATAATTGGTATTTCTGGGTTAATCTCCCCAAAGCCAGCTTTTTCACACTAAATTTCCAGCAACTGTTAACAACTTCCACTAGCATTCAGCCAGAAGTCTCTGAAATTGGTACCAGACAAAGAAAGCCCTCAGGCATTCTCAGCAGGCCGCAAGATTCTGGACCAATTAAGTAAGAAGGGAACAAAAGGACTAAATTGGAAAACCAATGGTAAGACTGAGAATATCTATGAGGTTTCTACCCTGAAACAAAATAGTTCAAGAGTTATGTAATTTGTGTGAGGTTTCTGAGGAATCTTTATTTTGCAAGATTTGTAACACTCTGTTATTTTGGCTGAGGCTCCCATAAAAACAAAGTCATTTCAAACAGTGCAGTGAAAATCTTTGCACTTTCTTTGTTCCAAGCACAGGGGACTACGCATCATTCTACAAATCTATCAGGCCAAACTACATTTGCTCTTGTTGTTTGTCTTCTTGGAATGTCTTTGCCCCTTCAATGCCATCTTTAAAGTCTTAACTCCAAAGGGCACATTCTCTGTAAAACTTCCTGCAGTTGACAAAAACCGTACCCAGGTACGCTGTCCTCCAGAATGCACACATCTTTAGTATCACTTTTTGTGTTGTTCTGCTTACTTATCTTGTCTCTCCTTCTGGATAGACTGAGAATAATTCAGAGAGAAGTTATAGCCAGTGCCTTGCGGAGTGTCAGTTTTTAATTGCACTGGAAAGCTAACCCTTCTGTTGGGTAACTAGAACCCCTAATGGGAGCTGGACAAATGTTTGTTGCATTAAATTGACACCCTTCAACTACTTGGAAATTTTCCCTCTGGCCAGTCCTGTTGAAGCAACTTTAGTTATGTCAGCTGAGCTTGTCCTGGGGTGTGTTTTTGTGTGAGTGTATTCATCAGCCTCAAGGGGTGTATAAGGCAACTAAAACTACATGAGAAATTTGCTGATTTACACAGCACATTAATTTGAAAGGAGGATAAAGAGGGTCTGTAACTTTTATTAGATTCACAAAGTAATCTAAGGCCCCAAACAGATGATACAACACTATCATAAACAGTGAAAAAACTAAAGCCTTTCTCATTGAATTCTGAATCAAGACAAGGATGATCATTATCATTACTTCATACATTAGAAAATAAAGGCAAAATGTATTACCTGTAGCATTATGACAGTCTAAGAACAAAACCAAAAAACAACTGAAACCAATTGAAAATTTACTAAAGCTAATTGAATTTAGGAAAGTGGCTAGGAGTAAAATACAAATTCAAATATCAATATGCTTTGTTTATATGATTAAAATCACTTGAAAATATAATGAAAAAAATCTTAGAACATCAGCAATAGTAATATATAGTACATAGAAATTTAATAAAAAATTTTCAAGATATCTATCAGGAAAATAATGTGACTTTATTGAAAGACATAAAGAAGATTTGATAAATGCAAAGCTATGCCATATTCCTTGGTGAGATAACTCAGTATTATAAAGATTCCAAGTAAACGTGTAAATAACCTCAGTGTAGCTAAAAATTTAAACAACAATGATATAGTTTATCTCTCAGTTTAACTAAGCTTAAAAATATGTGGAGTGGCATATTTTCTCATGTTTCTCTTGTTGATAGGAATGTAAATTAGTACAACATTTTTTGAGGTAACTTGGAAATATGTAGCAAAAATTTTAATTTTGAGCTTAGTTCTGTTTTTAGAAATCTGTCCTCCAGAAATATTCACCTAAGTGATTGTAGTATTGATAGATCAGAAATATTATAAATGTTTGTCAGTAAGAATTGGTTAAAAAATTATTTTCCATTCATTCAGTGAAACTGGACAGACATTAAAAGAACATGACAATTCTATACATTGAACGAGAATACTGTCCTCGATATATTGACAAATGTACAAAAGCAACCTGAAACATAGTTTGACATGGCTCTTTTTTTGTTTTTAAAATGTGTGTGTGTGTGTGTGTGTGTGTGTGTGTGTAAAAGTGCATGTAAAATAGCAGGGAAATAGACCAAACAGTGACCATCTCTGGTACTAGAATTTCAGGGGTTTTTCTTTCCTTCTCTCTTTCTTTCTTTTTTTGCTTTGTCCATTGCCACAAATCTTCAAGATTTTTAAAATGATAATATATTTCTTTAATCGGAAACAAACATGCATACACAATCTTTTATTTCTTTAGGTTTTCACTTGTGATTATTGTGGCTTCCTTTTCATTTTCCCCATGTTTAAACTTCAGGACACAATCCTTTTGAGGGTGACTGCCTAGATAGTCCCTTGGGAGGACACGGATGACATTCACTATTTCAGAGTTGAGCAGAGTTAATGACGGCAATGACAGTGATCATGACAACAGAGGGCCTGACACACCCCTGAGGTTTTCCTCAACTTTTACTGCTCTCTCTTTACTTGCCTTTTATCTTCTGCCCTAAGTGGGAGTTTGAGAATGTATGTCACTAAAGTTCATTGAAATAGAAACACCTCCATGAAAAAGGGAGAAAAGCGTCAAAAAAAGATACTTCTGCTTTACCGAAAGAGAGACACATTCCTTAGAGGGGCAAATGCTAGGCAGAGCTTCTTTTTGACAGAAATTTGAAATTTCAGATTGAGAGTTTTTCTTGATAAGGAAAAAAAAAAACCTCCCGAGACAAAACTTAAGTTGGAAACGTCACAGGTATTTGGAGAGCCTTAGTTGTTGGCTTTCAAAGTATTTACTACCTCCCCGGGGCCTCTTGAGTTTTCATTAAAATGCTTTTTCCATGTCTTGTCAACGCATAACCTATTGGGCACAAAGAAAATGTTGTCATAGTTAGCAAATACTGAAGAACCTTGAACAAACCCCATTGTTTCTTTAATTTTATTGCTGTTTTGATTGCATGATTATTTATCTCAACATTAAAGAATATTTCTGCTTTTAAATTCCGAACCGATCAAGCTCACAATGAGTTATTTAAAAACACATTCCAAATATTTTATTTTGCCCAGCTTCATGTTGACAGGTACAATAGTCCCATCTTAGCTTCTGTTCACACGAGAACACATTTTGAAACCCAATTAATAAAAGGTAGAGCTGTGTAAGCTATGCAGAGCCCAGCACCTGCTGAGCAAACTGTCAAATGTTTGCCACGGTACTTAGAGATGTATTATGGCAAAATGAAAAAAAAAATAGGCATGGGAATGAAATTAAAAACTCACAATGAAATAGTTGATTAAGAAAATTAAGCCATTTAACACAGACCCATGCCTGTGCCTCTGGGAGGTCACTGTGGAGCAGAGTCAGTTAAAACGTTTGTCCTCTATGGCGATGACCGCTTAATTTTATTCACAAAGGACTCCTTTGGCATTCATCTAAATTTTCAAACCCCCTTTCAAATTTATTCATAAGTTTCCTCTTTCCCAGTGACCCCAACGTACTTGGTGCCGGGAAAGGGTCTGTCAACAAATGCCAGATCTGCACCTAAACCAGAATGAAACCTTAGGGGTCCTGAGGCCCAATTTTTGATAGCTTCTTCTGTAGAGCCTGAGGCTGAGCTCGCAGTGTCCCTGGGCCAGATATTTTAATTGCTAGGTTTTTTTTTAACGTCTAAAGGAGGAGGGGGAGGAAAGTGTGATAAGGGGAGCTTTGAAGGAAGAGTGATGAATAGACCTGGCCCAACTTTTTCCTCTTCCAGAAAGCCTCCTCCAATTAGTTTTATTCTTATACAACCATCCTTTTGTTCTGAGTTCCTCCAGCCCCTGGGTTCTTAGCTGGCCCAGAGTAGTTTTGTCCGTTGTGAGTTGTTTGTGTTTGTTGCTTTAATCACTGAATTGAACTCCCAAGCCAAGCTATGAAATTTTCCAGAAGTCTAGAAATATGCCTTCCATTCCTTTATGTGATTTAATAGTGCCTAGTATTTTACTCAGTAAGAAGAGGAGCTAAATTGAGTAGAAGTATTAGACTCATTCATTCATTCATTCAAAGAATTACATTGTCCATCCTGAACCCCAAAGTCTTTCTATAAAGAAAAAAAAACACGAAAGGAAATACAATCAGTAAAACTGTTCTGCTAAGGAAGAACCTTTTCAATTTGACTTGGCTGTGAACTATTTAAGATTCAGGTTCAAGGGAACTCTTCTAATAAGTTAGTTATTGATTTAGTGGGAATAAAATTTTGATATTTATTAGGAGCAATTTTGGTGACATGCCCTAGATACATGACATTTACATGTTTAGAAAGAATCAATAAGATGGTAATGATACTGCACTGTAATTTAATTAATTAATTAATTAAAACATACATACCCCCCACCTTGTTCTTTAAAGGACTTGAAGTGGTTAAGAAAATTAAACAAGATACACCAATTAAATAATGTGAAAACATACAATGAGGTACCATCTCACACCGGTCAGAATGGCTATCATTAAAAAGTCTACAAATAATAAATGTTGGAGAGGGTGTGGAAAAAAGTGGCCCCCTTACACTGTTAGTGGGAATGTAAATTGGTGCAGCCATTATGGAAAACAGAATGGGGGTTCTTCAAAAAACTAAAAATAGAGTTGTCATATGATCCAGCAATCCCATGCCTGGGCATATACCCAGACAAAAGTATAATTTGAAAAGGTACATGCATTCCTATGTTCATAGCAGCACTATTTACAATAGCCAAGACATGGAAACAACCTAAATGTCCATTGACAGATGAATAGATAAAGAAGATATGGTATATATTGACAATGGGATATTACTCAGCCATAAAAAAGAATGAAATAATGCCATTTGCAGCAACATGGATGGACCTAGAGATTATCATACTAAGCAAAGTAAGTCAGAAAGAGAAAGACAAATACCATATGATATCATTTATATGTGAAATCTAAAGTACGACACAAAAGAACATGTCTATGATACAGAAACAGACTCACAGATACCGAGAACAGACCTGTAGTTGCCAAGGTGGGGAGGGGAAGTAGGTGAAGGAAGGATTAGGAGTCTGGGATTAGCAGGTGCAAACTTGTATACCTAGGATGGATAAAAAACAAGGTCCTATTATACAGCACAGGGAGCTATATTCAATATCCTGTGTTAAACCATAATGGAAATGAATATGATAAAGAATATATATATGTATAACTAAGTCACTTTGATGTACAGCAGAAATTAACACATGTAAATCAACTATACCTCAATAGAATTTAAAAAATTGTGAAAACAGAAAGTAACAAGACTAGATATATAATATAGAGTCAAAAGTAAGACTTAAAAAAAATGGACTTGTGTACTTGCCAAAATATGGCTCTAAGCTGCCTGGCAACCAACCTGAAAAAGATTAACTCCATCAGGTATGTGATACACAGTGTTTAAGAGATGGAAGTAGTTCATTTTTCTCAGAACTATAATGATTCTTAACACAAAGCTCAGGCAAAGACTTCTTTTGAAGATGTTCATTGAATTACGTTGGTGGAATGCCCGTAATCCATGACAACCTCTGTGTAAGTGGGGACCAGGGTGACTTTCATGAGGAGTGCTTATGGAATTTTCAGTGCAAATGATCTTCACATCGAGTGTTGTTCAGTAAAAGGAATTCTACTGATATCTATACAATAAATTCCATGAATAAAATTTTCCCTGGCCGAGCTAAATTTGGCAATAGATTTGAGAGTGTCTGCCTAAATGGACAGATGACTCCGTTAAGTTGGGCTAGCTGGTGCTGTGATAACAAATAACCAGAAAATCTTAGTGGCTTAAAACTCGAATATTTATTTCTTGTCCATGTTATATATTTATCATAGGTTGACAAAGGGTTTCTGCTCATTATAGTCACTCAGAAACCCAGGTGAATAGAGGCTCCAGGCTTTTATAGTCACAGAGACTGGAAGAAAGAACATGGCACACCCACACTGAGTCAAAACCTCTGCCCAGAAGACTCCTCAAGTCTGCTGACATTTCACTGGCTAGCAAGTCAGCCATCGAGCCAGGCCAGGCTTCCATAGGACGAGGATGTACAACCCTCCCATAGGGAGGTGGCTGGGATATTGTAAACAACAGTACAAGTTAGGACAACTCTATCTCCTTAACAAACAACTCGAAAGAATTCTTTTCTCAGCTGACCTGTCCTAAGATACTGGGTGAAAAAACCCTCCAAATTGCATTATTTCCTATTGACTTCTTGAATTGTAGCATTCTCTGCAGGTTAAAAATGAGGGCTATCTGCCTTCACAGAGAGCCCTGCTGGGGGTAGGATTGACATGCTGCTGTGAAAATGCAGTAGCCTATCAAGAACCCATGCCGGAATATTCTCCAAAAGTTAACACTTTTTATTGTTTTTGCAAATATTCCCTGCTTTTTTCCTCCTCTAATTACAACATACTGGCAACTAGACATATATACAAATGCATAGAGATATAATGATGGTGTCTTATGATTCACCTTGACCATTCTCTTGTGACTCCTCCCATCAAAAACATTTATTGGGGCTTCCCTGGTGGCGCAGTTGTTGAGAGTCTGCCTGCTGAGGCAGGGGACATGGGTTCTCGTGCCCTGGTCCAGGAGGATCCCACACACCGCGGAGCGGCTGGGCCCGTGAGCCAAGGCCGTTGAGCCTGCGCGTCCGGAGCCTGTGCTCTGCAACGGGAGAGGCCACAACAGTGAGAGGCCCACGTACCACAAAACAAAACAAAACAAAAAACATTTATTGACTCCCAGTGGCATTCCTAGCATATTTGACAGCTTGACTGGATTATTTTTATAATACCTGTTCCCCAACACACACACCATGTGGTGAAATTATTTTCATGTAGTAATTGGTAATCAACATAATTTTTAATCTTTTTTTAAAACAACAAATAAGTGATTGTGATTTTAAAGATAGCTCAAGTTCATAGAATATTTTATATATGAACTAAAATTTGTATTTTTCAAATAAAACTATTACACTTGCATTTGCATTTAAACAAAAATAGAAAACTCCAATGATCCAATAGAATGACAGAAGTGAAGTAACTCAAGTCTTGATTCTCTGACTTAACGTCACAGCTATGTCTGCCCAAGGCAAGCTCAAGAATTTTCCAACTTATTCTTGGATACGTGTAGCCAAGTATGGGTATCTTGGGGGCCAACGGTATAACTGGGAGTTGGGTGAATTAACTTCCATGTAGAACGCAATGTTTATTAAAGGATATATGATAAAAATGTGATAGTTTGAACCTTACACCGTATTATTAAAACTCAACATTAATGGCAGCAATTGTTTAAAAGTAAGGTACAAAAGTTCTTATTTTTTTGAGGAGGAGCATTTTATCGCTTCATTGTTGAAAGTTGTAGGCAAGAGGAGGTGATTAAAATCAGAATGACTTGGTTTTATTATTGCTTTAAAATTCTGTATATACAGGGTCCCCTCTATTGCTTATACCTGGGACTACTACCAACACCCCCATACACGGTCAGCCACTGGTAACTCCCCATTATTGACATAATTGAGTGCAAAGTAATGACACTAACAAACTTCTCTATCATATGGCCTCAGCCTTTTTTAGCCTACTCCTCCACAATTTTCCTCCTGTGAAAATACCCCATCATCTAGAACAGTGGAAAAATTCTACTCCCTGATCCCTCCTCCTTTTAAAAAAAGACTTCTATGTATTTATTCATATTTCTCCCTCTAACAATTTAAATGTAAAGCACATAGGCTTTGGAGCCAGGATTTTATGGGTCTGAATTTGCTCCCTGCAGTTCATAAATTCTGTGACTTTGGGCAAGTTATCAAACCTATCTGGGCCTTAACCTCCTCATCTGGAAAAATGGTGATAACAGCCTGGTTTACAGATACTCCTGGATTAGATGAGAACAAAATATATGTGGGATTGTCTGTGACAATAAATATATTTTTATTATCTCCCTTACAAAATTTTACACGTCCATCACTTATGGAACTTTGGTTCAAAATAGGTCCTCATAGAACTTGAACAAGTGCATTGAACTGGTTGAACGTGATGGTATACAAGCTACAAAGGTACATGTTAGAGGCTCATGCTCCAGCACTTTCTCTAATTGCTTCAGCTGTGAGCTTTGAGCATCGTCATGAGAAGAAAATCTAGGCTATTTTTCATTTGGCCTCAGTTCTTCTTCAGCTGTCCAGAGCTCTCTCATTTAGAACAAACACTGTGGCAAAACAAGGAGGCAGCAGAAGCATAACTGGGAGTGTTAACCACAGGGGAATCTGGATGAGGTGTCCGTTTCACCTGCAGAACTGTCTTAGCATTTTGAGCAGCTCAGAGGTCAGGAATGCTGTTGTCATCGGCGTCAGAGCTGCGTCCTGAATAAATACCAAGTTAGGAGGAAGATGACTCAGCCCTCAGAGCTGCCTAAGCCTCATACTCCTCCGATATTTTAAGCAACACAAAGTGGTAAGCAGCTGTTAGATATCTTTGCTTCTTTATTCAAGCAAAGCTTAGCCTGTTCCATTCGGAAAGAAAATGGTCATAATTTCCAGCCCATTTAAAGCTCTCCTTGCATAGAATTGTTACTGCACACGTAGCCTGGACCACACAACTTAGTTTTATATAGCCTCATCTCATTTTCTAATTACTTCCTGATTCCAAGTGGGTATTAAATTTGTTGTGGGAGGAGACAATACTTCCTCTTACATTCTCTCCGAACTTAAAGGTTAGTCTTGGACCCATAGTAGGTGGTACATACAAACACTAATTTCATTTGTATAGGACGTTAAAATGAACAAGTTACTTCTACATCCATTCTTGCCTTTGAACTTCACTATACCGCCTAAAGTAACTGTTATCTCTATTTTATAGACCAGGAAACTAAGGTTCAGAGAGATGAAGTGTACTGCTAATGATCATAAAACTAGTAATTAGCAGAGCCTGAACTTATATATATCTTTGGAAAAAATATATGGAATTTATGTAATATAATTCCAAACATTCAATCTTAAATTTACATTGTTTAATGAGAGCTAAATTGAAAGACTTTAAGAAGAGTATTTAATTTTTTTCTAGGTATTGGATTCCTGTTGCTCACCTTTTTCCTCTGGCTCTGGAATTAGAATACCTTTTTTAAATTGTGAAGATGTAGATCTTAAACCTAATTATTTTATATGTACACAGAAAAGTTTACCTGTGCATATGTAAGGAGAAATGGCACAGGAAAACTCCCAAGTAATAAGAAACCACAAATTCATGTGTATTCTAGTTAATATGTTTGTAGCAGATTTTCAGAGAATTCACAATATTTGGGCACGTCATTGTTCATCTTAAAGATAAGGAAGGATGAGCAAGAGTCTGTGTGGTTAAAGGAGAACCAAACTGTAAGTCATTTAGTGTTAGAGTCACTTGATTCAGGTGACAGGTCTCTATGGAGCATCTACATTTTGTATCACGGTTTTGAACACATGTTAAAAATGGGGAGGTCAGGTACTCTTGGAGGTCAATCAAGATAACCCAGGTTGTACACTAAAGTGAGTCAGAAGAAACTGGAGAGCTACCTAGCTTTTTCATTTTGGTCTTCTGCTACAAACGGACAGCAACTCCGAGACTGATGGAAGACACTGGCCTCGATGATTGTTTTGATTCATAGATTCCTGGTATAGAATGTAATTGAGTGTTTTGTCTTTAGAGGCTTCCTTTTTCAGTTATTGACAGACTAGAGTAAATAAACATCCTATTTATATCAACAAAGTAATAATTGAAGCAAATTAAATGTTAAAGCCTGTTAAATCTGTAAAAGAAGCTGAGTTTCAGTCTGAGTGAGTGCAAGCACAACAATTTAGTCTTGATTTGAGAGATTATTGAGTATGATGTGCAAACATTTTATTTTGCTTGTATAATTAATGTCCTCAGTAATTTGCCATACCTTTTATTTCATTCATGAAAATTGTGAAGGATTAACTGTAAGTGGATATTTGAGGAAGTTGGCTTCACTGATCACCAAAGTAGGAAAAGAGTGGTCCAGGGAGGGGTGGGGAGTAGGAGAGTGTTCAGAAGATTATTATTGTAGCTACAGAGAAATCCATATTTCTATCTCCCAGTTTAATCCCTCCATCCCACTCTCTGTGCATTAATCTGGAATAGATCACTGTGCTTCTCCATTAAAAATAATGCACGGACATTTAGATTGATGATTCCTGCTGCATTCAAGGTTCTGTAAATAATGATAACATTACTGTCTAGCACATTATATAAGATCACCTAAATTATAAGTAGAAGATGTATCATGTCATGGTCAAGTCTAATATGTATAATTTACAGGCTTAATTCTCACTGTCAGAAGTGTCTGTTGAAGAGGGCAAGAGTAATCACCCTTATCTAGAAAAATATGTGACGCCTGTATCTTTCTCTAAATCTGGAGTTTAAGAAATTGCACAATCCAAAGGAGAATCCCTCTCAAGGGGAAAAGTGAGATCATTTGCAATCATCTCGCCCTCACTAAATTTCATTGAGCACATTTTGTGAACCTAGTGTGTGTTGGACACAATATGGAGTGTGATTGTGGCAATGTTGGGAAGGGGAAAAAGTTGTTAGCTACCTGCCGTGCTTTCAAGGTTACCGTGAGCTCGTTCAGGAATTTCGGCTGTCTTTTAGTTCTGGTTAGGAAGTACCCTGAAGTGTTATTAAAAATTCTTTCACTTTACTTTCATTTTGTCCTCAAAGTCTTATGCTTTAATTTTGTTGCTGTTGTTATTCTCTGAAACCATATTCAGCTAATATTGGCCTTTCTCACAGCTCTATCTATCCATCTTTCAAATATTTTTTTTCTCTTCCAAGACAGCTTTATCATTTCTTATCTCATCTGTCTTCTTTCTTGTACATTTTTGTTGATTTTCTTTATGTAACAACTTCAGACTCCATTTCGGCAATTTATGATTTCATGAGTCTGTCGACAAATCTACCATCATCACCACCTATTGGTGCATAGAACTGATTTACTCTTCTTCCCAGTTCATAGCTTCTCACACCCCAGAAAAGACCCTTCTTTTGTTTTATTATCTTCTTTAATCTATTGCTCTACGTCTCTTCTCCTTCTTTCTTAGGTAACTGTTAGTCATTCAGTGTATTAGGTTGAACTTTATGAAACTGACGTTTGTGTAACTCAAAACAGTCTAATATCAGCATTTCCATGTGATTCAACTTAATATGTCTTTCCAATCCACATTTATTATTAATTATATGTATACCATAAAAATGTACAATTTTATGCATATGTGTGCACATATTCCCTGACTAAATTAGTAGTGCCACCTCTATCAAACACCAAGTCCATACAAACATAGGACCTTTCCTGTGTTTTGTATTCTCTTTCATTGGTGTTTGCTGCTGCATAGTCATCGTGAGATGCAGTGGCTTTGCTTCTTTCTCCAATATCGTTTTGTATATTCATGGGTCTTTATCGTTTTTTGGATAGATTTTAGCTAATATTTAGCGATTAGTCCTCTAGTTTTAAAATAATTTTTCTCCTATTCTCTATCCCTTAGTCTGTTTGTTCTGCTGTCCTTTAGATTTCTCTACAGTGTATTTCAAATTTTCTACTGCATTTTTTTCTGTTGGCTTTTATAATTTTGATAACGAAGACCTCTATCATGTTTTCTGATTGTTCCTTGCAACAGCATCTTGTTCTTGATTCATGGATACTATATCTTCTCTTATGTCTTTCAAAATAATACTAGCTTTCTTTGTTTCTCTGTTTAGTTTTCTCCTTGCAAAGTCTCTCTTTCCTCCAACTTGCTTCTCATCTCCCCCACCCCCAGTGCCTGCTCATATTTAAGAGTGGAGCTTTGTGAGACAAATGAAATTGTTTCTCAGATTTCTCTGCCACCAGTTCACGATTCTCTGCCCTAGTTTGCTAAGCCATTTAATATACATTCTTCTGTTTTTCATCATCTGAAGTTTTATTGCTATTCCTTCATCCTCTGTTCTTTTTGTCCTTATAGATTTATGCCTTAAAAGATCCCTTCACCATTGTTTTATGGGCTTTATGGAGAGGATGGATTAAAAGGCAAACCTCCAATCCCCCATCTTTAACTAGAAATCCCTGCTGTTATCTTTTATTATTTCCTTCTTGGTGGTTTACTTGGTCACTCTTTTGCTAGTGCTTTGAGTAATCACTTATCTATTTAAATCTTTCTTTGGTTTCTGATAAATGTATTTAAAATTTTAAATCTTCTCTAGTACTACTTCAATTCCAGAATTTGACCTGTAAGTTTTCATTGTTACTTCACTGTAAAGGTTTCATAATTTTTCTTATGTCTTTCTCTTTAATTGAAATATTTTTATGTAAAATGTTCTCTCATTTCCAGTAACGTAGAGTTTTGAAAGCTATCACTTAATAGTTTCTGATTTTATTGCATTGTGATCAGATCAAAAGGTCTATGTGATATTAATTCTTTGGGGTTTATTGAATCAGTTTTGTGGCCTATTGTGCGGTAGATTTTTTGGGGGGGGGTAATCCATGTGTACCTGGAAAAAAGAATTGTGTCCTCTGTGTTTGTTGAGTGAAAAGATTTCCAGACAACTGTAAATCAAGTTCATTCATCCTCAAATCTTTTTTCATCTTGGTTATTCTTCACAACTGCTTGGTTCTTTCTCATGGTTCTTCTATCCTCTCTCAAGTCTAAAAGCCTCCCTTTCTTCTCTGGCATCTTGCAAAAAAGAGCCAGGGATTCCTGAAAATTGTGATAGTTCTCCATTCTGTGAGTCTGTCTGATCCTTCTTCCATTTTATTAATACAATACAGTTTTGGCTGTTTATATTTTTCCATTTGACTGTTTGTTATCAGAGGCCTCTGTTCTTTTTCTTTATTCTTTACATTGTCAGTTCTTATTTTCAGATACAGCCTAGTTTTCAGAGCAGCCTAGTTTCGTGCATAGTAGTACCTAGAGTTTATCCTACCAGTATTTATAGAATTAAATTAGATAAAGAGATGGTCCTGTCCAGGTAATTCTTACACTCTGAAATCAAATAAATAATCGCAGAGTGGTAAAGGGGAATTTAAAGAGACCACATCAAATATTTTCATTTTATAAGTAGAAAAACTGAAACTTAGAGAAGTTAAGTAACTTTTCTAAAAGTCTACAATTAGTTAATCTAGTTACTTTGGTTAGTTAATCTGTTCTATTAACATTTTTCTTAAACATTTAAAATAAAATTTAAAAAAGGCAATTCCCCCCAAAATAAAAAATAAAATAACAAATTAAAAAAAAGAAATTGAGGATAAAAATGTTTTCACAGACCTAATGATACGATAATATTTGTAAAAATGCATTTTAGGCAATGAAGTGTTTTACAAATGTAAGAAATGTTATTATAGTTTAGTACTACAAGGTTCATGATAGAATTCTTCTGAATGCCTGATGCATATATTGACTATTTTTGCTATTAATATGTATCAGATACATTGTGAGGTTTCCCTGTTTCAGAAATGATTAAATATCCTAGCTCTCTCATAACTTCTGGTTTAGTAGAGAAGGCACATATGTAAAAGAGAAACCCAATATAGGGAGGTAAGTGCTCTAAGGAAGAAAGCGACAAGTCAGAGGTTTTGCAGTGAGGGAGTGTCCCCCCCTCCCAAGAGGTCAAGGGAGGCTTCCCAGAGGACAGACTCTGAGTCATCAATACAACCATTGCTTGAAATGACCATCTCTCCTTTGTTCTCTGGTGAACATCCACAGGAAATTTTAAGTCCTTCGGTATTTCTACAGAATATTTTGGGAGTGGAGGTGTGGAAGAAAACAAAGTTCCAGAGTTAAGCTGTGCTTGGTTTTTGGAGAGCCTATGGGTCCCATATCTTGCAGAAAATGGGAAGCCATTAGAAGAAAATATTTGTGTATAGTAATAGTGATGCCTTAGGTAGACTGAAACGTTGTTATGTTGTCTAGGTACACTTGTTTGTTGGATATTTACAGGAAAACATTCGTTGATTGTTAGGCTTAGGGTTGCCATTTCTTTTTATTTGTGGTTGTTCCTCATCTATTCACTATTATTTTGCTAGGGAAGCCATAATTAGAGTGAGATGCCAAGAATCCAGGGAGGGAAGAAGTGAGGAGTTTAATGAAGATAGAAATTTAGGGGAATTATTTATGTTCTCCAGACTTGTCAACCTCTCAACTTTTTTTCAGAAGTTTTCTTTTATATATTGTTCATTCTCTTTTCTCTCTCCTTCCTTCCTCCCTCTTTCTTTTTTCTCTTTCTCTGCCCCACATTATTTCCTCCCTCCCTCCTTTCCTCCCTTCCTTCCTTCCTCCCTCCCTCCCTCCCTCCCTTCCTTCCCTTCCTCTTTCCCTCTTTTTTTCTTTCTTTCCTTCCTTCCTACAACCCAGAACAGATTCTATATTTTTGTTCCCATCTGGTAGGTCTTTGGGATGAAGATGGGGTTGTGGAAGCTCACACTTTATACTCATTGTTCACTGGTAAACCCTAAACTGTCTGGGGGTCATTCCAGCCAGGGACAGAGTCAAAATTCAAAGCACCTTGACAGATTTTTTTTGTATTTCAGTCACTTATACCTAATTTACTCAAGGGGAAGAGAATTTTCAAACAAAATAATTTTCAACCCAAATATTGCTTTTTTTTTTTTTCAATTACTAAACCAGAGAAATTCCTTAAGCAGTAAAATGTTGAAAAGCCAAAGATTTTTCATGCTGGTTCAAAATTGCTGCCACTTACATTACTATAACCATGCATCCACCCAGAATGGCAGCCCTCTGTTTATTTTGTTACTCCAGGTGCTTCTGTAGTGCATACAAGTGGTAACCAGTGACTTGGCTATTGTTATGAGTTTGTATTACATTTTATATTGTTTTTTGTTCTGTATTGCTCCAAGATTGTATTGCAGTTCTTTATTTCTAATTTTATTTTGTCTCTTTTCTTTGAGGTAATTATATTTGCATTATAATGTCAAATGGGTAAACATTTTCTTGCTTCAAAATGCTATGAAATTACAATATCACACAGTTTAAAATTGTGAACAAATGTGCTGATTATGTTCACTTTGCTTACTTTAATAATTTTAAGGCTGTTCTTCTATTTTCTTTTTTAAAGTTTAAGAAGTCCAACAGCATGGCTTTGTGTGTGTATCTGTCTGTATGTGTGTGGATGCATATGTGTGTGTGTGTGTGTGTGTGTGTACAAGGGGAATCTCTTAGTGATTTATGGATATTAAATGATTTGTCCAACTTGTGAGTAGGTACAACCAGAATTAGAACTCAGATCTCATGAGTCCTCATATATTGATCTTTCCTCTCTACTTTTCCACCCTTGATATAATTAATATACCCAATCAATTGTCTTGGTCTCTGAAAGTTAAGTAAAATAATTTCAGGTGTGAATCTCATCCAGCATAAAGTTGTGAAGGCACAGATCAGGGGAGGTGGATAGCATTAAAAATTTTATAGTTACTAGTTGAGTATTTTGTGTTTGCTTGGGCATCGAGGTATACATAATGAGGTTTATGACAACATAACTTATCATAAACTTTCAAAGAAAATTACAGAGTGTTTTATCAGGTCAAAATAATTTTGGATAACTTGTAGGGTTGATTTGTTCACCCCACTTTTCTCATGAATTAACTATAATAGTAAAGCTCATTTTCTTTAGACCATAAAATGATGGAAATGAAAGTGCCTGAGAGTGTTTAATTTCACTCCCTTGAACTATGATAGGGCAAAACTTTTCCAAGTAGATGGATATACACCTTTTTCGGAAGATTCCCTGATCTTGTAGAATGAACAGTAGACAGATATTTAACTAAGCTTTTATAGAGATTAGTAAGATATGCTCTCTGAATTTTTACAAAGAGTTTAAAATATGAAGAAGTCATATGATCAATACTTACTTGATTATTACAGGCAGATTATAATAATGGTCATAAAATACACATAAAAAAGACATGTTCTGGGAAATCAGAGTATGACAGGCATCTGTAGCTTAGGCATGTCAGGAAAGGCTTCCTGGTGGAGGCATTAAGATGAACATTGAAGGATGTGTAGGAGTTCGAGAAGGACGGGAGGTGGAGGGGACTGGGGTTGACGTGCATGTATGGAGCAAAGGCTTGGAGTCTCTGGAGTGTGTGTGACCCAAGCAGGGAGGGGCACAGGTCACAGGTAAGGAGGTCCTGAGAGGTATCCCTGCACAGGGAGTGGAGACAGAATGGAGACAATCTTAATGGCAGAGTGAGAATTTATAGATTATTCTATATGATGATTCTGGGCGATCAGTGCACGCTCTCGAGCCAAGAGGAATTCGAGGAGAACAATGCCTTAGAAAGATTAGTCTTCTGAGTTGTGTAACAGGGATTGAAAGGGGAATGTGACTGGAAGTGGGGGGTGGGCAGAGAAAGAGATGTAACAAGGGTGGCGACAGAAAGGGGATTTGGAAGGAAGTAGTTGATGGCAAGAGATTTCCTGGACTTGGCAATTGGTTTGATAAAGGGGCAGAGGACACAGAGTAAGCAAAACAAAGGAAAGAAAAAGAAAAAGCAAGGACCCCTCCCCTTGGTGTTTCTGTCTGGTTGGCTGGTAGCAAGGTGGCTCTGTAAGGCACAAAGAAGTCTGAGGAGCAGCTTTTGGGGTAGGGGTGAGGGTTGTGGATGGCGAATAAAAGATCACTTTACATCTAAACGAAATGCCTCCTATGTCAGCTTAAAACACTGGACATACAAAAGATTTAACACCTGACCTTTTGTTTTGCACAAGGCCTGTGTGATTTTCGTGCTGCCTTTTGCTCACAGCCTGTATTTTATGAGTACGTCTTCACTGAAGAAAACCGGGCCCGGCTTGTAGTTGGAACAAAGTACAATTTCCTGAGTTGGAAAAAACATTAACAATAACAGTAGCAGTAACATCAACAGAGATCACAACAACCGAACCCAGAAAATCCAGCTGGAGCAGGGAGCGTGCAGCCCTTTTTGCTCACTATCCCATGAAATTCTCCTCATTTTATTGCTTCCTGCTTGCTCCGTGACTCCATGCCCAACTTCAGCCTGCTCGGGTGAGCCTGCTGGGGGTGCCCCCCGCGCCATTGCGCGCACTGCCCTAGGATCAAAGCATTCTTTCTCCATCCTCATCTACCTCTTCTCCCTACTGCTTGTCTGCCTTCTCCTGCAGGGGGTCAGGCTGGCCACATTTCCACGTCCCAGTGCCTAGCCCTTTTATACAAAGTTTTCTTTGTTAATCAGGAGAAGTAAATGCAAATCCTCTCTATGTACAATGAACTGCTTTCAGAAGAAGGTGTGACAGTGATATAATGACCTGGTGAGTTTTCAGACAAGGAGGATCAAAATATCTTGTTTTTGTTTTCCAGAGATTAGTATTTGAGAGACGTGTGTGTGTGTGTGTGTGTGTGTGTGTGTGTGTATTTGTGTGTGGATATGTGAGTGTGCGTCTTTTTGTCCACATTCTTCCTCTGGGAAACAATATCAGTCCGAAATAGAGCAGTAGAGTCCTTGCATTCTCTTCTTTTCCGTGTCTGTATCTGAATCATTCTTAACATTAGTGTCAGTGCAAGAAGGCTTTGTGATTGAAACTGCAGGATTGTCTGTGTGCCTTTGGTGGGTTAATGAACTTTCATATCTAAACTTAGCCTGTCTCTCTCATAGTCCCTGGTTAGGGTTGAGAGGGGTATGTGGTACGTGGGCTAGCTCCTGTTCGTTGGTTGTAAAGCCAGATTGAACTGAAACATAAGCACTGCCCTCCATCAGGTTTCTCTGGAAGATATTAATAAAAACACAGCGACTGTTCATTCTGTTTTTCACTTTTACTTGTCACTGCTTCTTGCACCAATCAAGCAAACAGTTGGTCATCACTTAGTTAAAGTACAGGTAAGTTATGAGGCAGTCTTTTGAACAATTCAGCGATCTTTGGGTATGGCCTACACTTGAAGACCTTCTTGGATGACAGCCTAGGTAGTTAAACATTTCAGAGAAAAGATGTAAAATGAAGAGGTCTGTGTCCTGTTTTATTTAATTTCTCCTTCCTTTGTTAGCATGGTAGAACCAAGAAGACGGTGGCTTTATTTGACCTCCTCTCCATGGGAATAGTAACTATAATGGATTTAATTAACTATGTGGTATTGACGCAATTAGTTATCCTGGTGATTATACTTCTTTAATAAAAGCACTTCATTTGAGATGTGCTGGGGTCTGCAGTGGCCCGAGCCCTACCCCTATGCCTCATAACTGTCTAGACATTGGAACTGCGTACGTATTTTACCAGCAGCTCTTGAGAGAGGTTATCTTGAATGGCTTAAGGTAATTGGGAACTAATGATTTTGCCCCCTGGTTTCAGACTCCCTTGCTTGGAGAACAGAGAAACTGTTGGGGGAGGGGTAGCCGCTCATTCCGCGTAAACTAAAAGGAGGGGGAAGGGCTGTGTTTTGGAAACCATATGCTCTTAGGAACTGTTTCTATTTATGCTAGAGTCAGAGAGTAACACCAGAGGGAATTGGGGGGTGTTTAATCCATGGGTGGACTGTATAAATACATTGAACTAAATGTACACGGTGTATGGAGACATATGTTCACATTAACAGGAATGCCGGCGATGCACTTGTCTATTAACAAAAACGCAGTCCATTTCAGTATTAAAAGTACATCACTGCTTAAATCTAGTCAGCAGGTGACTAACAATGTCCCTTTCACACAGCATAGTGGACAATGAAGTCGGACTGTATGGAAAAAATAGGACAAATATAAAAGAAGAAACATATAATGCAAAAATTTCCATATGAACATGTCAATAATAATATCCCAAGAAATCTCAAAGAAGAGAACAAAAGCAAAAAAGATTATCTAGCTGTGCCTGGACCCGTCCACAATAAAACATCGTGCTTGAACCCCCTTAGTCTCCTCACTATTCAACTTGGGTGATGGACGGGGACTGGGGAAGGATGTGGGTGAGGAAGGGAATGGTGTAGACGTGGAGAGGAGGTTGAGACACGTAGCTGAAATAGGCTCTGCTGAGAAATACTAGTTTCTGCATGCAATCCCTCTTGCAGCTAGAAGTGCTGTTTCTTTCCCAGTCTGTTTTATTTGACTCTTCTCGTTTCAAAGCTGTGCTTTCCCCTGTCACCTCTTCCTGCAGCTCTTTATCCCGCAGTACTGTGCTGCCTCCCCTCCACGTCTCCCTGTCTAGAGACACGCAGGGAAATCACTGCAGGCATCTGACTGCTTCATGCGGCACAGGAAGGAAAGCTGTGGGTCATCCTAACAGCCAAACCCATAAACAAGCACCATCGCAAAACCAAACAAATGGAAGAGAAGTGCCTCAGTGGAGGTACCTGCTAACAAGACTTGTTCCTCTGCCATGAGGGATGCTCCTGCAAAAGCCTCCGTCCCTCATTAAATCAATAAAATCAAGTGTCCTTTATTTTAAGCCTCTGCACTGTAATCCAGTAGCAAGGAGAGGGGCCCAGGCTTTTCATCTCATTGTTTCAAAACAGATCGTTTGGTTAGAATTGACAAAAGGTTCATTCCTTTACCTTTGTGGAAATGTCAGTAAAAGGCAGGTGCTGGGCATTCGGACTCTTTTGCTCACTAGAAGAAAAAACGGAGAGAGAGAGAGAGAGAGAGTGTGTGTGGGGGGAGGGGGGATCTGTGACAGGCTAACTGCATGTACTGAAGCCTTCTAAGACATTTTGTTTAGCTTGATATTGTGCAGCAGTGAGGAGAGAGGTGGAATCTATTGTGTGCCAGCTGCATGAATCGCCGGATTGAAGTCTAACAGCCTCAGATCCTCTTTTATACGGTAAAGGGGAGATTAAAGCAGGGAGCTCATATGTCACAAAATAGAGGTACAATGCAGTTCTGGCTTGCTTAGTGCACTCAGCCGGCATTTGATCCAAATTTAGCCAAAGGGAGTGAACAAAAGTGTGCTGCCATCAGCCAGGGAGGTGACAAATGTTGGGCTGTAATATCCAAAATTCCTTTTCTGTTTGCAAAATGTCATCGCTCCTTTGTCAGCTTCATTATGATTGAATCTATGTATAGTCACAGACCAACTGGAAACAAACAAAAACACCCAAACCCTAGCTAAATTATTCTACACCTGCCTCTTCCTAAGCTGTGTAATTGATACGGAGCACAGGGAAGGTTTGTTTTTTGTTTTTTTATCTAGGATTTACAACCCCAGTTATTTAACAAGTATTTGCTGAAGGCTATAGTATATTCTAGAAGTTGAAAGGGCTACACAAGGAATCTAACACATATCTTTCTACTCTCTAAAAACTTGCAGTTGGGTTAAAGAGATAAGATAGGCAGACTGACTGACAGACAGACATGCACACACACATACTTAGGAACAAAGGCAGTGGAGCATTTTGTTTAATGACTAAATACAGTAGCATAAACAAGAAATACTGTAGGAACTCAGGAAAAAATGAGTTTTGAGTGAAACATTTTTTGAAAGCAGGGTAGAAAAAGGGAACAATTATGTTTGGAGTACTAGTCCTTTTCGATATCTGACATGTGCTACATCATGTCATACAGAGTGTGTATATAGTTGTATTTTTATCATCCCCATTTAATAGACAAGGAAAGTGAAGCCCAGAGAAATAAGTAACTGCCCAGAGTCACATAGTTGATAAGAGGTGAGCAGGAATTTAAACTCCCAAGCTATTCACTCTTCATCACATCCCCAACCTGCTTGGCAAAAGAATGGAAGCGAGACGCTCTGAAAGAACAATCAGCCTGGCATCTCGCCTCTTCCCCTCACTAAGTGAATTCTCCATCTGTCCTCCCTGAAACTTCCAGGCCCTTACCTGTTTCTGTTTCAACTGAATTATTAGCCCCTTTCTCTGTATTTAGATTTCCTTCCCTGGACAGTCTTCATGGTCACATCAGTAATAAAACTTTATTTCTAGAAGAGATCATACTGGTGGCTTGTCTAAGGTCAAAGAGGTTATTAGTTGTGAGCATGAGCTACAATTTGTCTTTCGAAGCCCAGCCCAGTGTTCTTTCTGGCAGCACCCACTGCGTTTCTCAACCTGCATGCTGATCGTCAAGATGGACTTCTAAGACCTACCAAACTTCTGCTGTGTTCACCATACCTATCACACCCCTACTATTTGCTTTTCCTTTTGCTTTATAGAGGAAACCTCAAGGAAGATGGAGACCCATGCGGCTCCGGCCATCTGCAACACCAGGGACTCCAGTCACAATGGAGCAGTCATGTCTGCTCACTCACTCATCTCTTTTTTGAGACGCCCAGGAGCCATTCCAGACATTCTGTCTTTTCAAGTCCTCCATGCAACTGGTAGATGATCTCCTCTTATATCTTAATGAGAAGACGGACATCATCTGACATGAGATACCTCATTTTCACTTACTCACATACTCATTTCCGGCTCCCTGCCCTCGTTCTCCCAACTGCCCTGTCCAGTGCCAGAAGAGCTGCCCCTCGCTGGCTTCCCTATACTAAATGGTAGGGTTGCTGAGGGCTGGTTGTAGGGCTAGTGTCCCTTTTAGCCCTCAGATTTCCCCCATTCCATCTCAGAAGTCTCAGGTCTGTACACCCCAGCTACATACCGCAATCAACACCTGAACTCAGAGAAGCGCCTATAAACATGGATTTGTAGAATCTTTCAGGCTCATTATGCTATTATGCTAAAAATCCGTATATGCATTTTTATTTTTATTTTTTAAATAGGAGGAAGAATCCACATGCCAAAGGAACACATTTATAATTGTGGGATATCAGGCACCATTGAAAATGACTAAGGAATTTTAGAGACAACAGTCCTCAAATCACATCACCTCTGGTAGGGGTCCATCTTCTGTGTCTAAATGGACAGCCTGCTCTGCTTATCAGCTCAGTGCTAAATCTTCACCTGAAGAGCACCTCCCGTTCTTTTAGGACACAGCTTGTTCTCATGATTTTCTGGCCCTTTCTCTGGCTTTTCTCATCTCTACTTCCTGACTCTCCATGGATATCTTCCCCTTGGGATACACACGTTCACACAACTTAACAATTCTTCATTTGATTCTGTTGCTGACTCTTAACAGTTCTGTAGAGCTCCTCTCTTTTACTGCCTGAACTTCCAAATGCATATTGTATATATTCTCTGTCCCTGTTTCTCACTGCCTGCCCATTCTTCAAATTTTTGATTAACTTCCAGTCAACAAAACTTCTTGTGGCAATCTACTAGGTCCTTATTCTCCTTAATGACTTTTTGAAATCCAACTCTTCTAACAAACACTTCTTCTAGAATAATCATTCTCAATCCTATCAGACCCTCAATTCCTTTTAAAGCAAATGCTTGTAATGCTGCCCTATCATCCTGTAATGAAATGCATTGACAATATAACTTTCATACCCACATAATTTTAATAACATAACGCCTTAGTTGTATATCAGTGAGAATTAAAGAAAAGTTATTTCTAATAAAATAATATGCATTAATATATAAAATCACCATTAATACAATAGATAGAAAAGCAGATTAATACAAATGTAATTCAAATATCATGAGCAACATGATATTTACCTCAAAAATATGAATCTATGAACTGATGAACAAGGTTTGATAAAGATTCAAATAAGGCAAAGAACAACACAGTAGTTGCATTTCTAGAAAATTTGTTATATTTAAAAACATGCAAATAAATTAGGTGCTAGGCTGAAATAATTGTAACTTTTTTTTTTAACATGTAGGGATATCCATGAGTCATTCAAAAGTTTGTTTGATGCAAAACAATTCTTCATTATATGGGACTGTCTCAGACTGCAAGATATGTAGCATTCCTGCCCCTACTCCCACACAACGTAAAAATATTCTCCAGTACTGTTGGCAACCAAAAATTTCTAAAATACCCCTTCATGGGTGGTGTGCTACCCCTTAAGAATCAATATTCTATATTATCTCATCTTTGGTTCAAGTGTCATTTCCCTTTCTGCATCTCAGATCCCTCTTTATCCTTTGGTGGGTATGTCCTTTTAACTGTGGATATTCTTCAAGGCGTAATCCTTGCCCATCTCTCTCTCTCTCTGCTTTGTTGACACATAATTTATACAAAATACAATATATATATATATATATATATATATATATCAATGAGTTTTCTGTGTCTAGAGTTTTACTTGTTATAGAATTTCATATTAATTAAATCATACGGTACTTAGTGTTTACTAATAATTTCTTCTACAATATATAATCTGCTATTAATCCCATCCTGTGTCTTTATTTCAAATATTGTATTTTTCACCTCTGGAAGTTTTGGGTTTATTTTTACTTTTCTGGGTTTTTTTTCTGAAGTATAGTTGATTTACAGTGTTAATTTCTTCTGTATAGCAAAGTGACTCAGTTATACATATATATATATATATATTTTCTTTTTCATATTCTTTTCCACTGTGGTTTGTCACAAGATATTGAACATAGTTCCCTGTGCTATATAGTAGGACCTGGCTGTTTACTTTTCTGTTTTTAACAGACTATTTTTTAGAGCAGTTTTAGGGTCACAGCAATATTGAGCAGAAGTATGGAGATTTCTTACATACCTCCTACCTGTATACATGCATAAAGATTTACTTTTTAAAATCTTTTCCATTTTTCTACCTTATCATGTTCATGCTTTTTTCTACCTTCTTCAATATGAAATATATATATTCATATATGTAAAAATTGTTTTAAATTCTTGGCCTATTAATTTTATTACTCGTGTTACATCTGTGTCTGTTTCTATTGATTTCTTTCTGTCTTTCTTTGGTTATGTGTCATTATGTTCCCACTTTTTTTCAGGTATGACATTTTTTCATTGGCTACCAATATTGTGAATATTATGTTGAGGAATGCTGGGTGTTTGTTTGTTTTGGACTTTTCCTGGGGCACATTTGTTTGGAATCAATTAGATAGTTTTAGGTTCATTTGAAACTTGCTGGAAGCTAGGTGGGATGAAATCTAGAGCAGCCTTTTGTCTAAGACCAATATTCTAATAGTCTAAGGCCACTACTAACTTCTAAAAATTCTACCCAGTGCTAAGTGCCTTTCTACATTGGCTGGTGGGAACATGAACCAGTCCCAGTTTTGTCTGATCTAGGGAGTTGTTTAGCCTACTGATTTCCAGTAGATTTTTCTCCAGCCTTTGGTAGTTTCTGCTCCTGTATGTACAGAACAGGACTGAGACAGGTACTTGAGGGGCTCTTTCTGCAGTCCCTGGAGCAGTCTCTCTGTGTCCTTCCTCTCTGATATTCTGCCCTAGAGATTCTAGCCCATTTGACCTTTCTGCAGACGGAAATGTGGGGCAATTGTAGAGCTCACCTCATTTGCTTCCTTTCTTTCAGGAATCATACTCTTGAAATGTGTACTTTTAAGTATTTCCAAATTCTTGTTTCATATTTTTTACTTGTTTCAGTTAGGAGTTTAAATCTGGTCCCTGTTAATCCATCATGGTCAGAAGCAAAATTCTCCACTCTCCTTGAAGGGTCCATCATTCATCCAAATATAATAGTTACCTTTATGAGGCTATCCCACAAAGTTGAAGCTCACTCGGTGACCTGTCACTCAGGCATGTTATGTTGTTAGATTTCCAACCGTACATTAGTCAGTTCCACATGAATTTTTTCCTGTCTTGTCAAAATTGACAACTTTTTTCCTTTTTCTTAGGGTCCACAAAAGACACTATTATATTTTTTTAACCAGATATCCAGACTCTTCATTTTGAAGTTATTTTTGAATCCTTATACTTTTTCACTGCCCATATGTCATCGAAGTCCTGCAGATTCTTTCAAAATTTCTCATCTGTCTTGTTCTCTCTATACCTACCACCACCAATGTATTCAAGATCTTTGTTATCTCATGTCTTTGATGTAAAAATATTTTGTAACTGACTCTCCACTCTACTCTCTCCCACAGTAATTCAATTTGCATAAAATATTATTCATTGCATTGATGTGTTTACAAAATAAAGTGTAAAAGGCTTGTATTGGAATATTTGACATTATTCAGCTCTAACCAGTTTTTCATAACTTATCTTCCACACGTAGCTTTAACTTCTACTTCCAACAAAACCCTGAGGATATTCTAGTACATGGTTGTTCCTCAGTGTTTTGTGAGCCTATCATACTAATTCAGGCCTCCATGCCTTTGCTTATGATATTATTTCTGCTTAGAATTCCCACCTCCATTTTCTCAGATTTTCTTTATGTCCTGCCTTCTTGTAAGATCCAGTTTAATTTCCACTTATGATAGAGAAAATCTAGCATGGATCTTTCTCTAAGCTCTGGACTAAATTTTTTCTTTTCTACACCTATTGGCTTTTAATCACATGATGTTGCAGAGTATTAGTCAATGACTTATTGTGGTCTTCCAGACATTCCCATTCAATATACTCAACCAGTCACACCCATACTATGATGGTGTGTACAGCAGGCGAGAGGCCAAGTGCTGACCTTCCAGATTCCTGCCTTGCTTGAGTTGACCCCATGACTTCTTTTATGCTGTGTTACCTTTCCTTCCTACATTTTTTCATTAGGCTCTTTGTTAAGGAGCTAAGTGAACCAAACTGAGAAAGGGAAGAAAAAAAGGAGGAGAAAAAGAGAAATTTCATTTATTTGAAACAAGAAAATAATGAGACTTTTTAATATAGAGATAGAAATAGATCGGGTAAAGCACTATGCATATAATTCCAGAAGGAGTTCCAAACTTTCTCAGACAATTGTTTGTGACACGAATATTGTACATCTACCAAGAAGCCTATTGTTGAGCACTTTCTGCTTGGAAGAAGTATAGTTATAGTGAATAAGAATGCAAGTGTGCTCAGGAACTTCTTTGGGTTCAAATCTCATCCCCGAAGCTTATGAGATGTGTAACTGTAGGCACTTTGTTCTCTGTTCTTTGGCTTCTTCATGTGTAAGACGGAGATACTATTAATCTCTACTTCATAAAGTTGTGAAGCTTAAGTGAGATCTTCTCTGTGTCAAGTGGGCTGATGGGAGGAAAGATGTTTTGGTGATGTTTTCAATCTGCTGTTAGTTGACAAAATAAAAAAAAATTGAGATGGATAGAGTTTGGTTCTTTTGGTTTGGAATAAGATCTAATTCTGGCCACCATTCAAAAGTTTTTGACTCCTGGAAACAACAGGTGGATGAGGCATCAGAAATTCACTGTAAGAGCTAGTTAATATAACTTAGTCAAGTTTTTGAATCAGCTTTGTCCATCTCTTCTTTTTCTTTCTCACATATTCTCTTCCAACCTCTCTTGGGCAGTCCCACAAACCTCAGAATTTCAGATTTAGATAGGATTTCAGGTATAAAAGGGGAGAGAGAGAGAGAGGAAGATTATTTTGAATCTCATTGAATGAAATAGAGACAACTGATTTGAAAAAAAATCAAACTAGTTATTCAGGCACATAGCAAAATTCTCCTGTAATCCTTTCTTGATTTTTCTCTTTTTACTTTTAAGTGCATTCAAATAAACATGTTTGTGCAGATGTAGCAATATATAGCTGACTCTACAATCACCCGTGGCATCTTCATACTGGCTTCTGCCTATCTCATATGTATCATAATCTCCTATCATCTAAACGAGTATTCAGCTATAAGCATTTGTCCAGTGATCCACATTAGCAGCACCTTGACAGCATAATCATGATTCTAAGCAGGAGGAGTTTAGGTGGAAGCTTTTCAATCAAGAATTCAAAATTTAAGAGAAACATAAGGCTTGGCAGAAAAGATATCTAGGTCAGAATCCATCACCTTTGGTTTTCAGGTTCCTAATTTTGTTCTCACCTTACATGGTTCTATCAAACCATTATCAAGCAATACTGATTAAGTATCCCCCTGCCTACAGCCGTGTTAGGATTCTGATAATGTGAATTAATTGGTTATGGTTCCAGTCATTTGGAAGTTTTCTGAAAGGTATTGTTTCTGCCTTTTCATATTTTAATGTTAAACTGTGTTAAGTGTTACAGTATGTGGTGAACTCCTATTTAACGGTAGTTTATTTTTATTTATTTAGTCTACAGATAAAACTTAAGGCACATTTCAATAATTCCAAAACTCCTTCATTAATCAGGGACATATAACTCTGGAACCACTGATAGCTCACAGTGTATAAAATTCATGTATAAAGGTGATCAAGAGATACATTGGAAGTAATATTTTAAAAGAGTGAAGTGCCAACTTTGGGACAGATCCAACAAGGAGTAAATCAGTATGGATTCAACAGTGTATCAAAAAATTGTTACTCTTATTTTTATTGTGGTGCGTTTTTTTGTGTGTGTGTGTGTGTGTGTGAGTAGGAGAGAATGGGTGAAATTACAGAGAGTGTGTTTGGAATTAAGGCAGTAATAAGACATCTGTTGGTCATTATTGGTCATTATTATGTGCCAATTGGTCATTATTATGTGCCAATCCCCATGTTTTATATGCATTATTTCATTTATTTCTCACCAAAATTTATGAATTAAATATTATTATTTTCTCCATGCTTTAGATAAGAAATAAAAATTTAGAGGAGCTAAATAAATGGCAGAGCGAGGATTCTAATGCAGTTCTGCCTCATGCTGAAGCCTGAATGTCGGAGTGCACTGTGTATGTGAACACCACCTGTTGCCAGTGGTATAGCAGAAATAAGGTCAACAATGGCTAATACCAATTCACATCCATGAGATGCTTTATAGTTTACAAGGCATGTTCACACTTTTTATTTCCTTCAAACCTCTCAGTATCACTGTGAGATAGTATTTTTATTATTACATACACTTCACAAAAGAGGAAATTGAGAATTGGGGGGTGCTGAATAAATTACTTAAGTTTGAAGAGCTGGTAAGACATAAACCCAAGGTGAAACTCAGGCCTGTGATTCAAGATCCCCTTACTATTTCCACTACATTTCAATGCTTCCAAATGTAAACATACAGTTATCAAAATCAAGCATGTGTATGCCCACGTGTGCTAAGTATAAACTTAAGTTGCCATTGTTTATTTCTCTTTTGTAAAAAAATAAACCAAAAGATAATCCTGGTAGACTTTGGGCTGCATGGCACCTAACATACACCACGATAAGATTAAAAAAATCTCTGAATATTGAAAAATAATTTATTTACAACAGGCCTGGCATAGAGAATATTAGCCCCTGGCTCTTGGTCTGGCAAGGATGTCCTCATAGGAAAATTAAAATGGGGAGAGATAGTATTTAAAGAGAAATGTCACTGCCGAACCCTTGACATACATCCCACAAAAGAGTTAGGAGGGAAATGAAACTGGAAAGGAAACTATCAGATTTCTCAGACAAGATTTAGCTGTGACAGTTTTATCCAGAGGTAGACAAGATATTTTTTCTTTATCATGATTTATGAGGTATAAGAAATAACTTTCCTGTCCAGATGATCTTTGCCATTTACAGTGACTGCTATAATCATTATTAGATTTTATTTTCATAGAGTGGAAGTATTATCTCCAGGAAACTTCATAAAATTACTCTCTTTCCAACACAGAAATCTGTATTCGATGTTAATCATTATCCAATTGTTTTTAGTAACAACTAGCAAGAGAGAAGAGGACATTGGACTAATGCAGGGAAATATAGAGAGAAAAGCCAGGAAGCTGTGCCATTTGATGGGAAGGATAGGCATGATTTTGTTGCTGGGAGACCTTCATTCAGTCACTTGGTCATTCAACAAACATCCAACCTGCCCTATGCAAGATGCTGTTCCAGGTACTGAGACACAGCACCACTGGCTCTGAGCTTGTATTCTCATAGTCAAGTGAAAATAGCCAGGTGGCAGCCCATGCTGGTCTCTCTTCCCCCATCCTTTGTAGCTTTCTCAAAGGACGTCATCAAGGCACACAACAGTAGTATTTTAGATCAAATGTATTTTACCTGGAAAGAGGTACAATAAGCAAAATGAGCCTGGAGAGAAGAAATATGTTTGGAAGAAGCTGTTTTGCTTTTTCTCCTTCTCCATATTTCCCGGCAGAGTGGAGGCTTCCAGGATAGGGAGCAGCAAATAGTGGTGAAGCAGACCCAAAACAATAGAGCAGAGGATGGGTTTGAGAATGTGTCAGAGTCTGGCATATCACCCAGGAGCTGATGAGGGCTTAAGCCGAGCAGTGTGGAAGGATATCTCTTCTCCTTGGGAGAGTCTCCAAGATAACTCAGATTCCTGTTATGCCAGGATTATTTCTGACATAGGGTTTGTGTAGGTGACATAATGTCTTCTACTAGCAGGATTGATTGTACAATGAGAATTTCACTCTTGCGAGATATTTCTTCTGCTTTCATAATGTATCCAAGGAGAGAGGGAGAACATGAGTTGGGGAATCAGAAGGGGGGGACACAAAGTCCCTGAATTTTGAGAATGAAATTTTATAGGCTTGGAAAGAAGTATATAGTAAAATAAACATGGTTGAAAATGACAGTTCCCAAGGTGTGGTCTGGGAACTCCTGGGTGCCCTCAAGACCATTTTGGGGGATCCATGATGTCAAAACTATTTTCATAATAATAAGATATTATTAAGATATTATTTATTATTTTCACTCGTTCTCTCATCAATGGTTTTTCATTTTCCAGTGGCTTGATGAGATGTTTGATATTACAACAGATGGAATGTAGTAGATGGAATTGTCTTCTATAAGCAAGACATTTAAGATATTTGTAGAAATGCAAACCAATGCCACTTTTCTCACTACTTTTTGTCTTTAAAAATATAGTTGTTTTTATAAAAATATACTGGTATATTGGCAGGCAATGTGTTAGAGCTATTTTAAACAAGTTAATAATTAATTTTTAAATATTCTGTTTTAATTTCTGCTATGGCATGTATAGCATATAACATATAAACAAAAGTTCATTGAGGGTGTTTAATAACTTTTAAGAGCAGAAAGGAGTCCTGAGACCAAAAAAATTTGAGAACTGATGCCTTAGAATATTAGAGAAAAAAAAGAGTTCAGACAGTTGTTAGAATGTGAGAGAAAAAAATCATACATTATCTTCTATCTTCCTCAAAAATCAATTGAAAAATGACAAAAAGAGTGAGAAACAAAAATGGAAGCTATATATTCAATGAAATTAAGAAATACCTAAAATTCTGATCTAAAACATTTGAAGAAGGATGGCTAAGCATAGTGAATTGTGGACATGTTTTTGCATGGATATGTTTTCAATTCTTGTTTTGAATGTATCTAGATGTGAATTTTCTCAGTCTTATGATAACTCTGTTTAAGTTTTTGAGTAAATGTCAAACTTTTCCACAGCAGCTGTGCCATTTAACTTTCCCACCAGCAATGGATGAGAGTTCCAGTTTCCTTGTATCCTCATCAATACTTGTTGTTATTCATCTTTTTAATTACAGCCATCCTTGTAGTAAGCAGTATCTCATTGTGGTTTTGATTTGTGTTTCCCTCTTTTCACATGCTTACTGGCCGTTTATGTATCTTCTTTGGAGAAATATCTATTCTAATCCTTTTCCCATTTTAAAATGGTGTTGTCTTTTTATTGTGAGTTGTAAGAATTCTTTGTATTATTAGATACTATTCATTTATCAGATCTATAATTTGCAAATATTTTCTCCAGTTTTGTGGGTTGTCTTATCACTTGTTGATGGTGTCTTCTGATACACACTGTTTTTAACTTTTATGAAGTTCAATTTATCAAATTTTTCTTTTGTTACTTTTGGTATCATATGTAAGAAATCATTGCTTAACCCGAGGTCACAAAAATTTATGCCTGTTTTCTTCTCAGAATCTCAAAACTTCTAGCTATATATTTTTAGTTATATACATTTAGGTCTTTGGTCCATTTTGAGTTCATTTTGGTCCATTTGTATGTATAGTGTGAGGTAGGGGCTCAACTTTATTGTTTTGCATTTGATATCCATTATTCCAAGCAGCATTTGTTGAAAAGACTGTTCTCCCCCTCACTGAATTGTTTAGGAACCTGTGTCAAAAATCAATTGACCATAAATATGAAGGTTCCCCCCGCATACTCTCTATTCTATTCCATTACCTATATGTCAGTGTAATGCTGTCTTGATTACTTAAGTTCAATTGTGGTAAGTTTTGAAATCAATGTGCATTCTCCAGCTTGGTTGTGCTTTTCAGGATTGTTCTCGCTGGAATTCTGGGTCCCTTGCATTTCCATATAACTTTTAGGATCAGCTTATTTATTTCTACAAAAAGGGAAACTGGGATTTTGATAGATATTGCAATAAATAATTTGGGAATTATTGCCATTTTATTAATCATGTAGTTTTTGTCCTTCATACTATTAATATTGTGCATTATGTTGGTTACTTTTAATACATGGAACCAATTTTGCATTCCTGGGATAAATTTCATTTGGTCATAGTTTGTGGATTCAATTTCTTAGTATTCTGTTGAGGATTTCTGTGCCTATATTCACAAGGTATATTGATCTGAATTTTCTTGTGATGTCTTTGGTTTGGGGATCGTGGTAATATTGGCTTCATAGAATGAGTTGGGAAATGTTCCTCTTTCTTCTATTTTTTGGAATAGTTTCTTCTGTGTGTGTGAAGAATTCATGTTAATTCTTCCTTAAATATCTGGTAGAATTCACCAGTGAAACTTTCAGGTCCTAGGATTTTTTTGTGGGGGGGGGGGAGATAATTTTGACTACCAATTCAATTAAATCTCTTTACTGTGATGTGGTTCTATTCAGATTTTTAATTTATTCTTTAGTTGATTTCAGCAGTTTATATCTTTCTAAGAATCTGTCTATTTCAGGTAGGTTATCTAGTTTGTTAGCATACAATTGTTCATAGTTTTAGCTTAAAATCCTTGCTAATTTTTATAGTCTGTAGTAATGTCCTGTATTTCATTCTTGGTCTTTGTAATTTGAGTATTCTCTCTCTCTCTCTTTTTGTATTTTTTGTTTTTTGTTTTTGGTCAATCTACCTAAAAGTTTTCAGTTTTGTTGGTTGACCTTTTCAAAGAACAAACTTTTGATTTCATTGATTTTTCTCCATTCTTCTATTTTCTATGTAATTTTTTCTTTCATCATATTTGTTATTTCCTTCCTTTTGCTTTATTTGGATCTAGTTTGCTCTCCAAATTTACCTTGAAGCAATGCTTTAGCTACATTTCATTCATTTTGGTTTGTTGTGTCTTCATTTTTATTCATCTCAAAGTATTTTCTAATTGCCCTTGTAATTCCTTCTTGGACTATTTGGTTATTTGGAAGTGTATTGTTTAATTTCCACATATTTCTGATTTCCCCATTTTTTTCTGTTATTAATTTCCAGTTTCATGACATTTTGACTGAAGAACATTTGTTGTACGATTTCAGGCCTTTTACCTTTATTAAGTCTTGTTTTATAGCCTAATCTATAGTCTATCCTGGAGAATGTTCCATGCACTGAAAAATAATATGTATTCTGCTAATTTTGGGTGGAGTGTTCAATAGATGTCTAGTAGGTCTCTAGTTGGTTTATAGTGTTGTTCTATCTAGTTATTCTTTCTATGATTAAAAACAAGCCATTGAAACCTTCAGATAGTATTGTTGAATTGTTTATTTCTCCCCTCAATTTGGTAAATTTTTACTTCATGTATTTTGAGGCTCTGTTTCCATTGTTAAGTAAGTAAATGTCTTTGATTGTTAAAACTTCTTGATACACTGACATTTTTATTATTTAAAAAATTTTAAATTTATTATTATAAAATTTATTATTTATATATTATTATAAACTGTCCTTCTTTGTTTCTAGTTCAATTTTGTCTTAAAGTTTGTTATATGATATTCATATAGCCACTCCAGGTAGTTTTTGGTTACTGTTTGCATGACGTATTTTTTTCCATCCATTTACTTTCAACTTTTCTTGTATATTTGAATTTAAATTATCAAAATGTAAATGGCATATAGTTGGATCATATTTTTAGTCTATTCTGCTAATCTTTGCTTTTATACTGGAGTATTTAATCCATTTATATTTAATTTTTGATAAGGTATGATTTACATATGCTATTTTTCTATTTGTTTACTATGTGTCATTTTTTTTAATTCCTCTTTTCCATCATTATTGGAATATAAATTCTCTGTATTTATTGATATTCTCTATTTGGTGAGACATCATTCTGTAATGTTGGAATTCTCTGTTGGATGTGGCTACTGAAGTCTCTTTTGAGTTACCTTAATGATCGTCAAATCATTGGACAGAGATTTCTATACCTAGGAGTAAGTTTGAGAAATGTGAACAATCTCTGTAAAGAAAACTTTAACACACTCCTGAGTGATGCAAGGGCTTAAACAAAAAAGAACCTCATAATACTTTTGAATAGGAGGAGTCAATATAATGTAAATATCAATTTTCTTTAAGGAAATGTATTAACACAGTAGCAATAAAATGCCAAGATAATTTTGGGACATTTAGACAACCTGAACCTTGAGTTTGTATGGAAAAAATAAATAAGCAGAGACAATTATGAATAAAAGAATAAGATATCATACAGTTAGATGAATCAAAACAGTGTGGTAATGGCAAAAAAAGTGGGTGGATAGATCAATGGAACAGAAATAACAGTCCAGAAACAGTTTAATGCACATGGGCATCATCTCAAATCAGTGGAGAAAAGATGAATAAATTAAATAAATTATTGAATTATTATTATTGGATAAATTCTGTTTGGAAAAAAGTTAACCATATAGAAATAAATTATAATAATGGCATGGCAAAAAAATTTTAAGTAAAATATAAATTTCATTAATCATATAAAGATTGAAAGATTATCCTGCATAAAACGGATGCCTAGGAAAAAAACACCATTAATCAAATTAAAAGATGAACAAGAAACTTGTAAATACTATTTGCCATTTATAATTTCTATAAAATATATGGAAAGTTAGAACCCAATAACTCAATAAAAATGGGTTAGGACTGTAAAAAAGAGCTTAAGGAAAAGGAAATACAAATGTCTCTTAAACATGTGAGTAGGTACTCAACTCACAATAAAAGAAATGCAAATAAAGACAACAATAAGTACCATCTTTTACCTATCAGATTGACAAAGAGCAAACGTTTCATATCACAGTATTACCATGGGTGTGAGAAAACTGGTATGTTACTGGTGGGAGTGTGAATTAGGACAGTTCTTACTGATCACAACCTGGCAGTGTTTACACAAATTACTAAAGCAAACACCTTTTAGTTCAGCAACTACACCTTTGAGAATGTAACCAACAAATATACATGCACATGTGGGAGACAACATACCTACCAAGTTATTCAGTTCAGCATTGTTTATAAAAGCAAAAGAATAAAAACAACTTTAATATCTGCCCATAAGAGCCTGAGTAAATTATATACAAAAGAATGTTACACAACTTACAGAAGGAAAAAAATAACTAAAAAAAAAGGGAAAAAAAGAAAAAGGGAAGACAGGTAAAGAAGCTCTTTATATATTAATGGGAAAGATCTCCAAGATATATTTAAAATATAAAAACATCAAAATGCAGAATAGTATGTATAGGGTGTACCAAAAGGGAAAACAATAAATATTTGTACTGCTTGTACATCTGGGAAGACATAGAAAAGCATTTGTTTTCTTCAGGGAGGGGGAACTAGAATTGGGATATTGGGGTATAGAAATTATGCCACCTAAATTTTGAAAACTATTCCTGCATTTTCTATTCAGAATATAAAAATCATAAACAGTTCAACTACCAGCAAAACAAAAATGGAAGAGAAAAATAAAACCACCTTAGAAACAAAGTATATTTTGGAAGCAGTTAAAATGATAGATGCAGGCTAAAAACACCATCAGAGATCGCAGGCATCTGATAAAAAATGAGCAAGATTAAGTAGAAAAAGAAGTTTAAAAGGATTAGCAGGAAAATGTGAAAAACTCTGAAGCATCAGTAGATGTAAAACTAATATCCAGTAAAAAGACAATATTTTCACCAATACATTCAAAGAAAGTTTTCCTGGAACGATGGGAGATATTCTAACAATTGAGAGCAGAGCATGTCTGCTGGACAGGAAAAACTGATGCTTACTGATGGACCACAAGTTTTTCTTAAGAAAATTTATCGGGTGTAACCAGATCAGAACACTCTGTGAGCCTGCAGCAAAGGAAGGAAAAATAGTCTGATATTTAAGGAGGAAAAACAGTAAGTCTGGATTCAAACTTCTCCAGAATCACATCCAATGCTAGCATTGTGCAGTGATGTCTACAAAGTTTTAATGGAAAGGAACATCATCATATTTTATGTCCAGCTATACCACTGTGCAATAATCAAAACTAAGGAGAAATATTTTCAAACATACAAGAAATCAAGAAATGTTGTTTCCATAAACATTCTTATAAAAACTATCAGAGGACAGGCTTCAGCCAACCAAAATATGGATTTTAAAGTCAAGATATAGTCATGGTGAGCAGTGAATCCATTTATATATTCCATTAATGTTAACAACTGTGGGAACTATATGCTTAAGGAAGTGACTATGAACATTTTCCACCCTGAAATTGTAGAAATGATATAACTAATAAAAGTCAAAGGGTGAGAAAATATAGGGAGTAGCATATGTAGTTAAAATGAATTAGAGGAGATCATACTTTATAATGTTTTAAAAAGTGGACTATGTAAATATGGTGGCCTTGGTGGAGGAAAATAAGCCTGGGATAGGACTTGTTCTAATATTAACTGTGTTCTAATATTAGCATATTGGTGAGACTTCTTCCTCTCTTTCATGCATGGTTAAAAAACTATTACATGTGAATCTCAAATAGTTTCCACAGTATCTCCTTATAATATTGAAGCAATAGAAGCCAAATGACCAGGGTTTCTGCCTATATCAGAAGTCTAAGGACCAGGTCTTACCCTCTAAAAATTTCTCTCATGCAAAAAGTTCAGGGTTAGACTTACCACATGATCCAGGAATTTCACTTCTGGGTATATACTAAAAATAATTGAAAGAAGGGGCTTGAAGAGATATTTATATGCCTTATGTTCATAGCACATTATTCACAATAACTAAAATGTGGGAGCAACTCAAGTGTCCATAGGTGGATGAATGGATAAGAAAAATGTGGTATGTACACACAATGGAATATTATTCAGCCTTAAAAGGGAAGGAAATCCTGACATATGCTACAACATGGATGAACCTTGAGGACATTATGCTGACTGAAACAAGCCAGTCACAAAAGACAGAATACTATATGATTCTACTTGTACGAGTTACTTCAAGTAGTCAATATCATAGAGACAGAGAAAGTAGAATGGTAATTGCCAGGGGCTGAAGGGAGGGGATAGTAGGGAGTTACTGTTGAATAGATACAGAGTTTAAGTTTTACAAGATAAAAGCGTATGGAGATGGATAGTGGTTTTGCCTGCATAACATTATGAATATATTTAATACCACTGAACTGTACACTTAAAAACGGTTTAGATGGTAAATTTTATGTTATGTGTATTTTACCACCATACAAAAAATGGTAAAATAGTTCAAGGTTAGGCTGTTATATTGGTTAAGGTTCCTTGCTGGAAACAGCAGAATCCATTCTACCTAGTTATACAAGAAGGATTGCTTTGGAATCATTAGAAGACTGGAGTTATAAGATGTAGGCTAAGCCTTCAGGAAAAAACTCCTAAAACAATATGCCAGTACTGGCACCATCCCCAGATCACTGTGCAACAGCACTCCATAGCCCATTCAGCTACTGTTTCTTAACTGTGGTAAGGATGCACTTCTGCCTCAGATCTTGAGTATTGCTTGGTTTGGGATGTTGGTGAACATGCACTGGTGCTCAAGGCAATTCCAGATGAAATGCCCAGGTGTAACCCAGAAAACCCATGTATCCTCTAACCCTCAGGGGTTACCCCTTACTTTAATATTCAACAAGATAGACCATAGCTAAATGGCAAATCTCACTTATTTCTATGTACTTCTGGGCAGACCATTCTGTAGTCTGCTTCATCCTTTGTTAATACCTCTCAGCATCTGCTTTCTTCACTCACCTCCTGTTTTTGCATTACTTTTATATACCGCTAACCCAAGATGCAGGGTAGAGGAGCCTTTTCTGAAGGTTTGAAGACATTGGAGGGTAATTATAGCACAGAGAAGGACATAATTTTACCACTAACACAAAGCGATTGGTGTGGGGAATACTTTTTACTAAAGGTTTGTGGTTAGTGAGGCTAATTAATTAATAAATCAGAATTTCATATTTGATGTCAAACATTAGCATAGTAGAAAAGCATTAAGCATCTCCCATCTTAGGGACTTTTTCACTGGTCCCATCCCTCCCTCTGCTGCTGGGGCTCATCTCTTTCCAAAGTCCCTTCTCATCTCTTATTGTTCATGTGCCCCTTATTCTCTTGCTTGTGCTGCCAATAGAAACTTAACTTTCTTACTTGATTATCTTTTTCTTTTACAGTTTTCTTCCAGGTCGTGTCTTGGGGAATGGGGTTTATTTTTCACACCAGTAGATTCATTGAATTATTGTTCAAAGAAAAATCTTTCTTCCTCATATAAACTGTATGCTCCTACCTCTGTAAGTAAAAAGCCAGAATTTTTTTTGGAATATAGCTACTTTACCCTCCTTGAAACAGTAATAATGAAAAAAAATTAGTGGTGCAGATTGAAATGGAAAACTGGTAGAAAGTAGAAAAGATAAAACAAAGATTTGATTTTAATAAAAAGGAATGAAAACAGTTTTTGACTTGTAGACCCAATTTTTGACCTGCACTAAATTCACAGAAGATCATCAGTGGGCTTCAGTGTTGTATATTTTATTCCTTGAATTCTGGAAATCAAAAGTAAATTCATTCCTTTTGATCTTATTTTTACATAGGTCACCATTTTTCTTTCATCTGATATTGTAACATCTTCAAATAAAGTCCCTGCTACCTTTCTTTTATATTATATCATTTTATATCATATTATATTTATATCAGCAGATCACTGAAATCTATAAAATGAAATTAAAAGAAGCATCACTATCAGAATCCATGTTTTGCTAGTTCTCTAAGACAAGCATTAAGTATGGGGCACTCAATATATTGGCAATGAAATGGGACTCCCTACCCCCAAAAGAACAGTCATGATAATAGAAATGGAAGCTGATCTTTATTTACTGTGGGGTCAGAAAACGGACAAGATGTAGTTAATATTTCTTAACTCTTTCCTTGTTTCACTCAGACCCTATAGCAGACTAAAAACCATTGCCCAAGTATCAGCAGATTAAAGAGACTGAATTCATTCTTTATTATGCATTTGTATATTCGTTAGTGAGAGGAAAATTGGAGGTTCAACTGTGCCTCACTTTGGGTAGTTTGGCTGAGGACTGGCTCAGCAGGTTGAGGATACCAATCACAGGTTCAAAGGGCACTACTTTCTAACATGGCTACTTCTCCAACCATTGCTACATAAACGTGTTATGGGGTGGGGGACCCCCTCTACTAGAATGTTAGCCATGGGATGAAAATAAAGACCATTTATGACTGTTCTAAGCAGCAGGGTCATAGAGTTCAGAAGATTCCTTGCACTCTACTACTTCTCAGCTTGTAACTCATCCCCATCGCAGTAAATCATATATCTGTAGGATTTCCATAGATATAAGATTCTATATTTCTATACTTCTATCTATATTTCTATAGATATAGGATTCTATAATCTATAGGCTATATCTATACCATGTGACATGAATGGTTTGTATCTGTCATCCCTTTAGGCAACATTCATTCCACAAATATTTACTGAGTGCCTAACATGTGCCAGGCACTATTTTAATTCCTGAGATACCTCAGTGAACAAAACAAAGAGTTCTGTCCTGGGGGTTAAATTTTAGTGGTGGTAGTCAAGGTGGAAGGAGACGAAGCAATAAATATGAGAGGTAATTTATATAATATGTTAAAGGCAGAAGTACTATGGAAAACAAAATGTAGAAAGGGGTAGACAGGGATCAGGGGTTGATGTCAGTTTGGAAATAGCGATTGACATGTAGCTTGGCTGTGGATAAATTATACTATATCCACTCTTTAAGACAGAGTTTGTGTTTTTTTTCATCCATGTATCCCTAGCACAGTACCCAAAATATAGTAGGTGGCTGAAGATTGTTTGTTGAATTAATTTTTCTGATGCAATTTAGAATACATAAAGTGATTTGTCAGGTCTTATTTGTAAGCAACATTACCTCAGCACTTTTCAAACTCAAGGACATTCCTCTGCTTCTGCAAAAAAATACGTGGCACATATTCATTTTAAGGAAACCTCATTAGGAAATAATGTTCTATGCCATCACCTTCAATTTAGTTAATGTCTCCATTGAAGATTGGGTCACCATGCTCTTTCTAGCATCTGGCAAAATATAGCATATAGCCTAAGAAGAGTTGGCCATTTTACTGTCAGAAATGGAGACTACAAACAAATTGTCAGGTCTGTGTTGTAACATGGACATAGTTCTTGTGAACAAAAATGAAAGAAACACAAATTCTGCCAAAAATCAAGGTGCCTCTGTATATACTAGCTTTGAAGATTGAATTCGGTTAGAATTCTGACAGTAGAGATATTACCACTGTTCCTAACAGGCAGCTGATGAGCTTTCAACCACCTTCTGTTTTAATTAGCGTTGAGATTGTGCTACCGTACCGGAATGGCCCAAAATACAGTGGTTTTTAAAAGGATACAAATCTATTTTGCTTTCAAATGAAATGTGACCAGTTTAGCCCAGATGGGCAGATCTACCATCGACTGGCCATTTTCCATGCCTGTATGGTCAAATCAAAGATTCTGCCGTGTCCTGAGTTCCAGCCAGCAGATAGGAGAAAGAGAGTATAGAAAAGTCACACCCAGTGTTTTAAAATTCAGACCTGGAAGCGGCAAACATCATTTCCTCTAATAGTCCATTTATGAGAAGTATATCTCATGCCCACATCTAACTGCAAGGGAGGCTGGGAAGCAGAGTGTAGCAGTGCAGTCATGGGCTGATTTTTGGAAGAAGGGGAGAATATATTTTGGTGGGCAATTTGCTGTTTCCTTCATAATCTCTGAATCAATACAACATAAGAATGAGTGTTTTGTGTTTGCTTGTAATACATTCATGCATGCGGAAAGGCCGTTACAGGATTACACCAAGATAAAGCGACATCTCTCATCCCCATCCCTGGTGTCCCCTGGAAGCTCTTGTAAAGCAAATTAATACTTTCAATGCCCCAGTACTAACAATGTAAGCTGGCTTGGTAAGTGCTGCTGAGTCTCAGACGATTCCATATGAAGATCATGAGAAGGTGCTGCATGTGACAGAATAAACACAGAAAAATCACAATACACCAGAAAACACTTCTAATTTGATTCTGTTCTTCTCTTTCCAAAAAAGACACTGAACCCTCTCAAAATCCTTGATGCTGTGCCTCTTAGTCAATATGCAGGCCAATGACTCCACATATTTCCTTTGCAAAGGAACAGGTGGAAATTACTGTTGACTTTATCCTGTTTATATTGATAGTTAATGATGGTACTTACAAGAGGTTTCAGAGATAAAAGAAAATCTTGAAAAAAAAATTGCTGGAAAACATATGGCTCAACTCATGAATTGCACTGCAGGCAGACAAATTATTTCTTGGCTGTAAAAATTGTCCAACTATCTTTTTGCTCCCTAAATCTGATCTTGACAAGGATTCATTGATCCTTAATATGGAATACTTCAGATGACAAAAATCAAAACCAGTAAAGATTGATTCGGCAGCCTACAGATAAATCACCTTGGAATGAATGGGTCAAGAGTCTGAACAGAAGATAATCCTCCAGCTCCTTTCATTTTTTTTTTTTTTTTCATTATGGAGTCCATAAGATTTTAATCTGGAACCACCAAAAGGAAGTATTCATTCAGAATAAACACAAATACAGAGAAAAGACACATCAACTCAAAAACAAATGTATATGGTATTAAAAATAGAGATGGCACTTAAGTCCTTTTATGAACATCTTTTGGCTCAGTTTCTATAGAGTCAACACTATGTTTACCTGCAACTTTATATCAGGCAGACAAAATGATTTGCAAAGGAGCAAATAATGTATTTGTGGAGTAAAAGGAATGTAGAGGAAAAGTGGTATCACTAGACTACTCCCAATTTATTGACTTTGGTAAGACATTTGTATCCCTGGAGTCCAGTTCTTTTTTGTAAAATGGGGGACAGTTATGCTTATCTTCCACAAATATACTAATCCAGCGAGGTAATACAAGTGAACATGTCCTGTAAAGCATTGAATTCTGCACACCTATGAAGTTTGATATTATTTATTATTTTGCAGGGATTCTAGGACAAATGATTTCTTAACAACATAATTGCTGGTCCCAGAATTGCTATTAGTCTGAATGTGACTTTCAAACATTTCCTTTACTTCAACTATTTCCTCATTTTCCTCTCATCTCATCTTATATGTCTGTTCTGTCTACATTATCCCCCCAAAATCCTACTTCCCTATTCTCCAAATGCCATCTCTCTGCCTACCAGATAAGGAACACTATCTATCTGTGTTCTCTTGTTAATCTATTGACCTTTAAGCACAGTTGTGTTTCATTAAGAGGGCATGTACTTTGAGGCAAACATTTTCCACTGGTTTAATTTTAGCTGTAAGAGAGACAGGGGAGGTGTATCACCAAAAGAGGTCACAGACACAGAGGGGGAGAGAAAGACACTCTACAGCACATTCCTCTGGTATCATCTGGTATTTAATTTTCTGCAGTAAAGATCTATGCTATACTGATTTCATGGAAAATACAGAAAGAGATAAAACAATAGAACATTTCAGCACTCATTCCAGGAGGGTACACTGCCAGGGCATTAGGAACACAAAATAGAAATCAGTTTGAATAGATTATGGTTCAGATTGGTTTCACAGGATCCCAATTACACCAGTTTTTAACTGGGTAACTCTGGGCACATTGAAAGCTTTCTGAATCTCGTTTTCTTTCTCTGTTAGGAAGGAATAACTGTGACTTTCTGATGTGATTATTATGAGGACTAAATGTTAGTATTACATGTGAAAAGTTCCAGCCTAAAGTGGGTGCTTAATAAATATTATTTACTTATACATTTATAAACAATAAATATTATTTACTTATAAATGTATACCTCTCAGTGGATACTGGCCATGTGCCTTTACTGAGATACAGAGAGCTCAAAGAAGAGGCACACTATTCATTTGCTGAAGACTTAAGCTATGGTTACATAAAGTCTAAAGAGTACTAGAGTCCAGACTCGCAGGAAAGCAAGATATTCTTCTGTGTATCATCCATGACTGGCAAATATCCAGCCTCTGATTAAACTCAACAAGGGACAGGATGTTCATTAGCTACAAAGCAATTCATTCCTTTTAAGAACACTTCTAACTATTAGAAAGAGCTTGCTTTTTTTTTTTTAACATCCTAATTGGAGTGTAATTGCTTTACAACGGTGTGTTAGTTTCTGCTGTATAACAAAGTGAATCAGCTATACATATACATATATCCCCATATCTCCTCCCTCTTGCATCTCCCTCCCACTCTCCCTATCCCGCCCCTCTAGGCAGACACAAAGCAACAAGCTGATCTCCCTGTGCTATGCAGCTGCTTCCCACTAGCTATCTATTTTACAGTTGGTAATGTATATATGTCCATGCCACTCTCTCACTTCGTGCCAGTTTACCCTTCCCTCTCCCCATGTCCTCAAGTCCATTCTCTATGTTTCTGTCTTTATTCCTGTCCTACCCCTAGAACCATTTTTTTTTTTTTAGATTCCATATATATGTGTTAGCATACAGTATTTGTTTTTCTCTTTCTGACTTACTTCACTCTGTATGTCAGTCTCTGGGTCCATCCACCTCACTACAGATAACTCAATTTCATTCCTTTTTATGGCTGAGTAATATTCTATTGTATATATGTGCCACATCTTCTTTATCCATTTATCTGTCGATGGACACGTAGGTTGCTTCCATGTCCTGGCTATTTTAAATAGAGCTGCAACGTACACTGTGGTACATGACTCTTTTTGAATGATGATTTTCTGGGGGTATATGCCCAGTAGTGGGATTGCTGGGTCGGATGGTAGTTCTATTTTTAGTCTTTTGAGGAACCTCCATACAGTTCTCCATAGTGGCTGTACCAATTTACATTCCCACCAACAGTGCAAGAGGGTTCCTTTTTCTCTACAACCTCTCCAGCATTTATTGTTTGTAGATTTTTTGATGATGGCCATTCTGACTGGTGTGATGTGATACCTCATTGTAGTTTTGATTTGCATTTCTCTAATGATTAGTGATGTTGAGCATCCTTTCATGTGTTTTTGGCAACTGGTATATCTTCTTTGGAGAAATGTCTATTTAGATCTTCTGCCCATTTTTGGACTGGGCTGTTTGTTTTTTTGTTATTGAGCTGCATGAGCTTCTTGTATATTTTGGAGATTAATCTTTTGTCAGTTGCTTTGTTTGCAAATATTTTCTTCCATTCTGTGGGTTGGCTTTTTGTCTTGTTTATGGTTTCCTTTGCTGTGCAAAAGTTTTCAGTTTCATTAGATCCCATTTGTTTATTTTAGTTCTTGTTTCCTTTCTCAAGGATCTTGCTGTGATTTATGTCATGAAGTGTTCTGCTATGTTTTCCTCTAAGAGTTTTATAGTGTCTGGTATTACATTTAGGTCTTTAACCCATTTTGAGTTTATTTTTGTGTATAGTGTTAGGGAGTGTTCTAATTTCATTCTTTTACATGTAGCTGTCCAGTTTTCCCAGCGCCACTTATTGAAGAGGCTGTCTTTTCTCCACTGTATATTCTTGCCTCCTTTATCAAAAATAAGGTGACCATATGTGTGTGGGTTTATCTCTGGCCTTTCTATCCTGTTCCATTGATCTATATTTCTGTTTTTGTGCCAGTAGCATACTGTCTTGATTACTGTAGCTTTATAGTATAGTCTGAAGTCTGGGAGCCTGATTCCTGCAGCTCCATTCTTCTCTCTCAAGATTGCTTTGGCTATTCGGGGTCTTTTGTGTTTCCATACAAATAGTGAAATTTTTTATTCTAGTTCTATGAAAAATGCCATTGGTAATTTGATAGGGATTGCATTGAATCTGTAGATTGCTTTGGGTAGTATAGTCATTTTCACAATGTTGATTCTTCCAATCCAACAACATGGTATACCTCTCCATGTGTTTGCATCATCTTTAATTTCTTCATCAGTGTCGTATAGTTTTCTTCATACAGGTCTTTTGTCCCTTTAGGTAGGTTTATTCCTAGGTATTTTATTCTTTTTGTTGCAATGGTAAATGGGAGTGTTTCCTTAATTTCTCTTTCAGATTTTTCATCGTAAATGTATAGGAATGCAAGAGATTTCTGTGCATTAATTTTGTATCCTGCAACTTTACCAATTAATTGATTAGCTCTAGTCGTTTTCTGATACCATCTTTAGGATCGTCTATGCATAGTATCCCGTCATCTGCAAACAGTGACAGTTTTACTTCTTTTCTTCTGATTTGGATTCCTTTTATTTCTTTTTCTTCTCTAATTGCTGTGGCTAAAACTTCCAAAACTATGTTGAATAATAGTGTTGAGAGTGGGCAACCTTGTCTTGTTCCTGATCTTAGTGGAAATGGATTCAGTTTTTTACCATTGAGAACGATGTCAGCTGTGGGTTTGTCATCAATGGCCTTTATCTTATCAAAGAACCAGCTTTTGGTTTTATTGATCTTTGCTATCATTTCCTTCATTTATTTTTCATTTATTTCTGGTCTCATATTTATGATTTCTTTCCTCCTGCTAACTTTGGGGGTTTTTTGCTCTTCTTTCTCTAATTGCTTTAGGTGTAAGGTTAGCTTGTTTATTTGAGGTGTTTCTTGTTTTTTGAGGTAGGATTGTATTGCTCTAAACTTCCCTCTTAGAACTGCTTTTGCTGCATCCCATAGGTTTTGGGTTGTCGTGTTTTCATTGTCATTTGTTTCTAGATATTTTTTCATTTCCTCTTTGATTTCTTCAGTGATCTCCTGGTTATTTAGTAGTGTATTGTTTAACCTTCATGTGCTTGTATTTTTTACAGATTTTTTCCTGTAATTGATATCTAGTCTCAGAGCATTGTGGTCAGAAAAGATACTTGATATGATTTCAATTTTCATAAATGTGCCAAGGCTTCATCTATGACCCAAGATATGATCTACCCTGGAGAATGTTCCATGAGCACTTGAGAAAAAAGTGTAATCTGCTCTTTTTGGATAGAATGTCCTATAAGTATCAGTTAAGTCCATCTTGTTTAATGTATCATTTAAAGCTTGTGTTTCCTTATTTATTTTCATTTTGGATGATCTGTCCATTGGTGAAAGTGGGTTGTTAAAGTCCCCTACTATGATTGTGCTACTGTCTATTTCCCCTTCTATGGCTCGTGGCATTTGCCGGTATGTGTCCCTAGGTCTGAAGTGGGTCTCTTGTAGACAGCATATATATGGGTCTTGTTTTTGTATCCATTTAGCCAGTTCATGTCTTTTGGTTGGAGCATTCAATCCATTTACATTTAAGGTATTTATCGATATATATGTTCCTGTTTTAATTTTCTTAATTGTTTTGGGTTTGTTATTGTAAGTCTTTTCCTTCTCTTGTGTTTCCTGCCTAGAGAAGTTCCTTTAGCATTTTTTGTAAAGCTGGTTTGGTTTTGCTGAATTCTTTTAACTTTTACTTATCTGTAAAGGTTTAATTTTTCCATCGAATCTGAATGAGATCCTTGCTGGATAGAGTAATCTTGGTTGTAGGTTTTTCCCTTTCATCACTTTAAATATATCCTGCCACTCCCTTCTGGCTTGCAGAGTTTCTGCTGAAAGATTAGCTGTTAACCTTATGGGGATTCCCTTGTATGTTAATTGTTGCTTTTCCCTTGCTGCTTTTAGTATTCTTTTCTTTGTATTTAATTTCTGATAGTTTGAGTAATATGTGTCTTGGCATGTTTCTCCTTGGATTTGTCCTATATGGACTCTCTCTGCTTCCTGGACTTGATTGACTATTTCCTTTCCCATATTAGGGAAGTTTTCAGCTATAATCTCTTCAGATATTTTCTCAGTCCTTTTTTTTTTTCCTCTTCTTCTTCTGGGTCCCTATAATTCGAATGTTGGTGTGTTTAATGTTGTCCCAGAGGTCTCTGAGATTGTCATCAATTCTTTTCATTCTTTTTTCTTTATTCAGCTCTATGGTAGTTATTTCCACTATTTTATCTTCCAGGTCACTTATCTGTTCTTCTGCCTCAGTTATTCTGCTATTGATTCCTTCTAGAGAATTTTTAATTTCATTTATTGTGTTGTTCATCATTGTTTGTTTGCTCTTTAGTTCTTCTAGGTCCTTGTTAAACGTTTCTTGTATTTCCTCCATTATCTTTCCAAGATTTTGGATCATCTTTACTATCATTACTCTGAATTCTTTTTCAGGTAGACTGCCTATTTCCTCTTCATTTGTTTGGTCTGGTAGGTTTTTACCTTGCTTCTTCACTTGCTGCATATTTCTCTCTCTTCTCATTTTGCTTAATTTTCTGTGTTTGGGGTGTCCTTTTTGCAGGCTGTACGTTAGTAGTTCTCGTTTTTTTTGGTGTCTGCTCCCAGTGGGTAAGGTTGGTTCAGTGGGTTGTGTAGGTTTCCTGGTGGAGGGGACTGGTGCCTGTGTTCTAGTGGATGAACCTGGATCTTGTCTTTCTGGTGGGCAGGACCACGTCTGGTGGTGTGTTTTGAGGTGTCTGTGAACTTATTATGATTTTAGGTAGCCTCTCTGCTAATGGGTGGGGTTGTGTTCCTGTCTTGCTAGTTGTTTGGCATAGGGTGTCCAACACTGTAGCTTGTTGGTCATTGAGTGGAGCTGTGTCTTAGCATTGAGAAGGAGATCTCTGGGAGAGCTTTTGCCATTTGGTATTACTTGGGGCCGGGAGGTCTCTGGTGGACCAATTGTCCTGAACTTGGCTCTCCACCTCAGAGGCTCAGGCCTGACACCAGGCCAGAGCACCAAGACTCTGTCAGCCATACGGCTCTTTTGAGAGGTCTGAGGTCTTCTGCCAGCATTCAGTAGGTGTTCTGTAGGAGTTGTTCCACATGTAGATATAGTTTTGATGTATTTGTGGGGAGGAAGGTGATCTCCATGTCTTACTCCTCTGCCATCTTGAAGGCGCCCCTCAGAAAGCGCTTGCTTACACTTCATTGAAATCTGCCTTTTCATAAATTCCAGCCATTAATCCTACATCTTCCTATTACAATATTAAAGATGAAGGTGAATCATCATTATTTCATGAAACACCTATAAAAAAATGAAGACAAGATCATGCCAGATTTAAGTCTTCTCTTGTTTTATTTCTTGATTCTCTTATGATATAATTTTGAACCTTTTACTGGCCTAGTTTACTCTAGTTTTTAATGTATAGTCTCGTTTTTAATGTATAGGAACCGGGTTTGAACACAGTGCTATATGTGTGGCCAAATACAATGAGTCTCTTTTCTTTTTTAATTAGCATGTGATACATTTATAAATGTAATCTATGTTTTCAGTTTATGTTTACCTTCCACTAGGAGCAACACATGCCTTTATTCAAACCAGGACACTTTTGAGCATGGAAGATGTGCTTTTAGCAATTACACTTGGAAAATAGACATTAACTGGAATTATTAAGGCTAACAAAGACAGGTCATCTTCCTACAGCAAAAGTGTCCTCCCCTTCTGTTCTATTCTCCCTCCCTTTATCTCTTGTATTTCTCACCTAAATGGTCCCTTCTCTGGTTTATTCTGGTAGTTCATGGAAGTTTATGAAATTCAACTGCATAAGTCTTGTTCTATTATTCTGTATATACTCTAATGTCTTCTAACAGATATGCTTTTGGTATATACAGTGTTCATTGCTCTATTTCACATCTCATTAAAACCAAGTTTGTGTAATCTCTTTTGGAAAAATGTCAAGCTTCCTTTCCTATAGCCTTCTCTGTACATTAGAATACTATAACCATCTGAGACTGTTAAAATTACCCTGGTGTTTATACTTTTCTCTTGAATTAATGCTTCCCATATATATCTGCTGCTTTTGAGTATTCCCAGCTTCATCAGTTTATCTGAGTAATTCTCTCTTTCTTAAATTTCAGGTTGATACTTTCCGATCACATCATCAAGTCTACAAATAATTATATAAAATTGCATTTGTTTATTACCTTATACATTGCAAAATTGATTTCATATTTGCATTTGAGTGTTCCAAAAACTCTTGAGCAAGGCTGAAAAAGTATAATTATCTCGTCTTTACAGAGAAAGAGATGAATGACTTAAATTCAGATCTTTAGTTTCTATTCTGGTGTTCTTTCAACTATACCATAATGTTTTCTTCTTTCTTTTCATTCAATAAATACCTCTGCCTTTTTGCCCATTTTCATGTGCTGAGTGATACATTTATAAGAAAGCAAGTAGTTATTCAACACCATCTAAATACTTTCTTTTCCTAAGCTGTGAGACTCAACTTGAAGAAAATTTGCAAATAGTATATATGTCTCTATGTTTTTATCTTTCTCCCCATGGAATAAAAATTACTAGATATAGATTCTGTCTCTCCCCATATATTTTTGCCTTATTTTTTTAGTTCATGTGAATAAGCAAAATTGGTAGAAGTTGGTGGGTTCAGGAAATATAAGCAAGTTCTCTATGAGATGCTACACATTGTTGTACTTCTACGTTATTGGTCTATCAAATGGACACATGAACAACTTTAAACTCCTTTTCTAAGGGATACCAGTCACTACCAGACAATGGACACACCTCATCTTATTTCAAGCATATCCTGTACTTGGAAACCCTGCTAATTATTTCTTTAGAAGATCCTGATTCACCTTATTTGGAAAGGTCATGTCTGAAATGTGGATCCCAGGGTGCAGTTTTTCTCCTCCTCTTTGTCACATTATTTTGTTCTGCAGAGTACTGAAGTTAGGTTCACTCCATTTAGCTCACTCTTTTGTCTTTATTTCTGCTTTCTTAGTAGCAGCCCTTCATACTTCCCAATATGTCAAAAATAGAAACTTACCCCTTAAGCATTTTTATCTCTTCACTAGCAGATATTTTATCTATGGTATGAGTTATAATGTAACTCCTCCCCTTCCTTCCTGCTGGCCTTTAAGACTAGATGTTTGTAATGAGGATGAGTAGTGGAGACAACTCCGGCCCCATCAAAGGAGACTTTTAATCTGAATGTTCTAAGTCTTTTTCTTCCTCAGACTTCCTTTGCTGCCACTGTTCAATTCTGGTCTTTTGGCAAGATTGGAACCCCAGGAAGAGAAGTATTATCACATTATCTCAGGCATCATACATCCTGATTACTCTTTATATGGCTCCAAGACCAGTTCTGATCCACAAAAAGTGAAGAGTGTGTCCCTGGATCAAGAGTCCAAATCCCAACTCTTACAAATTAGCCACATGACCTTGGGCTTGCCACTTGATCCTTCTGGGCATCAGTTTCTTCACCTATTTAACGTGAAGGGGTTGAACTAGCTGCTCCCCAATGTTTTCTCCTATTTTGACATTAGCTTATTCAGACCATGGATAAGGTATTTCATGTGTGGCTTTGAGTATCACACAGTGGTCCGTCCTCTCCTTGGTTGGGAGTGATGGGCTTGATGACCAGGAGGTGGTAATTGATGCTCAGTGGTGTTGCTTATAAGAGAATGATTTACTTCTTTTCACCTCCTACCAACTGCTCATCCTTCATTTTGTCTTAATATTCGTTTCACATATTTCTTTCTAGAGTATTAAATGCATAGAAAAATCACTTTACATGAAGAGATTTTTTTTTAAGCTTGCACATTCATAATTCATCATTGAGATTCTGGAACTTTAGAAGATTTGTGGACTTTAATATTCTATGCTCTTCAGAGTTTGTGTCTGTGAATATATTTGTCCATGATGGAGTCTGGGTACCTGCAGATAAGAAGTACACATCTCTCAAAGGTAAAAGTCTCTATCTACTTTTAGGTGGTTTCTGTCTCCTATTTATCACAAGTTTTTTCCCCAGGTGCCCAGTATTTCCTAGGGTCCAATATTTCACAAGTCTTGCGGCATCGCTGTGAGATGGGTAACAAACCAATTTATATTTTATAGATACTAAAACTGAGGCACAGAGAAAGTATGTGATCTGTTCCAGCACTGCAGCAGCTCGGCAAGGAATGGCAGAATAAAGATCAAGAAAAGAAATAACCTAATTCCTCTGTGATTCTCTTTTGCTGAGGATCAGAGCACCACAGGGCTGACAGAATCTCTGAGAAACTATCAGCCTACTATCCTCTTTGTAGGGAAGCCTATCTGTGAGTTTATTCAGTAGAGATGGCAAGCTCCTGACTATAATCTATACCAGTGCTTAACATTCTTCATTACTAGAATGTTCTTCCTCAGACTTTGCCATCATCCACAACCATATGCTGGCACTTATCATGTCAGGCCTCGAACTCTGTAACAGCCTTCTGACTAGGCTGTTACAGTAATTCCTCTCCTCCACTCCCCCTTTCCACCCAACTCACCCAATTTATTCTGCATTCTGTGTCCAGTGATCTTCCTTAAGGCACTACTTCATGGCACCACTTGAGTGTGTAAAGTGTGTAAAGGCTTCCTCTTTCCCAACACATTGGGTCTATGATTCTCTGCCTGGCATTCAAGGCCATCCACAGTTGAACTCTGCTCCCTCCATTATTCAATCATCATTTTCCTATCATATCCCCTGTCCAGATATGCAGATCTCTTTTATTCTTTCCTCAGGATCTCGTGTTGCTTTTAAATCTTAGTCTTCTCATGCCCTCCTTGAAGCCTTTGTTGACTGCTCTAGCTGTGGTAATCTCTTTGCTGTTTTAACACTAATTGTCCTTGTGGGTAGTGTTACCTACAGTCATTCTCTCATTGTATTTGTGTGTCACTTTAGTCCATCTGGACCATTAAGCGTCCTAGAGTGCAGGGACTATGTCTTCTTTTTGTCTTACAATAGTACAAAGCACAATAAATGAAGATCATAAAACAACGTTCTCAATAAGTACTAGTTGACTCTCTGAAATTCAGGGAATTGGATTTGTCTGTTATATGTGTGTGTGTATGCACGTGTGTTTGTGTCTGTGTGTATTTATGAGTGGACTTTTTACTTTTGAAACAGAAATAGAGTTACAAGTGTAGAAAACAAACTTATGGTTACCAGGGGTAATGGAGGGGGGATAAATTGGGAGATTGGGATAGACATATACACACTACTATATATAAAATAGATAACTAATAAGGACCAACTGTATAGCACAGGAAACTCTACTCAATACTACTCTGTAATGGTCTATATGGGAAAAGAATCTAAAGAAGTGTGGATATATGTATATGTACAACTGATTCACTTTGCCATACACCTGAAACTAACACAACATTGTAAATCAACTATACTCCAACAAAATTTTTTTTAAAGGTCATAGATAAAGAGAGAAGTATATTTAGTTTTTTGGATTTTTTTGAGTATAATTTATCCTCAATTATCACCTAAATTTCAAATGCCTTCCAGAGTCCTCCTTCCTTTAACTGGAAGTTGCTTTGCTGCATATGAGCAATATCTTCCTCGTTGAAGTGGTGTGGTATTTGCTTTCCACTCTGATTTCCCTCTCATGCTCTGAGCATCCCAACCCTTGCCTTTCATTCTCTACAATACAGGACTAAATCTCAAATTTGGGTATTGTATGAACTGGCATATGACCAAGGTTCATATTTTATAAGCAGCTGGAATTCATTGAAAATACTGACATAATAATATAAACTTTCTTTTTCTTAATTTTGAAGGCAGATAAAGTATGAACAGACCTTACCACAGAGGAAAATTAAGCAGTCTTCATTTTGTGAATATTGGTTTAATCTAGAAGTTATGTAATATTTTAAATGTCTCAATTTTAACATATGAGTGTTTCTTCTGATTCCATGGGGTTGTGTTTAGAAATTATGAAAGTTTTATTACATAAAAAATTATAAAACCTCATACATAGGCCCTTTTGAGTCTGAATTAGAGGATTCTGTTCATCCAGTGTAGCAGTCTACCCAGCAAAAATTCATTCTTTGTTTCTGCCCAAAACTTGTTTATGCTCTTTAAGAGGATAATTGTTGTAAAGCTCTGATTCTTTAATGTTTTCTTCTTATGCTAGATGGAAACATCTCACTGTAATTTCCACCCATTGCTTCTGTACTCTAAGGAGCACTGTCCAGTAGAACTTTTTTTCCATGATTAAAGTGTTCTGTATCTGCACTGCCCAATATGGTAGCCACTAGCCACATGTGGCTTTGAGTAAAGCAACTTGAGGAACTGAATTTTAAATCTATTTAATTTTACTTAATTTAAATTTAAACTTAAATAATCACGTGTGGTCAATGGCTACTGCATTGAACAACACAACTCTAGCATTTTGCAGAATGAGCCAGCAATCACTTTCACATGCCAATTCTCCAAAAATTTTGAGAGGATTTGATCTGTGTATATTCTTTTTAGGTCATCCTTTGTTTCCTCATTAATAGGTTTGCACTTTAGAACGTATTTTGTTGCTGCTGCTGTGGCTGCTGTTGTTCTAATCCTCTATTTTTTCTGAAGTCCCTTCTAACTCATAGATTCTGTGATTGTTTCTAGATGTTCCCTGGAGTTGTTTAGCAATTGCAGTCTTGATATATATAAAGCACTCTGAATTCACTGAAAGAAACAGATTGACATATAAATTGCTGAATTTGGAGGCATTTGAAGACATAGGGGACATAAGACTTAAACAAATGTTCTCAACTAGAGACAATAGTGCCCCACTGGGGACATGTGGCCATGTCTGGAGATTTGTTTTGATTGTCACGACTTTGGGGGAGGGGCTTCTGGTAGCCAGTGGATACAGGACGGGGGTGTTGCTCAATTTGCACAGGACAAAGCCCCTGCAACAAAGAACTATGCAGCCCCAAATATCCATGGTGCTGAGGTTGAGAAAGTCTGATTTACACAATCATTTAAGGAAGAGGTATCATTTATTTAGACACATAAAGACGTCATTCATTTGAAAAGAAAAGGAGAGATTATTACACAAAACTGCTTGGCTAGGTACTAAGTTTGTAAAGTTTTATAACTTTATAAATGCACATTTGCCTCTAAATTCTCTCTTCCATATCGAGGGCCCTATGGAGTCAGTGAGAACAATGATAAATTTGTTAATCTAAGAACATTTTACTAAGTTCTTTACTTCTTTCTTTTCCCTCTGAAGCTCTCATTGTGCATCTTGTTATTACCATTGTTAGACAGTCCTAATTTTAGTCCTCATCTATGTTTTCGTTTTCACAAGCACTACCTGTATTAGAACAAAGCCGCTGTTCAAACGAGTCCAGGTGTAAATGACATGATATTGTGAAGTCAACTTCTTCAGATGATATTTGATGGGGCTCCTCTTTCCTTGGTAGTATTTTATTTGGTAGTGTGAGGCCAGTTAATCTTTCTCCCTCATCTAGAGGCAGGAAATAATTAATACAACCTGGGGGGAGAGCCTGGTGAGCTGGTCAGTATGAAATCTGACACCTAGTGAAATGTGCTTCATTTTCCGGTTTCAGCCCTAGCGAGAAATTTCCCGAGGTTCAGAGAAAGGTTCATCAAATCTTGGCAAATCTCTCCGTAAACTGGGTAGTGTCAGATTCCAAAAGAAATGTGAAAGTTTTACCTGGCTTCAAATTTCTAGTGTTAAAAGTTTCAGCAGGGCTTCCCTGGTGGCGCAGTGATTGAGAGTCCGCCTGCCGATGCAGGGGACACGGGTTCGTGACCCGGTCCGGGAAGATCCCACGTGCCGCGTAGCAGCTGGGCCCGTGAGCCATGGCCGCTGAGCCTGCGCGTCCGGAGCCTGTGCTCCGCAACGGGAGAGGCCACAACAGTGAGAGGCCCGCGTACCGCAAAAAAAAAAAAAAAAAAAAAAAGTTTCAGCAGTCCAAGCAAGAAGGTTCCTTGCAATGTCAAGAAAAATCCCAGTTTCTTATTTTGGATAACTAATTGGAATGGACAATTGATTGAGAATAAAATCTCCAGGGAGACACATTTCATAGCAACCTATCCAGCCTCATTCAGATCACGCAGTAGTTTTCAATGGACCTGGATGCTACGATGGCACCAACAAATTCACATTGTTCATTATCACATCGTATCATAAGTTTCCCACATTCAAAGCCAAGCTAAGGAGAAAATATTCTCCCAGAGGGTTTTTCAAAGTTCACGTGAAAGAAGAATGCATGGGACATTTCCTATGAAGTTCCAAAGAGTAGAAAAGAATGTATAATGATAAGAATCAAGAGAAAATCCCTAAAATATTGTTCATGAATTGAGTTCTAGCAGGCTATGAAGGTGAACAGAGAGGTCACATTGCCAAGTTCTAATAGTAGTTCTGGATTCTGAAATAAAAATGTAGAAAACCTTGTCCTGATTTGAGTAGATTCAAGATCTGATATACTGCATGCATTATTTATTTATTTATTTATTGAAGTATAGTTAATTTACAATGTTGTGTTAGTTCCTGCATTCAGTTTAAAAATCTCCTTGCAGAACCTTCATACATCCACTTAGTACCAAAGGGCTGTCTTGCCCAGTTCCCAGGGGGCTCTAGGCAAGCTGATTGCAGCCCTGCTAAGTCAGAGAAGGGAAGCTGCCTTCCTAGCGTGTTGCTCCTTTTAAAGGAGCTACATCCTGCCAGGGCCTTGGAATCATTACAGCCTCATGATAAAATTTCTGGCAATTTAATTAACACAAAGACATTTGAATAGTATCTAGTGTTTTGTAATCTCCTTCTGTCTGAATACCATATAACCAAGGACATTCAAATGGAACAGAATTAGCCTACTTTAAGGACACCTGAAACAAATTCATACATGCTGAAGTTATTTAATCATTGGGGCTGAGAAATGGATGTGGTTAAGATGATGAACAGGCTTTCTCCATAGTGTTTTTGATTGAAGGGAGTGCTCCTATAGAGATATTGATCTCTGGGATAAATAAAAACACTGAGGATTAAAATCACATTGATTACCACTAACTACTCCTCCTTTTTCATTGAAAACAATACAGGGTCCATCAAATCAGGTCTATAGCCACAAATCAAAGGCCATTTTTCCATGTCCAAGCATGGGGAAAAAATGTTGTTACCAAATCTATCTTTTCAATCACTCCCATAACAAAGGTAGCAACTGCTGTCAGCAGTGACACGGGCTAACATGAAGAGTGATGATAGGTTATTCTTTCTTGGTCTCTTTGGTGATCAAGCACTCTGCAGTTGTGATTGATTGCTGTCTCATAGTGGATTTTTTTTTTTTTTGAGAGCGATGTTCTAAAAGATTTCCTAAGGCTGAATCTAAAATAGCATAGTGAAAAAAATTATACATTTACCCCAATAATTGATGCTAAAAACTAATTTTCAAAATATTCCTGAAGAAATCATATCTTTTGAATCAGTTTACTAGGAAATTGTTCTAATTGTTCCAACGAAAGTACTGCTTTTAAAAATAATCTGGGGTGTTCTGTTTTGATTAGTGGTGAATGGGGTTTAAGACCTGGCAAAATTCAGATCCATTCAGCAATGCCTTGGCCTCAGTATCTTTCTTTGAAATGAAAGCAAGCTGTGAGTCAGGGCTTGCACTGATCTGTAACACAAACACTAGGATTGGCTCCCAGAAAACAATGATGGTTTCCTTTGGCTACATGCAGACATTTGGTGGCCCATTTGAGTGAACCAATTCTCTGACTTGAGAGAAGAGAGTCCACTTGTAGGGGCCCAGGAAGAGCTGACTCATGGCCGCATAGGAATGAGTGAGGGGACAAAGTCTGCCTCACAATAGGATTTTCTCTAACTCCAGGCCCCTGACCCAGTACAAAGAAGGATGCCCTTCTCTCGAGAAAGTCAGAGAGCAGCAAAACTCTGTATTTTCCTGAAGGGGACAATTTAGTATCCTGCTAAGCTGAGAGTAAAATAAACCTGCCAATCCCACTGACATTGGACTAAAGAATTGCTCAAGGAAATTAATGGCAGGCTTTAAAAACTAAGTGGAAAGAAAATTCTGCACCAAGGGGGAGGCAGTCAAATTTATGGCAGTAGAAAGTACTTTAATCAACGTGTATAGCTGTATTTTAAAAAGATTGGATAATTTTATGATCAATAACAATATTTGTAAGCCTGTATGCTAAAATGGGGAAAGCAAATCTCATGCTTCAAAGCCTAAGCTAGTTGCTGCAGGTGTCTAGAAGGAATGTTTCCATTACACACATCATTATAAAGCAGCCCAGGCAAATTACCGTCTATTTCTGCTTTTCTCGTGAAGCATGAGGAATCGGTCACTGCAAGTGGCCTAAGACTAAGTTAAATGTCTGACATAGAGATTGTCTGGGCTCTTCTCCCATTAACTATTAAAGAACAGACATGCTGGGTCTGGGTGGGTCTGGGTGGGGCTCGAATGAGGAAGGCAGAATGTAATGAGGAGTTGGTTTCTCCACATCTGAGTAATTTGAAGCTGACAACTCTATTTCCATTACCCGTTGGTAAAAGATTGAGAGGAGAAAGGCAAGTGCCAAAGAGTGATGTCAGCTAAATGCCGGTGGTTTAACCAAGTGACACAGAGCCCAGGGGCTCATTCTATTTTTGATACATATTGGTGTGAGTAGACAACTTAGTAAAATCCCCATCGTCTCTGTATGTAATGCCAGGGTTTTTTTGGCCAGTAGAATTATTGAGTTTACTTTAAGAATCACTTGTAAAAATGTTGGAGGAAATTTAATAAAAGGGTTGAATGGGTTCAGCATTACAAATAACAGGAATAGGAGTTGTAACCTTGAAGACATCAGTCTAAGCAGGTCCAAATGGAGCCCACTTCTGAGAAACTTCATTATTGAAGAGTCCAAAGAGCATTAGTATAAAGGAGTTCAGCTCATCAGAGTATATCATACTGGGCATCAAGGACAGCACAATACTTAGGTGGAATGTCATATCATTATTGCTTCCTACTTTAGACTAATCGTAGGAAAAGGCTGTCTGGTTTATAGAATAGTTTTACAAAGTGTAGTTGAATTACTTTTAAGCAGGCCGATACTATCATCATATAACCCAAGGTGTCAGCTTCTTCATCCTTCAAGTAATGAGGTTATAAGCACCTAAACTCTGATTCCCAGCCAATGATTTTTTACCTATTAAAAGTCTCTTGTAATTTGAAGGATGTCGACTACCGAACGGTGTCCAGTCAGCACCAATGTATCAGCCATTTAAAATTAATCAATAACCACTGGAAGGACAAATAGACACTTCTAACATATTCAGTTGAGATTACTGTAGGAAAAAAAAGCTAGAAATTGGATGCTTTCTTTAGCTAACTGAACCATGGCTAAATAAAAATATATGATCACTGTCATGCTTCTTAATATACAATTCTCTCGTTGCTGTCTTGAGACACTTAAAAAATACCAGCCTGGAACCCACTGTTCCAAGCAGCATTACCCAGTGTCATGCCTCGGTGGAGAAAGAGTGAAGTAGGTTTTGTCTCTGGCCTGAAGAGCGTTGGTAAGTGCTTATGTTACAGGTGAGCTGTGTGTCAGTGCGAAAGTGTTGCCTTAATGTCTCTCACCTGAAAACTGGAAATCCTCGGTAGTCACTCCCATCCATCTCATTGCTGAGTTTTGCATTAATAAGGTAATGCCTTTAAGTTCTCTGAGGTTTCAGGGAGAAAGGCATATGGGAGAAGAGCTGTTGTTATTTCCGAGACCTCCTGTCTCAAGCCAGCTTAAAGGCTGAGGGTCCCGAGATGGCACTGTAATAGCAGCTCTAATAGCGTGCAGTAACAGCACACCTCAAGTGAGGCACTCCAAGGGCATTATACACATTTATTCATTAAACTTGAACACACCCCGGAGATAGGTTAACTGCTATGATACCTCCTTGTTCCAAAGTAAACGAAAACAAAGAAGGGGAAGCAAGTTAGTCAAGACAGTATGGTGAAACTGTGGTAAAACTGGAGTGAAGCTGGTGTCCGGCTCCCTAGGGATTCAGTGAAAAGCCTGGCCTCATTCAGCACGAGTATATGCCTGTATGGATATGTTTATTTAATTTTATACCATCTTGTTCTAGAAGTAACTGGAGAACACATTTTTAAAACAGCTATATAACATAACTTGAAAATAAGTGCCTGGAGAAAAAGACCCAAGGAAAATAAGGATATGAAAATGAGATGAAACTAGGATGAGGTACAGTTTGTAAATATTTGATGTGAACAATGCTTAGTAAGTGATTTTGTTACAAATAAATGGAAATGCAAAGCCTCAGTGTCCCTTTTTCACGTGCCTTGGGAAGGAAAGTTTTTGTGCCCTGGGAAAGAAAGGGCTACAGAAAGCACTAAAGATTTGTAAAACTAAACTTCAAGCCAGATGCTGAGTGGTAAATCAGAATAGTACCATTAGGGGCCAAAAGACTTGAATCTAGTGGTACCTTTTCTAAAGGGTAGATGTAAGAAGTGGATGACATTTTTCCCACCATCTGGAGATGTGAGCATCAGAGACAGTGAGATAAACTAAGAGGAACCTTGGCAGCAGAAACTTAATGCTCTATTCCGCATAGAGAGTTTGGAAGACGTGCGTGAATTGGTACCACAAATGGGGCAGTGACTCATGACCTGGGCAGAGTCTGTAGGCACAGAGGTCCTTTGCAACAGCGTGGACAGCGGCTCATGGGCACACGTGGTGCCCACAGCACAGTGCTGCCGCCATGTGTGAGGGCTACATCAGCACAGGTGAGCCAAGTGTCAACCTGAGTGAGGACAACAGAGTGGCAACATGTGTGAAATGCCCCCTCGGAACCCCACCTTCAAGGTGTCATCTCCACCTTGGGAGCCCCAGAGACAGAGGAAAGGCAAGGACTGATGAGGGTCTTGGTGTTTGATAAGCGTAGCTATTCTTCTGGCAGGAGGCAATAGAATTGACTTGCGTTATCTGAATGCAATGGAACATCCAATTAGAAAACTTTTTTTCTAAGACTTTAAAGAGACAGAATATATTTTCATTGGACTAGCATGGCTTAAGTGCAACGCTTTCTTGGGATAGTCAACTTCTAAACCTTTCCTTTAGTCACAGCACTATCGTATCAATAGTTTTTGTTCGTGTGTGTTTTCCTGTGGTTTCTTGAGGTCCTCATCCAGTACATGAAGGCAAAGTTTTGCACGTGGTGTGACAGTCACTGATGGGACTTGGCTATCAGGTGGTGATTTCAGGTCCCTTAGTTCCTAGAGAAGATCAGCTTTAAGCCCCATTCCATGCCCTATGGAAGTCCAAAATGATCCTCACTCTTTCTGTACATGCATTAGAGTTTTGTTTTGCACAGTTATCCCAGACTCAAGGTTCCTGCCTTCACTGAACAAGTTCTACCACATATACTGTCTCTATTCTGCACCATATCACCAGATGTGAAATTCAGCCTCAGTATCCTCAGAGAACTCCCTGAATCATAAAGAACTTTGGAATATAGTAAATTTGACCTCTTCTTCTTCTTCTTCTTTTTTTTTTGGATTAGTTTGATTCCAATATCACAAACTATTTCAAGCTGAATGCTGAAAAATCTTACTAATCATTCCTTCATCCATTCTTTCATTTCTTCAACAAGCATTTATTAAGTGCCTACATTGTGCTAAACACAGTTCAAGGTGCTTGGGGGTTTATCAGTGAATGAAACTGACAAAGATCCCTGCCCTCATGGAGACTGAATTACAGCAGATGTTTGAACCGAGCCACTGTATATCCCCAGAGGGTTCTTCCTGGCTGTTCCCTCTGGATAGGCTCTAATCTCCCCCAATTTTTCTGGCTTTTCTCTCCCACACCTCCCCAGAACAAAAATAAAACCCTTCAGTCTTCTCATGCAGATAGTTAACTATTATTGTAGTGCCTTGACTTTTTGAACTCAGGTTCTCAGGTTCCCTAAGTGATAGCTAAATCATATAACAAAATATTTTCTTAATAAAAGACTGTTACTTCCTTAATAGTAATTCTGCCAGAGGAAGAAAGAAATATTTTTTTTCAGCTCTGTTATTTGGATATAAACAGTTTAAGTTATCAGACATTCATTAATAGAAGAAATCTTTTCCTTATAATGTCAATGAATAGTTTTAAATGTTGCTTAGAGAGCGACTCCTCATCTGTAAGTTATCACTTTCAATCTCCCTACTTCCCCCAGCCCAACCAGGATGGCAGACACATTGCATAAGAACCACTCCAGGGGCTAAAATATGGGGAAAATAAACACTCTGGTTTTATTCCATGTGTTACCACTCAGCACCACTAGTATTCTGTTCATAAATAATTTTAGTAACTTAAAATATAGTTCCGTAAATATATTGGTCTTTAATAGGTGGTCCATGGAGAAGCAATCCATCTACTTCCCAATGGCCCTGGTAGTTCACCATATGAGCCACCAGCAATCTTGGAGTTCATATCTGAGAATGACTAACTCTGCTGTAGATAGGTAGGATAAATGAATGTTAAACAGCAATCCTATGTCCACACAGAATGAGCCTTGACTAGAGAATGTGTGTATGAAAATAAACACAAGCATTAAGACAAATCTACCAGAAAAATAAATGATCCAGAAACTGTGGATTTGGGTTGATGGATGTTTTAAAATCCAGTCCTCTTTCAAATAAATAGTTTTACCACCACACAGAAGTATATAAGATCCCAGGCTTTGAGTCCCAGGAGACAGAGAAAGACAGAGAGCGAGAGCGAGAGCGAGAGTGAGAGAGAGACGGAGAGAGAGAGGGAGAGAGGGAGAAAGCCAAAAACAAAAAAATCACTTTGCTTTTGAGATAAAAATTCAAGGGAAATTTACTAAATCTAAAAAATATAACTGTCAATATTCCCAGGTAGATTATCACCATTTAAAACTACTCTCCTAAGTGGAAAGGATCACCTAGACTTTATAATCCATAAATACAAGATCCCTCATCAGCCATTCCTTCCTGCTTGCCACTGTGTACAACTGCCAAAACCAACATGGTGTAAGATCTCAGGAAGTGAAAATATCTCAATAAATGAGTTGCTGTTTCTACGCAGAGAAAATTGTGATCGTGGGGGCATTGATTAAGATTTTCCTCCTAAAGTGAGGGTTGTTTGGGGATTGGAGGAGACAACCTTGAAACGAGTTAAGGATTAACTTGAGGGAGGAGGTACAGGCCCAAAGAGCCATGTAGAGAAAGAAGGGCCTCAGTTTCGCTCTTCTGCTATTATTATTATTATTTTATTATTATTATCAATTTCATCTTCATAATCACTATAGCCACTTTGACACTCATCTTGCCAACCATTATAAAAATTTATTTTTAAAAAGAAGTAGAGAAGATAGAAGAAAAAAAAGTTAAAAGAAAGTTAAGGTAATAGAGGTTTACAGAAGAAAATTAAACATAAAAATTGAGAATAAGAGACAAGAGGATAAAGTAGAAGTGGGTATCAGAGAAATAAAATTACAGTAGAATAAAATATCGAGTTAAAAAAGATTAAATAAATGAGATTTAAAATAAACATAAAAGGATGGATCAATAAAATAAAGCTATAGATGATTAAAGAATAAGACAAAATACTTAAACTTGTAAAATAAAAAGTTTAAATACAAAAATAGATAAAACTAAGGATTAGTAGGAACTAATCACTAAGTAGGAAAAAATTAAGCCATTGAGACTAAAAATAAAGATTATTTGCGGAAAACATGTTAAAGAAGAAATTAGAGACCTACCAAAGAAATAAAAGTTCTCTGAGCAGTTTAAAAAATGAGTCTTAAGATGTTCATAAATTTTGTCCTTCTTATGCTAACAAAAGGACAACATCCTTTGTGAGTTAAGAGCTGAGGGAGGAAGGCAGTACAAGGGATGAGTTGCATCTTGGCCATCAGATCAACCCCACAGAGATCCTTCTATGCTGCACCTGATATGCCAAAAAGTCCTTTACACAAATAGAGAGCTGAGCACTCCTGAGCTTCCCCTGCCTGATCCTAAGACATGTTATTTTTTTGTCATCCATTAATGTGGTCTCCTTCTTATTTAAGGCAGGGGTCCTTAATTCTCGTGTACAGAGCTCATAGACTGCTGGAGTATACATTGATGAACACCAGGACATCTGAATCATGAGTAGAAACCATAATAACAACAAATTGTTTTTCTATTAAATCTCCTTTCTATAATTTGTACATTTATCTTAGTGAAAAATATGTTTTTAATGGTTATATGATTAGGTTTTTTTCCCCCACCTCAAACAAGATTAGGAAGCATACATGACTACTATACACAGTAGATACTTTATACTTACATTTTCACCTTGAAATCATCTATAAAGTTGTTTCCATCATCATAAATTTTAAAAATATCCTGTCGTTGTGCACATGGACATTGGCCTTCCTTTATGTCAGATGATGTCTCTGTTTCCTTCCCTTTCAGGGAGCATCCTTCATTCTTCCTCAGCTACTCCCCACTTCTCCATACATGAGGTCCAGATGGGAGTTCCACTACCCTGCCAGCCTAGCAACAGTTACTGGTATGTGACCTCTGCAGGGTCAGTCTGAGAGCCTTACCTCCTAGCTTGCTGATTGGTCCAGAATGTGGCTTATACTTATAATTTGCACTCTTCCCCAGACTCGAGCCCATTGCAGAAAAGAATTTCTTATGCCAGATTTCTTTCATAAGAAATATTTTTTTTTTCTTGGAGTTCCCACTATTACCATTTAGGTGCTAGAAAAATCTGAGAGCTTTGTCTATGTATGTTTGAACCCCACTCACCAACTCGGAGATGGGTACCCAACCCCCTAGAGGAGCAGGCATTTCAAAGACCTGCCAGGGAAAAGTTGTTGCCTACATTTACCCTCCAGGAGTCTAGCTTTTAGTCTGTCTACAAACTCTGTTGAATACACACACGTGCTCTGTAGTAACTGAATTCTGTCGAGGTAGCAAGAAAGTAGCCATAGAAAATACATGAACAAATGGATGTGGCTGTGTTCCTATAAAATTGTATTTATAGACACTGAAATTTGAATTTCATAAAACTTTCATATGCCATGAAATATTTTTCTCAACATTTAAAACTGAAAAAGTTCAGTACTAGAACCATACAAAAGCAGTGGGGGGCTGGATTTGATCTGTAAGACATTGTTTTCTTATCGCATTAATACAAGATGCATCTGGATTTCAGAGATGTTAGAATGTAGAAATATGTGCATCTTAGATTGAAATGTGATACTTAGCTCAGTACTGCAGAGGACTAGGTCTTTGGGATTTCCCTCAGTTTTAACATTAAGAATATATTTCTGTAACGCTTTGCCATTTAGCCTTTGGCAATCAACAGTGATCACTGCTGAGTATAGAATTTGTCCTTTTTGGGAAATAGTGAGAGCCGGGTGTGAAATGAGGAAGTTGAGAAGAAAGTTAGTGAGAGTCAAAGAGTATGGGACAGTCGCTTGGAATTGGAATGTTTAAGAGAATAATAATACATACTATTTGTATATCACTTTACAGTCTATAAAGTATTTCTATTTATATATATACTGTTTTACTGAATTGTCACCATTTATCCATGAAGTAACCATGGTAGAAATTAGCTGAAGACCATAAAAATACACATTTAAGTGAATTAGAATTATATATCTTGTAAGAAATAGACCCTGACCTTGTCTCTTGATTGTGAAATTGTTCTTCCTTATGCAAGAAACTCATATTCAGTGAGGGTTTCTGAGGGTGAAAGCCCAGCAGATGTGCTAAAATGCACTGGGAAAAAGAGATGAGAAAAAGAGGTAAGATTCAGTGTTCCAGTGCTTTGAATAATTTCCACCACTGAAGCAAACTGAAGGAGGGAGGGTTTTCTCACTCAAGATCACAGTGATAGGGCCACAGTCAGTCTCTTTCTTTTTCCCTGCAATACTGACTTTAGCAGAACCCAGTACTACTTAGCCAATTCTAGTCAAAGCTATTTTTAGGACACTGCATGTGCATATCCAAACCAAAGTGTAGCTGGTTCATTAATTAAATTGAAACATTTGACAGTTATCTCTGATTTCACTTCCTAGTTCTGTTTTGCTTCTCTTCCTCATTTAAGCTAAGTAAGCTGATATGGTGAAAATAGCATAGACTTTGGACTCAGGGAGTTGAATCCCAGATGTGCTGTTTATTAGTTTGTGATTCTCAGCAAATTACTGAACCCTACTGAACTCTTTCATTATTCTCATTTTAAAAAAGGAGCAATATTACCCACACTGTAGAAAAGTTACCCATGAGTTAAGACGTATAAAGCTCATAGAAACATGCCTGGTGCAGAGTCATATATATTAGATATAATCGTAAGCACTAAATGAGTGTTACATGTAAAACATCCCAAAAAGCACCTGATACTTGACAGACAATCCCTGAACCACTGAGAAAGCAAAATCCTCTCTGTGTAGTTTCTCCAGGTTCATTTTTTTATACCGTTCCAAACGTTGTACCAGAAATTCACTGGAGGTCCAGCGGTTAGGACTCCATGCTTTCACTGCCCGAGGGCTTGAGTTCACTCCCTAGTTAGGGAACTAAGATCCCACAAGTCACATAGCGTGGCACAGCCAAAAGAAAAAAAAGAAAAATGTTGTACCTCCCTCTCCCAACACAGAGAATGTGACTGAATGACACAATCTTGGCCACTCTAGTCTTCCTTTGTTCAGTTTCTTTACCCTCATTTTCTCATGTTTCCCCTAAGGACTGTGCAGTAGAGAAATCACCCAGCTCATACCTACTCTTTGTCTATTCCAATAAGATCTTTTCTTTTTTTTCTATATATTTCTATTTTTATTAGCCACTCTCTTAAAGATTGAATATTTGATTCATTCCTTACCCCTCACACACACTTTGATAGCTGTAAACCCAATGTTGATTTCTCTGCCCCTTATTTACTGGATCACTCAGCAGTACTGGATGCTCTTGACATCATCCCGCTTCTTGAAATATTCTTTCTCCTTGCCTTCCACAGCACCTCTGTTTTCATCCTATCTCTTTGGCTCTTCTGTCTGTTTCTCTTGCTGGCTCCTCTTTCTCTAACCATTAAATATTAGATTACCTCAAGGTTCCCCCTAGGTCTTCTCATTTTCTCATCAAAGTTCTTTCTGCAGGTAGTTTGTTTCACTTTTTTCACTTGTAATATTTCTGTTTTCATTTTCCGAATCCTCCCAGTAATCCAAGCTAATAAAATCAGTTTAATCTGTCTCCTCCTTTCTCCTCATTCTAGTCCTTTGCCAGTGTGCCTTTATTACATAATCATGGAATGAGTAAATGATCTAATGTCTCACAAAACAGATTGAATCACACACTTAGAATCTGTATAATTTAGTCCCTACCAATCTCTTCTTCTCTCAAGAATACTACATTGCAAAGATAACGTTCTTCTTGTTCTCAGAAAAGCCTAAAACTATGAGAATAGAGCATCTTTTTAAATGAAGACTTAAATGAATTCTTGGTGAAGAATTTCAAAGAGCTATTGCTCAATGGACATTTCACAGACTTTTAGGTCAATAAAAAAAACCATCAATTAAGTGATAAAGTAGTTCTATCCTTGATTTGGTTTACTCCAAGAAGGAAAAAAGAAAAAGATTTTTTAAAAAAAGCCCTCTTCTTTATCATTTAGCTATTGCTGTGTTAACAACCAACCAGCAAATCCCTGTGGCATATAACAATAGCACTTACTTCTCCTGCACCTGTAGGTTGAGGTGGGTTGGCTGAGCTCAGCAGGGCTCTGCTTCTAGCTGGGCTTGGCTGCTTGCCGTGGGCTGGCTTCTGGTTGGCTCCACAAATGCTCATCCTGGGGTCCAGGCTGAGTGTGTATGAGCTACTCAGGGAACGTTCTCCTTTGCATTGGTGTTAGTGCAGGGAGCTAGCCAAAACACATGAAGTCTCCTATCATCCAAGATTGAAACTGGCTCATTGCTGCTTCTGCTCCTATCCTGCAGGCCAAAGCAAGTCAAACAGTCAAGGGAACCCACAGTCAAAGAGCTGGCAAGTGCTTAGCCTCTTTTATAAGAGGAACTATAAAGTTACATGGCAAAAGGCAGGGACACCAGAAAAGGTGAAGAATGGGAATTGCCAATTCAATCAACCATACCCGCTTCCCAATAATGGGATGCTGAATTCATTGCCAACTGAACCAAGTGTTTCATCTTTAGTATGGGATTCACTGTGCTGTTTCCTTTTATCCTTTTCTCCTCTCTCCTCATGGTTATCCTTCAGAGATGACTTTCATGTATCAGGAGACAGACAGCCTTGCCTTCAGCATACATTCCTGGAAATACAACTCAATCAATCAAGACAATGGGTCTTGAAGGGTAATTGTGTGGTCCCAGACACTCAACATCCTTTATCCTGCTGCTGCAGACCTGGGATGGGATCCAGATGGAATGATGGACTCAGATGGGGAGAAAAATGAATTGAGGAAGGGGGTTGGATCCTTGCAATAAATGGGAGTAAGGCTTCCTGAGAAGCAGGTGGAGTATACCTAGAAGTTTTGAAGAGGTGTCTAGAGGAGATTGAGTCCCGCTTCACTGATTAGGAGCTGTAAGGTGAAGCTTATTTTGTCTCCTATAGAATCTGACAGTATTTCACACATAGTTGTCTTTCAGTGTATGGTGAACTAGAACAATATAGATCTTTGATTTACAACAGTTAATATAAGGATTAATGCAGTTTGCTGAAAGTAAATTATAACAATGAAGGGTCTAATATACATAAATTCTATTCAGTGAACAGATTTTGGGGGGAGAAATACCATTTTAAGTGAAACTTTTTTTTTTTTTTTTTTGGCATTGGCAAGCCTAAGCTTTACTGAGAGTTTATGTTATTATTATTATTTTTTTTGTGGTACGCGGGCCTCTCACTGTTGTGGCCTCTCCCGTTGCGGAGCACAGGCTCCGGACACGCAGGCTCAGTGGCCATGGCTCATGGGCCCAGCCACTCCGCGGCATGTAGGATCTTCCCAGACCGGGGCATGAACCCGTGTCCCCTGCATCGGCAGGCGGACTCTCAACCACTGCACCACCAGGGAAGCCCTTATGTTATCTTTTAAATCTATTTTTCATCATTGTCAATTTTGGGAAAATGATATTGAGAGGGACTGTGGTTTAGGGCAGAGAAAGAACCTGACTAGGATCCAAGAGCCTTGTTTTCTCTTCCTGGGCCTGCCCCTGACTTTCAGTGTGACTTGAGTAAGTCATACAACCTCTCGTAGCCTCAATATTTCCATCTGGAAAATGGGTATTGTGAAGCATGTGATTGCTCTCAGTTTTAGATTTTAAGTAGACTTCACAGGTAGTTATTATAAGATAATTTTTCATGTGAAAACAAGCTAACTTTGGACAGAAATAGAGGGAGAGACATTTTTCTGAGACAATGGTACATACTTAGCAACTTTATCTTTTAGCTTTTATGGCTCACTCTTGGACACAGGCATTTTATGACTTGTAACAGATTAATGGTCCTGCTGGGTTCACTCCTCCTGTAGGTTAAGTTCCTCTTTCCTGAAACACACACCACACCTTAAGTATGCTGAAAAGGTCAGGTGCAAATGCAATGCCTGCAAGAGTAGCTTCGTCATGTATGATGTACAAGGCACTGGGGAGAGCCTTCCTTTTCCAGTACCTTCCCTCTCTCTCTTCGCTCTCGTTCCCTGCTGAAAAATGAAAAACAATTATGTCCCTTGCACCGTGGAGACAGAAGACAGAAAATAAACAGTGACTGATAAAGGAAAGCAGCTTTATTACAGGGTAAAAGAAACTTTATCATTAATAATAGCAAAGTAGAGAAAAATGGTAATGAATAATTAAGCATAATACAGTCATGATAAAAATAAAAGCCAGTGAATAATGCAATTTTATTTGAAATAATATGACTGTTCATCTGGATGAAGTGCCCCCATTCTGACTGTTTCCGGCAGAGGTGTAAGCACAGTGTGGCTTTTCATTTATTTCCCCTAAGAATGCATCTGAGAGAGCTGTGACTCTGCTCTCTCCCCACTTCCTGAGAATTCTCTCTTCACTCCTTTCCTTTCCAATTATATAAAATGCACAGTCACTTTTAGTTTCATCCGATGTTTCTAGCTTGGGGTTAGCACTAACAATGCAGTCGAACCCTCAGGAATGCTCTTGTTGTGATAGAAGGTCCAAGGTGTCAGGTGATTTCATGCTGGCTGGCAATCCCTTGGGTATTCAGGTATCTCCCCACACACCTTCCTCCCTTACAGAAATTTACTGGAGCAATAAATCTAGTGCAATCAGGGAAGAAAATTAAATTAGACCATTTTGAATAGAGAGGCACTGGCTAAAACACCATCATGGCAACCTCCATACGTGATCGCAAGGCTAGTTCACCAGGCTGTTCGTTGTCTTCAGTATTTTTGTGAAGTAGTGAGTATACAATCTCAGACTGTGAACAGTTTAGCCTGGGAAATCAGTGCCAAGGAGTTACAGCATTTTTAGAGGGTCCAGATTGCTCAGCTGGTTCGAAAGCATAAGTAGGTTATCTGATTCTCCAAGAGCTACAGAGGTGGCAGAGTAAATGATATCTTTTCCCCAGGTGAACAATGTGGCACAGATAATGGAGCTGCCAGCAGAGCCCCTCCTGGTTCTCCCTCCAGACAATGTCTGTCACACTGAAACAAATAATAAAAAACTCGGAGACCTCTGAGCACATCAAAGATAAGACTTTTGTGTTTTTGTTTCCGATAGATTTTGTGTGCTTGACTATTATTAACCCAACCCACAAGTGCATGTGATTACTAAAAAAATAACCTCTGTCTTTGTGTTTCAGTCTGTCCTTCCTATCAGCAGGGAAAGAAAGGTGTGTTATCATCTTGTGTAATAGTTCAGAGATCGGAAGACCCTTAAATTCCAAGGGCCAGTATATATTGGCGTAGATAAAAAGTAGTGGATAGAGTCCATGTGACAAGCCTAAAAGCCCCTCTTGGTTTTCAAGGGAACTTAGATTAGGTTGGAACATACTGGCCATTTTTCAGGAGATCAGGTTTACATCACAGACATATAACTGCATAAAATTATAGCTTATGTAAAACTCAAATAAATAAAATTTGTCAAGTCTTCATACAAATGCACTGAATTTAGTGGATGTGATGAACAAAGAGGCTGGGGAATGGGGCCTAAGGCAAAGTTATTTTAACTACCAACATTATGTAAGTATTTTTTAGGTTAAAAAACAAATTCATGTGCAATCTCATTTTCTCCTCCCAACAATCTTATGAGTTAGGTCCCGTTGTCATTCCCATTTTATGTATGAAGTAAGGTTTGTCTCAATGTGATCTAGTCTAAAGAACCTGAGATTTCCATTCAGAGGGGCTTAGGTTTAAACCTGATTACACTAGTTGCGTTCTCTTGTCAAGTTACTTAACAAGTGGCAGGTGTCCTCTTAAGTGGGGTAATTGTATGTGTCTCATAAGGTAATTGCGAAGATTTCCTGCTTCTCTCTTGTACCAGTTTCCCAGTTGGGAGCACCCAATGTCCTCATGCTTCTACAGCCACACTACCATTACCAAGTTCATGCTTGGGCTTTTATGATGGTCCCTAAGTGGGACTCCTCCTTGCCTCCTGTCTCAAGCCTCTGTATGTACCCTTCATAAAACTGTCAGAGATAATTTTCCAAAATGGAAATCTGTTATTTTGTTGCCTTAAATCTGCTGACAGCTCCCTATTGTCTGCAGAAAAAAAGTCCAAACTCATTAGCATGGCTTGCAAGATTCCAACATCTATTTTGATATAATCCCACCTACCTCATCTTAGAGCCACTGCCATTGGTGCCCCTGATCTATGACCATTTCACATTACCTGTATGTTCCTGAATATGGACTGCTCTTTCCTGCCTCTACATCTTTGTACAGACTGTACCCTCTGCCAGGAATGCCTATCTCAACTATTTCTTCTTGGTAAACTACTTCTCCATAAAAATTCAACTTAACCATAGTCTCCTGTATAAATGTCCCCAGTCAGTTAGTAGCTGGAGATACCAAATTGTATTGTAACACTTAGTTCTTTAGCTCCTCTTTCTTTTCAATGAAAATTAGAAGTTATTTTTATCAGTGATACATGCACAAGGTTTTTTGTTTGTTTGTTTGTTTATGTTTTGGCCATGCCGAGCTGCCATGTGAGATCTTAGTTACCCAACCAGGGATCACCGGACCTCCAGGGAAGGCCCTGCACAAGGTTTTCAAAGTCAACTTGTCCTATAAGACTAAACAAAAACAAACAAAAAACAAGTTCCTTGCCTCACTCTTCCCCACATTCAGTTCCCACTTCTCAGAAGCTGATACTTTCAAGTTTTTAGTAGTTTCATCTAGCAACCTCCATACTTGTATATGATATGCTTATGCTATTATTTCTTGATTTTTCAATTTCAGATCTTCTTATTCTGGATTTCTCCTACAAGAGCCTTCCCTTAGTACCATCCCTCCTCCAATGTTCTCCCCATTCTCTCAATAAAATCAATATTTAGGTTAAACAAGTATTTAATAGTTACATTGTCATGCCTTTGTTAACTACGATTCACAGTATTCTGTGCAGTATAGTATAAATATATTTCATTTTCATCCAGCATTTTGTTTACCTAGAAACTAATAAGTGAACATTTCTGTGCACCTACCACTAATTTCTTCCAAAATTCTTCACTAGAAGTGTCATTAAAACCTATCAGGTGAGCTCTCATTTTTACTTTTTTCTGGGAGACATCCTTTCTGGAATCCTCCATCCTGCTTCTTCAGTATGAACCAGTTTTTCCCTAGCTCTACATCTTCCCTGTTGTCCTGGGATGTCCCCTCATCCTCTTGAAGGGACTATTCCTAATCTCTCTTTTTCAGTTTGTCCCCTGTTTGCTGAATCCCAAATGCTCCTTCTCTTGGCTCAAATACATATTTTGTTGGGGCACCTTTTCTAGTAGGTCACTAAGAAAAGGTACATGAGAGTTACATTTTTTTGAGAATCTGCATGTCTTAAAATACCTTCATACTACTCTCAGACTTATGTGGTATTTCGCTGGGTATAGGATTCTAGGTTGGCAATAATTTTCATTCAGAATGCTGAAGGTATTTTATCTTCCAGTGGCATATTTGAGAAAACTGATGGCACTATTTTCTGATTGTCTCTTGTCTGTAATTTGTTTTTGTTGTTTGTTTAAAAGTAAACATTTAAAAAAAATATGAAAGTTTTTAGAATTTTCACTATATCTCTGGTGATCCAAAATTTCATGACTCCATTCTTCTCTTTCCTTCTCTCCTTCCTTCCCTCCTTCCTTCCTTCCTTCCTTCCTTTCTTCTTTTTCTTTCCGACTTTCTGTTTGTTCTGCTTTATGGAGCTTCCTCAAATTTGTCTTCTAGTGTGTCTACCAAATTTTTCTTTCATCATATTTTTATTTTAAATAGCTCTTTTTGTTCTGATTTTTTAAAAGCACTATTTTCTTATTGCACTAATGTTTTCTTATAATGATACTGATTATATGTTTTATAGTTTTATTTCTTTCTTCCTTGCCTGCACGTCTTCCAAGTTTCTTTATTTTTTAAAATTTATTTTTGTCTGTCTTTCATCAAATTATCTTTGAATATTTAGTGGACTATTCATATTTATTAATGGAGCCTAAGAAGCTGACTGGAAGCTCTGTATTCATGGGTGGAACTTGCTAAATGCTAGGTTTCCCAGTAGAGTGACAGGATTGAAATTCTTCATTGGAGGTCCCCACATGGCAGGCTTTGTAGGGCTTTTGTCCTCAGAGTAACTCTCCCATCTTTTGCATGGCAGGTATGCAAAGAGCCTGAGTGCTATTCCTTCTAGAACTTTGCAAAGGAAGAGACTGGGGTAGTATTCAGAATATTGACTTTCACTTATTCTTCCTCTTTTACAAATTGAATCCCAGCCCTCATATGGGCCTGGTTTTCTTGCATCTACGGCTTCTTCTCTTCAGTGTCCCTAGAAAATAAAATTGTAGTATTCTCCTAGGGGGAGAGAAGGAGCTACCTCTGAGCAGCTAGGGTACAAGTTTCTCTTTCTTTTAAACATTTTGCCAGTTCTTATAGACTTTTAACTGTGTACTTTACTTTCCTAGTTACTTGATATTGTCCATACTCTAATGCTCTCCATAATACTAGTGTGACTTTTCACTTCAGTGTTCCCTTCAACTGGGCTGGGGGTTCTGCTATGTCAGTTATTACTCTTCCTTCCTTTCTGGCGTCCTTCCTTCTTTTTCTTTTTCTGTTTTTAAAATTTCCTATTTTCTCCTCTCCCTATTTTGTTGACCTCTTGAGTAAGTGGTAATCTTTTTAAATGTTTTTACTGTGATTTTGGGAGAAAAACATGGTAAACAGTATGTGTTCAGTCCTCCATGTCTATCTAGAACTCCTTTTATGCCTTATTTTGATTCAGTCTATAGCCACATGTACCAAGACTAGGCCTACAGATAAAACATTATTTCTCAGCTTTGGTCAACAATTTTGTTTCTATGTTTTCCTGACTTAAGCAACTACTGTGTAAGTCAAGGTGGTTGAGTACTTTAACTTGCTGTTACTCTAAGGATTTTTGTATCCTATCACCAGATAGAAAAACTGCTATAAGCCTCTCATCACTATACAGTTTCACAGAGAAAAATAATATCACTTTTTAGATAGCAATATTAAGCAAGTTGCTATGAACTTTTATCATCTCCTCTCCTGACTTGCCTGTAGGCTACTCATAGTCACCAAGGAAGGAAGGATACACATTTCTCTGCATTTACAGCCTTTTCACGAGCAAAGACCTTACTGTTAAACAGAGGCAGCCTGACCGCAGTTTTATGATGGGCCTGTGAGAGACTTTGTTCCACATTCTGGTTGTACTTACTTTCAGTGGAGCTCATTCTTGACTGTTTCATGATTTCAGGAGGTGCATTGCTGATTTTATTGTTCAGTGCCTTTCTTCTCCTTTTTCTTGTGGAATGAGTGATGTTCCACACGGAGGATTAAGATATCTAATAACAAAACAGAAACTCTCACGTTTAGCTGTAGCTAGATTTATGGCTAAGTTTATGGAGATTATTTAGGGCTGGGAACACATGTTCAAGAACATCTCTGCAGTTAAAACTGTGCACGGAGTGAGATGCTATTACAGACTGTGGACAGTAAACACCTCCGAGGTTGTGTGTCACTTCCCTCCGGCCCGTGAGTCTCTCTGATTTAAGTAGAAAGGTGTCTGTTAGTAATGCAAACAAAACCTACTTTAACCTCTGATTCCCAGCATCTGGAATACTTATCCCTGTGGCAGCTGTGCGGTTCACTGAACACTCACTATTCCAGTGGTCTACCGAAGCACAATTTTGGCTTGAACAGAGATTGCCTTGGAAAAAAACCCCGACTCTGAGTAGTTATCACTGAGAAAGCCAAAAGGATTTGTGATCACAGTATCACCACTGACTCGACAGCTGGGCTACATGGATTGTGCTCTGGTGGGAGCCTGCTTTCCTAATGCCATAGAAAAGATGCAGAGAGAGCCTGCCTTTGGACTTCATTGTAAACACAGAATTTTCTTGTTCCCTTTAAAGAGTTTTTAATCCAGATACTTAGCTTCAGATTTTTCTTTCTCTGCATGCCTCTGGATGGAATCCAAATAATTCAACTTTGTTTTTTTTCAGAAATGGCTGAGTGGCTCAGGTATACGTTTTTGATGTCCCACACTCCATCTTTGCATTTTTATCTGTTAGACAAAAAGCAAAGAGCCGCTAGATTAGACAGCTCGGTAATGGCAACAGACACCTGGATCTTCTTCCAGAGCTTCTGGGAACACACTGTTTCTCAAATGCTGAAGTAGAATGCCATGTGTGGTTACTGCAGACTTGAGAATGAGGGTGTGGAGCCATCAGGCATCAGGGACCATGGTCAGGGAAGTAGTAAGTCCTTTACCCAGCAGAGTTAACTATAAACTGTAAAAGTATCTAGGAGCTGGCCTGAGTGAAGCATGTGTTCAGTTAGTTATTGAAACAGAAGTATGTGGCTTTCCTCAAGTCCCATAATGACTTCAGGGCTGATTGACTTGGTATTTCTTAGTATTTCTCTGTCTGTGTGATTGCTTTTCTCCATTTAAGGACAAACTACAAGGAACAGATACTGCATAGCTTCTGGAGATTTATTCCTTCAGCCAGTGGCAACTTTGGCTTTTATTGGTTGAAGCCCTTAGGCAAGTTTCAAAATACTGCCTTGTGAAAATTATAAGCATGTTCTTGAAGCTCTAATGCTCTTTGCAAAGCTAAGGTTCCTTTTACATGCATCATCCTCACTGGGCATCCTGGACATTTCTTTTCCTCGAAAATTCTCTTTGGATAAGAGTAATAACCACCAGTTGTATAAAAGCTTACCAAAATTGTCAGATATCTGCCCTCATTGTTCCTTATTCTGTGAAGCAGGTGTAAGTATGACTGTTTTATAAATGACTAAAGGATACTGAGGAAAGTTGATTTGGCCAGTGTCACACTGTAAATGAGTAATAGAGGTGAATTCAAAATTCAAGACTTTAGACTCCAAAACACTACCATTGTTTGGTTTTGTTTTTTAGCATCATGTTAAGATCTTTCAGTTTGTTCTTCACCAGAAAATAAGAGTTAGAGGGAAAAATAGCATACTTAGTTATAGAACAAAACAATGGCAAAAACTTAAAGAATTAATTATTGATTACTTATTGTTACTTGAATTATGTCCATCACTGTGTTAAGAACTATGCAGCAGTGGTTTGCAGAAGCTTTTTCTTATGCCCGTTTGTAAGGAAGTTTTCAACTGTCTTCATCAAAATGAGATAATAAGAACCCTATTCACAAATATACACTACTTCCCCCACATATATCTCCATTATAAGATTTCTAATCTCCTTTCTCTGCTTTAGCTTTTCTTCTTAACACTGTCACTACCTGGCACTCTATGTTTAACTTATGTTGCTTATTATCAGCAAATCTCAATAAAATATGAGCTCCAGTTAGATTACGGCTTTTTGTCTATCAAGATAATTCTGTATTCCCTGCAGCTAGAACTCTGCCTGGTCCATAGTAGGCACTCAGTAAATGTTGGTGGAATGAATGGATGAATGACAAGGCTAACATATATAATACAAAATCATCAGGTCCCTAATTAGGGCATTACAAAATCTAGCTGCAAAAAGTATTCAGAGAAAAGAGACAGTTTAAAGCTGTTATTTTCAAAGAATGAAAAATGGTGGCACTGAGGCAGGATTGTGAAAACTGCACTGAGTTTGGCTAGTTGGAACAGAGAAAGGATATATTAAAGCTGAAGATAACAAGGAAGCCATAGCAAGCAAATCTAAATGGATAGCAGCAAAGTCCCAGCCATTCTTGGAGAAAATGAAGGTGTTCTATGTCTCCTAATCCTGATTCGCTCCCAAGATGTAGCTGATAATTTATTTTTGTAAATGACACTTAAAAGTGTACATGTTTCCACATTTTGGGGAGACAAATTTATATGGGTGTATTTTTCTTTGGTTCTGAACACAATGGTCAAAACAGAGAGCAGACATCAATGATTTCATACAGTAGAAAGAAAAGATGCCTTTTGTGAGTGGGTCGAAGAAATAGATCCAGAGCACAGAAGAGAACTGGAAGTGAATTACATGTCTCCGTATTTACTGCTGTGCTGGCTGACAAGTGAACAAACACCTTCATAAATTAATAGCCCCTAATTGGAGCTTGAAAGGCAAACAAATGGATGGTTTAGATTTTGTCTCGTATCATCTTTAATGTTATGAAATATGACCCTTGCTGAGCTTTTCTTGCTTGGAAACACTGAGCTAAAATTCAGTTGTCTTTCCAATGACTTCGGCCAAATTAGTCTCTGACTTCTGTCTCTTCATGAGTTATAGCAATAGCATCTCATTCTCATTAGTAGTTTGTGTATATTTATTATATTAGAGAGAGTGACCTAATTTTGATAGGTCATAATACTTTTTTATATGTGACATGCCTCTGGATTGCAAGAAGTATCCTAGTATGACTTCCCCCTGCATTTCTTAGACTGATGCTAACATCTCTGGTTATTACTAGAATGTTCTATTCTAAGGCATTTTGATCATTACTTATTTTTAGATTTTATGTAGCATCTTTTCTCCAAGGAACTCAAGGCAAATTTTACAAACGTGAACAATCTTCCTTTATCAGAATGTTTTGGTTGGGAGAAGGAAAAAAATTGTAATAGTAATTTCCTGCCTCGGTATGTTTCACCAAAAATAAAACTAAACACCCTGCTTACCTCCCCTTTTCCCGGGGTTAAGGGGTTTTATTTTATATAGAGGCTTAATAGGAAGAGCTTGGACTTTGAATCACCAGTGAGCAGGCTGAACCGTTAAAACAAAATGCAGCAGAGAGAGCCTTCAGGACAGTCAGCGGAAAGCACAAGGCAGATTGTCAAAAAATGCTATAGGTGGTTGTGAAAAACCTCTGTGAGGCACTTCAGTCAACACAAGTGGGCCACTTAATTCTTCCAAGTGAATGCCCTTCATGGGGGAACTTTGGTTGTAGTCTCTCTAGCCAGAGCTGTCTCCTTAGAGGAGATGTGGGCAAGTCTATGAGATGTTTATTTTGTAACTAACCCCTTAGGCATGGAGGAAACTGTTTACTATTCCTTCTTGTTCTCTCCTGTTTTGTTTTGTTTTTTTCCTGTTAATTAAAGAAATCATAGTTGAACTTCAGAGAAATCTCCAGGAAAAAAAACAATTAGAAAGAATGAAAGGAAGGAAGGGAAGGAGGGAGGGCGAGAGGAAGGAAGGAAGGAAGGAAGGAAGGAAGGAAGGAAAGAAGGAAGGAAGGGAAAATGAGAGAAAACAGGCTGGACAAATGATGTCTTTTACTTGTTCATTCCAAAGGATTATTTCCAGAAGAATGATTGTAATCTTCAGTGACTGGCTTAGGAGTGTACTTGTGTGAATGTGTGTGGGCAGGCTGGGGTACTAAACAGTACTGCACACATAAGTATCCTTGTGTATGGAATGTCAACATTTGCCACTGGCTCACTTTCTTGACTTACTCCCCAGGACAGTGATGTGTGGAAAACTGAAATCTGGTTATAGGAGTACAAAGGGAGGGGTAGAGAAGGTCTTCTTTAAACAGTGATTTACATAAGGGGAATAAAAGATGAAATCTGATGGAATCACACACACAAAAAATTAAATTATTTACAAGCTATTAGAACATTCTAAATTCTGCATTTGGTTTGAATTTCATTTCAGTTTGCAAAATAGTTAGCTAATGAAACATACTCTTTGACGGGAATGGTTTATAGTCATTCTAAACATCAACAAAATTCCAAAGGAGATAAATAAGAAAGAGGAATCTGCATGAGGCAACGCTAAGTAGTCTGTGATCTTAAAACATAAACACAAGCCACATTTACAACACACAACTCATGCATATTTCCGTCTCCCCCCCAGAGCTACCAGCTTTTTAAAATATTCAAAGTAGATGGCTGGTGAAAGCATATTCTTAATTTTACAGAGAGTTTAGAATAATGAAAATATGAAAGGCATCCAAAAATTGAGGTTCTGATTAGAAAATATTAGATCTTCAAAGTAGAGAAGTGATAAAAACCATTGCAACCTTTCATTAATGCAATAACCTTGTTCCTGGTATATTCCACCAAAATGAAGCTAGTGGTCTTCTATTTAGAGATGGATTAGGAAGCCTTAAGGTAGGAAACGCTCTGCCTCTTAGATTCCACGTTTGCAGTTTCACATATATCCTGAGAGCCTAAATCATTTGTCTTAGAATCGTTGACTCAGTCCCAGTGTATTGGAAACAGGCTCATTTTTCCTTGACCAGGGCTGTTTTGCGTGGCCCTGCAGGCTGGATGGGGCACAACTCCATGAGTCACTATTCATGCAGACTATAATGCCAGTGGTGACTTCTGGAATAGTCCAGTGCTTAGGGCACAATAATCATCCCAAAAGGGCACTCAGATACCTTCTTGGTGGAACACAGTGGTGAATAATTCACGTTAGTAATAAATTGTGACCTGCTTCCTAATATAATCTGAATAATTCAAAGAAAGACTTTTACTAAACATTTTAAGCCAGAACCAAGAAATTGAGAAGTAATTTATCCCCAGATATATCTAGAATTTTCTGTCTTTCCCTTTCTCTTCTTTCATACTTCTCTTAAATGAAAACAGGAATCCTTTGGCAATTTTGTTTATAAAGCAAATAACCATTTTGAAATGCCAATAACAAAGTCCTAGTTTATCTCTTTGATGAACACTGCATATTATATTTTGGATTGGTTTTTAATAAAGGTAACATTTTACTATAGAATCCTTCATACTTTAGAAATATTTGATATAAATTGTTCTATGTAATTCTTACAACAATGCCATGAAAGGGGAAATGTGAGTATCATCCTTCCCATTTTATGGACAAAAGAAGTATTACTCAGGAAAGCAACTGCTATATTCAAGTTCACCCAGAAAGTAAGGACAGAGCTAGGATAAAAATCCAGCTCTCCTAATTTCTACATTCAGGATAATTGTTTAAATTTTTGTATTATATAATAAGAGTTTAATTTGTATATATATGCACACATGATTATCTAGTAGTAATCATATATACCTATGGTTTTTTTCTTTCTGTCATTTTTTCTCTATCCATTTTCTTTCTGTTAGTGAGATGTTGAAATTGGAAATATACATATCAAATACTGAAGACAAGGAAAATATATCTTTCTAGGGTGGAAGAGCATATTGGAAGGGGTAAAACTATTATGTACTGGAAAATTAATGTAATAGTTATAAATGGTCTCAAGTTCATTTTTCTCACGCTATCACAGATTCTCTAGGATTACATATATAAATTGTCAAATGAAATCAATCAATCCAATAAATTTTCTCCTCCCCTTCACCCCAAATCAATGGATAACAGTAAAACAAAACTGGGTTATTGGTAATTTTTACTTGTTAATGGATTTTTCTAATTACTGAGTACCTAGAGATTTTGCAATTCCTGGAAACCTTAAAAGGCCTTGTCTCTACTTAGTGATTAAAGTGTAGCAACACTGGTTGAATGATTTTTGTCATCTTTGTGTCTGATATTGACAGGAAGTTAAAATTGCATGTGTTGGCAATAACTGATCTTTAGGATTAGCCAAAATGAACCACTTGCCAGCATCAGAACCAGTTACTTGGGCTCTGCAGGAATGACCTACATTGCTCCTTAATGCATCTCTTTGTAAAAAGGTAATTCTAATATTACCACTGACCTACCTATTACTTAACCTCATTTATTGAATGCCTACCATGTGCTGGATATTTACTAGATAAAGATATTAAGAAAACTAAGAGTATAGAGTCAAAAGGAAGAAGGTCTACTTTATATGAACACTGAACTTTATATTATAGAAATAGCCCACTAATTTATGGCTTAATGTATATTCCTGCTTCTTAGAGCCTTACATAGCTTTATTAAGTAAATGCATTGATTGTGCCCTATAATGAAAATGTTGCTAAATAACACAGGAATGATCCAAAAGCCTATTTTAATCATATATAAGAACAACTTATATTATGGAAGTAAGTGAATATATGTGATCTTATAACATTTGTGTCACTGAAGATTTCAAGCATTTGTTTACAGTGTCTTTTGTTGTTGTTCATCTTTCTGAATCAACACACACATATGGGGCATTTATTAATAATAATAGCTAACATTTATTGGGTGTTCATAATACACTACCCACTGTGCTAAGTAACTTACAGGCTTTCTCTCATTCGTCACAACCATCAGAGATAAGGCACCATTATTATCTCCACTTCAAGGAAGGGAGATTTGATATTGGAAGGTTATGTAATTCTTTTTTTTTTTTATACAGCAGGTTCTTATTAGTCATCAATTTTATACACATCAGTGTATACATGTCAATCCCAATCGCCCAATTCATCACAAAATTAAAAAAAGAAAAATATATGTAACTACCATCTACTTCAGAATAAATAATAGGTTATGTGAAAGTGGTAAATTTTAATTTTCATTATGCCAGTAATGAAGATTATGTATTGACATATTGACTCTATCTTCCCTCCAGATTTTATTCTTGAATGTCACGCTGTAGCAGCCTATATGGATAAAGGCTGAAACTCAAAAATCAGACACACTGAACTTGGAATACTGTCCACATTCTAATTCTAATCTGTGCTTCAATCTGAACCACTCAGTTTTGCATGTTTGTTGGAATCCTCCTAAGACTGGAATTTCCTGGGAAATATCCAGTATTTTGGGGGCTATAAACAGCAAAACAAGCTGACTTTCTTGTAATATGTTGTTATGTCTAGTGCTAACTGAATTCAAGAAGTTTATAGGTATGGGAAAAGTAACTCAATTTTTTTCTTGTAAACATACAAATTTGATTCAGTTTAAATTTTGGCCAAAGATTCATTTCAGTAATATAATTTTTTGGAATAATTTCCTTTTATTAGTTTTAAGTACGGTAAATATTGTCTAAATAAGAAAATTTTTTTCTATACAGCAAATTATGACAAACATTCCCTGTGGTGTTAGATTTTCCACACATGCCAATTATATGTATGTATCTGAATGGATATATATATATATTTTTTCCAATTTAATCTCCAAAAATGGTCTGAATTTGCAGATATTTCTCTAGTGAAATATGTGAAAAACATAAGGCAAATAGAAAAAAAATCATTTGTTAATTGATAGCTAAACATGCTTGATGGCAAATGTAGACACATAAAATTAAGATTAATCTTCCATCAGAAATTTCTAAAACATTTACGAGAAACAATATATGAGAATCATTTTAAAACACTTATTTTCTTTAATAACAAATTCTGATATTTTTAGATCGATACAAGCCACCAGTCAAAAGATGGCATTTCTCAGGGCTTCCCTGGTGGCGCAGTGGTTGAGAGTCCGCCTGCCGATGCAGGGGACACGGGTTCGTGCCCCGGTCTGGGAGGATCCCACATGCTGCGGAGCGGCTGGGCCCGTGAGCCATGGCCGCTGAGCCTGCGCGTCGAGAGCCTGTGCTCCACGACGGGAGAGGCCACAACAGTGAGAGGCCCGTGTACCGCAAAAAAAAAAAAAAAAAAAAAAAAAAAAGATGGCATTTCTCAGCTTCCTGTGCATCTAGTGTGGCCATACGACTAGGTTATTCCCTCTGAGAATTAAGTAGAAATGTCATGTATAATATTTTTGAAAAGTTTCCTTATAAAGATGAGAGTGCTTCTCTTTTGTTTCTTTTTCTTGTTGTTTAGGATGTGTTATTATGCCTGTAGTCCTAGCAACCATCTTGGGCCAGCACATGATGGTCTTGAGAATGTAAGCTATGTGTTAAAGATGGCAAGATGGTAGCTAAAAACAAGAGGCCGGGAATGTCATTGAACCGTGAAGCTGCCATACCTGTCTTGGACACTCTCCTTTTGGAGTTCTTTGATCTGCAAGAGAAATAAATTATCATGTTTAAGCCACTGTTATTTGTGGGATAGTTGTTACACATAGCTGAACCAAGTCAAATTGAATTTGGTACCAGGAATTGGGCCCTACAAAACAGAACCTAAAATTTGACATTGACTAAGTGAAATAAGTGGGAGGAAGATATTAAGTTCTCAGATATTGAAAGTCAGAAAACTGGTGACCATGATATATGGCTGCAAACATTTGGTCAAGTTGTTGTCTGTTACATCTTGGAGACCACATGTTCCCATAAGGTATAGTCATTGGAGAAATAGTGGGAGAACATCAAAATATTAGCTTGTTTTGATTGTCTCTTGGTGTTTTCATCAAGGAAGATAAACTTAGGCTAGAACCAAGCCATCAGAAAGCCAAGTTGGGGGAGATGAAGGGAAGCACTTTTTGCCTGCAGCCTGCAATCTAAGTTTGATTTAGAGTCCTGTAATTTGGAACCTAGAAGGGTTGACAAGATAAAGTCACACCAAATTGAATTACTTTAAGATTTCTCTGCCAGAAAATGGGATCCAGCCCACTGGCAAAAATCCCATTCAGGGTGTTGAGTTTTACCTGAGTTGTTTCAAAGGGTCTCAGACTAAATGTCAGTATTAGTGCAGATGCCAGTAAGTTAAGGATAAGAATCTTCAAGTTAAAGAGTATCTCTAGATATGAGTTTATCTATGGTTACTGAAATTGACCACACACCCTCACACAAAGACCAGAAACTTTGGGGTGGGCCATGGTGGCACCTATCAAGGTCTGGAGGCAGAAAAGAATAGCAGGGTTCCCCCCAAAGTGATCCTATCCAAGGGAGAGGAGGGATTGGGTGATAGTGTTTGGGGGCTGCATAAAATTACAGGACTCTTCTTAGCAGCCAGCCACATTGGCATGGTGTGGTGCTTTGGGTAACAGTGGCTGAACACATGAGTGTGAACCTGGATTCCTGACATCTCTGATGTTGTGGTAATACTCACCACTGTGGCCCATGCAGGGCTTGTAACCACTGTGGCAATCACTGATTTATGAGATTGTACAGAGCCAGTCTGCGATCAACACATTGTGTGGCCTGGGGCATGTTACAATACTGTAGTGTTCTTATCTTTTAAGAAAAATTGATAATAGTAGTGCCTACAGTTTAAGGCTATTATGGGTTTCGATGTGATAATTTATATAAAAACTTTGGCAGAGAATTTGGCACTAAAAAGGCTCTTATTAGATGCTAGTCATCTCCAGCTTCAAAGTCTCTCTAGAAGTTTTCCATAAATTTAACCTGTGACAAATCAATGGAACAGTCATAGATTAGATTTAAAATGAGAGAATGCCAGAAAAACACCAGATATTCAATAATCAACAATCTTTCTCCATGAGCTTTCACATCTCTGTTTTTGTCTCTCTCTGTCTCTTTCCACTTCCTCTTCCCTTCTTCCTCCCACTCCCCTAACCCCCTCCCTACGTTCAGCATTAGGGATTCTGGAAACTATTTAATAGCCATAATAAAATAATCCTAATGACTACAAAATGCTAGCTTTTTAAAAATACGATTTGCTTCCTTTTTTATTCCTTAGTTCTTTAGTTTCTCACAATTTTATTTTCGTATTCTTATTTCAAATAGGCACATGAATCTATTGTGTTTTATCCACTTGACTGACTTCACCTGGTCCCATTTTATTTTTTAAAAATTTATTTATTTATTTATTTATTTTTGGGTGTGTTGGGTCTTCATTTCTCTGCGAGGGCTTTCTCTAGTTGCAGCGAGCGGGGGCTACTGTTCATCGCAGTGCGTGGGCCTCTCACTGTCGCGGCCTCTCCTGTTGCGGAGCACAGGCTCCAGACGTGCAGGCTCAGTAGTTGTGACTCACGGGCCTACTTGCTCCGCGGCATGTGGGATCTTCCCAGACCAGGGCTCGAACCCGTGTCCACTGCACTGGCATGCAGATTCTCAACCACTGCGCCACCAGGGAAGCCCAGTCCCATTTTATTTTAAATCTTGTATCTAGTTGCTGGAGAAAAGGATTGTAATTCAACTAGATTCATCAAGAGAGATGACTCTAGCTGTTCAGACATACAGCACACACACACACACACACACACACACACACACACACACTTACTTTGGCATAGATTTTTTTTCCCCAATAGCTTCTGACCAATATTCCCTCATTTATGGCGAATGTACATATACCTTAATCTTGGCATAATCCCAAGTCAAAGATCTCTCTGAGCTGCTTTATCCCTATAAATCTCATTCCAGAGCTCTCATCGCTTGCTGCAGTTCTTTCCTATTCATCATCTCTTCTTTCAAGTTTTGACTGAAACGAACATTTTTTGAAGAGCTATGAATACTTAGGGAGAAGCATTTTTCAAATCCAAGGGCTTCCTCTGCTTTACTTTCCAAATACGTTTCATGTGTTTTAAAGTTTTTCCTGCAGCAGAAGTTTCTTTAAAGTCATTTTACTTTAAACTTCTCTTAATTGAAGAATATTGTAGTCTTCTTTTAGATAAGTGAGTTACTTTCTATGGTTTGTGACTCCCAAGGGTCAAGAATTATCTCAGCATGTCATGGAGTCCTTTACAAGTTTCAAAACATCAACGTAAATCCACTTTAATGCTAATAAGTTTTTTCCAGGATGCTTCTTAAGTATAAAATTAAATGTTTTCCCCTTATTATAAGAGAACATTTAAAAATAATTTCAAAGTGTAACTTTGAAGCAGCTACATTTATAATAATTCTGAAATATTTTAAAAGGAACATTTCATTCCCATCCATCAGATCATGTTAATCAAAATCTTATATAGGTAGTACAATATTAAAGTTATCACATTCACTTAGAATTATCAAGTTTTAATGGGGCTGCATTTAAATGAGATTTGAATCTTGAAGCTATTTTCCCATTTTTATTGTTTAGTAAAAATCTGACTACCATACATCCAGATGGGATTTGTATTCCCATTTGTCCATTATGATTTGATTTTGCCCTAATTTGAATTTTATTTACTCATTTCCCTCCAAATCTGTCCACAGTTTAAACCCTCATTCCTAGGTGTAATTCTCTTGTAACAAATATGCAGTTTTCTATCTGGATAGAAGCACATTCCTGGAATTAATGTCTGTCCTTTGGGAAATGATAGGATGGAAAACGTTCTTTAGGGTTTTGTATGGGACAGAAAAACAGAGACATAACTGCCTACTGAGTTCCTTGTTTTATCTCTTTTAATCCAGTTTTAATCAATGCAAAACTGTCTTTCATCCATTATGAAATTATTCATTTTCACTTCTGTTAATGGAAAATTTACTCAGTTGTGGATAGGTTTAATTATTAATATTTCACATCTACATATATTCAGTTATATGCATCACAGTAGTCATCTATATTTTGCAAATATAGCTTTTTGTAGCAAATGTCTTAAGATGCTGTCAGATACACTTGAGAAAAATGTTTGTATTTACATTCTTTAATTTCTTTGTAACTCTAAGTACCTATTGATTTATTGTGGCTTTTTTCTTTAAGGGTTTCTGTTATCTCTACTTTGATACTTGCATTTCTGACTTTTCTTTGCTACCACTATTTGTAGAAAGTAGCCATAGGGAAGGTACCTGTATTCCTTGTGAGATGGCAGTGAATAAATCATTTGCCTTTTTGAGGAGGGGAAGAGTACATAATTTCCTCACCTTTTTTGATTTCCCCTCTTTTTTCTGCTGCTTTGATATATCTAACAGCTCCTCCGTAGACTTCATCCTTCTGTAGTGCTAAAATAATTTCTCATTAGCCAGACATCAACACATAATTAATGCCACTGCCGCCTTAGCTAGAACTGGGGGTGGGGCTTTAGGTGACTGAGGGGGCCAGTTTTAAAGAGCTGGGAAGCAAAATCTTTACTCTCAAGAAGCTGAAATATTAGGGCAACAAGGCACATAGGAAGTAATGAAACTGAGCAATGTGTCACCAAGTTCAAATTGACATAAGACAGATTGAGACAGCAAAGCTGGGAAGGGATAATGCCCGTAGAAGGAGAAGTTAATACTGAAAATGACTTTGTTGATGCTCCTCGAGAGAGCTGTCCCCATAGGTGATTGGAGAGGAAGGAGGTGGGCATGCAAATGAGGGGAAACATACATGCGTCCCATGCAAATTCACTTGACTTTTTAGGAATACAGTGGAAAATGATCTGAAGGTTTATTTTTTGGAGGGGAGGAGGTAATGAGGGAAGAAAAATCAGTGAGGAATGTGCTACAGCCTCTTAGTGCATCAGCCTCTTTACACGTCACTCCATCAATTAAGTCTTCATGACACAACCTGCGAGGCAGATGTTATTCTCACTTTGTAGTTGATCAAACTTAAGATCTAACAGATTAAATAATTTGACCAACACTCACACAAGTGACATATGGTGGGACCAGGAGTCAGCCCGGGCTGTAGTCAGCACTCTCCACGGCTGTAGCTTCTCAGTGCATCACTTTTGATGTGATTATATAAACATTTTCATGGCTACATTTCATGTTATCAACAGGTATATGTTTTTCATATTCGAATTTCCAAGAGAAATTTCCCTACCCCCTCACCTTAGAGCAAAACACTAACATTAACAAATTAGATCAAGCAGAGAAATGCAAAATCACTTAAAAAATATAACTTGTACCCAGATCATCAATCTTTGACTATATGCTTTGAAAGTATCTATATATTTAAAGAAAACTTTAATAATCAGAATATTAGTCAATTATGAGGAAGTAGAAAAAGGCCATCACTGTCAGTGTCCTTTCTAGCACTCTCCAGGGGAACAGCTACCTGGTGAAATTGGCTTGTCCAGACTCAATGATACATACTCAACCTTGACACGGACACCTTGGGCTGTCCCACTACACATTCCCTTCAACTTTGAAACCCTCTCCTCTCTTTCTGATTCACTGCTCACCAGAGCATCTTAGGTTGAACTCCCATAAAACTTCTATAGGGAGAGAATGAGCTGGTCTCTTTAGCAGTTACATTTCTTACCATATCTTCATAAATTGGGATTGAGTATATATGTATATAATGCCCTGGGAGCTTGACTGCTGTGAGTTCACTCTTCAGAAGAGGCTTCACTGTGTGGGTGTGAAAGGGTCAAAGCCCTGGACTTGCACTTCAGAGCAGAGAATTCCTTCTCTGGGGGACTGTCAACAACCAACTGGACACCCCAAGGTAGTGTTGTGTTGAGAGTGACTTTTCCTCTTGAAACTTTTGCAGTGGCACCACAACATTGAATCATGTTCAGTATTCAGATTTCTAAGCTACAACACAATATATGTTGTGGTATCTTTATAGGAAGGATTTAAATAATTACTGTCAGTGTAAAGAGGATGTAAGTAAAACATTACATGAGCTGTGCAGTAGGCCAGAATTTGATGTATAAACATTTTATGTGGAAAATCTTTAGATGCTGATATATGCTCTGAAATCTCTTTCCCATAGCTTTCCCCTAAATCTGGATAAATACCAAATAATAGTAAATATTAGTTCTAAATGGCATGAGATTTTCCTTATGTTTCTTTTTTGTTGTGGTTAACTTATTTGGAAATGAGTGACTTGATAACTATGATTCTCTCAGGATGACTTTTCTTTGGGAGAGGTTAGTTCTGTTTTTGAAGAATAGGTTTTGCAGAATGGAGATGCAGTGGGGGAGGGGAGGACATTTTAAAGTGTGGAAACATGAGGAAACCTCAGAGTTCATAAGCGATTCAAGGGGACCCTTTGGGGAGAGAAAATGACCAGAGGAGAGAGAGAAATTGAGAGAATATGCTGAGGAAAAAAGAGAGAAGGAAAAAAAAGACTTTTTTTTCTGTCAGATGTGTTATACATGATAACTATTTCTTGGGTATTTGGGTATTTATTAAAACAACTGATTAACTTGTGTATTGCTTTTCAAGTTTCCTGTTTCTTTCTGCCTTTCTTACTCGCTAAAACATTGTGTCCTTACAATCTGGGAAGTACATCTGGTAAGAAAATATTTATGATTGTTTCACTGGTATTCAAAGCAGAACTTCTCAGCCTGCTACTCAGCCATTTTTGGAGACAGAGTTTTTCATTAATGGCCTTACTCGGGTTGTCTCGAACTGGCTTTAGAGCCATAATTCCCCTGAGAAAACAGTAGTCTGTTTAAGCATTCCCTTGATTATAGCAGACTCATGTACATTTTTATTACCTTTTCAGCCATTTTATGTGGTCATTAATTGTTACAAAATTGAACATTAGTTCATTTTGGAATCCTGCAGCTATGACTGTCATTGTGTCTCTTTGAGATATAAATGTTCCCTGTCCAATATTGTGTTTGTTTTACCAGAGGCTGGGAATCCTATTCTCAAATTAATGATATGTTTATTTAAAGGATAACTGGGGTCCTCAGAAGCAGAGGAAAAACATTTGTTGATTCTGACAGCCTGATGCATTATTTGTTTTTAACCCTTGTTTGTGAGGTTACGGAGACACTGAGCTGTACAGTTGGAGGTAACCCCTGAGGCTGGGGGTGGCTATCGCATCTCAGCAAGCTTTTCTCCTACACATCCAGAGAATGTGGGAATCCAATCTCTGTGTGAACACGAAGAGAGGCAAGATCCTCATTATTTTATGAAGCAGTCATGGCCATTGTTGGACAGTTTTGATGGCTAGGCCATTCTTCATGACAGTGAGCTAAAATCTGTCTTGCACCCTTTGCCCTGTCTCTGTCCCCTGGAGCAAGACAAAACAGAGCTGTTCAGCTTCCATATTCCTGAGGGTAGAAGGGCTCATCCAAACTACACTCCAACCCCTGCTGGAGTAGAAGACATCTGGGCATATGAATTTGATCATTTTGGTTCCCTTGCCAAGACCACACCAATCATGATAAAATTCTTGGGGGTATATTATGTGCCAGACACTGTTAGAATTTTTAATACATTTTTTTCCCTAACCCTCATCACAACTCTGTATTGTGCACTTCAGGATACAGACATCAAAACAGAATCAGAATGTTGAATCACCACCTAAGATAACATGGCAGTAAGTAGTGGAGGTGGGAGACGCTTGTAATTCTGTCTCAACCAAAGCACATATTCTTTTTCTCCACATCATGGTCCCTCTCTGTGTCTTGCTCTAAGTAGTATTTGCTTCTAAAGGAATTATGTTCCTGATGATATAATTTCTAGACTTGTCTTCCTGGTCATTGTTTCTCCTCACTATGAACATGGTCGTGTTTTCTTTACACCCTTGAATTTGCACCACAGACTCCTATGTCCACTTTTCAGAATAATGTTTTTAGTTCATAAAATAAAATGCATGGAGTTACAAACCAACAAATTATATTAAAATGCAGTTATCAAAGAATTGAAAAGAAATGTGTGGTTTAATATTATGCGTGTGTATGTATACATCTCTTTATTAATGTATTATTAACAAGATCTAGTGGTGGGTCCAATAATTATTTAAGTTTGAAGTAGTGAAGCAGAGATAGCATTTTGAGATGTGCACAAAAGTTTTAAAGTGATAGGAAAACATCTGCAATTACTTTAGTTGACAGAGTTGCAGGTACTGCTAAGGCTACTGTGGTATTTTGCCTACATTCATAACGGAAGGACATGCTAAATTTCCGTCTTCGGTTACTAAAAGCAATAATGTATTTTTTTCCCCTTCAAGTTCATGGACCCCTTGCATTCTATCCATGGACCACTTGGACTATTGTAAATCAGTTAGCTCATCATTTGCCTTCATGTAACAAAAATTGCCAGGACTTTCTATACGAGCAGTACACCTGTACAATTGATAATTTAACTTACTAGGAAGATTTACTATTTACCCTTTAAAATTTTGATCTTATGATTAAGATAAGCGTTTTCATCTATTAAGATAATTTTGAATCTTGTTTGTTGCTATTTCTCCTAACTTTAGGACATTCTTTCTGTCTTTAGACAACTTATCCATTTAAAACACAATGATACTAGGCTGTGGACTAAGGACTTGAATAAGATATTATATATCTTTAATAAGATATTAGCTTGCATTTTCTAGGTTCCACATATATGTGTTAATATACGATATTTGTTTTTCTCTTTCTTACTTCACTCTGTATGACAGTCTCTAGGTGCATTCACGTCCCTACAAATGACCCAATATCGTTCCTTTTTATGGCTGAGTAATATTCCATTGTATATATGTACCACAACTTCTTTATCCATTCGTCTGTCGATGGGCATTTAGGTTGATTCCATGACCTGGCTATTGTAAATAGTGTTGCAATGAACACTGGGGTGCATGTGTCTTTTTGAATTATGGTTTTCTCTGGGTATGTGCCCAGTAGTGGGATTGCTGGGTCATATGGTAATTCTATTTTTAGTTCTTTAAGGAACCTCCATACTGTTCTGCATAGTGGCTGTATCAATTTACATTCCCGCCAGCAGTGCAAGAGGGTTTTGTTTTCTCCACACCCTCTCCAGCATTTGTTGTTTGTAGATTTTCTGATGATGCCCATTCTAACTGGTGTGAGATGATACCTCATTGTAGTTTTGATTTGCATTTCTCTAATAATTAGTGATGTTGAGCAGCTTTTCATGTGATTCTTGGCCATCTGTATGTCTTCTTTGGAGAAATGTCTATTTAGGTCTTCTTCCCATTTTTGGATTAGGTTGTTTGTTTTTTTAATATTGAGCTACATGAGCTGTTTATATATTTTGGAGATTATTCTTTGTCCGATAATTCATTTGCAAATATTTTCTCCCATTTTGAGGGTTGTCTTTTTGTCCTATTTATGGTTTCCTTAGCTGTGCAAATGCTTTTAAGTTTCATTAGCTCCCATTTTTTATTTTTGTTTTTATTTCCATTACTCTAGGAGGTGGATCAAAAAATATCTTGCTGTGATTTATGTCAAAGAGTGTTCTTCCTATGTTTTCCTCTAAGAGTTTTATAGTGTCCAGTCTTACATTTAGGTCTCTAATCCATTTTGAGTTTATTTTTGTGTATGGTGTTAGGGAGTGTTCTAATTTCATTCTTTTACATGTAGCTGTCCAGTTTTGCCAACACCACTTATTGAAGAGACCGTCTTTTCTCCATCGTATATCCTTGCCTCCTTTGTCATAGATTAGTTGCCCGTAGGTGTGTGGGTTTATCTCTGGACTTTCTATCTTGTTCCATTGATCTATATTTCTGTTTTTGTGCCAGTCCCATATTGTCTTGATTACTGTAGCTTTGTAGTATAGTCTGAAGACAGGGAGTCTGATTCCCCCAGTTCCACTTTTTTCCCTCAAGACTGCGTTGGCTATTTGGGGTCTTTTGTGTTTCCCTACAAATTTTAAGATTCTTTTGTTCTAGTTCTGTAGAAAATGCCATTGGTAATCTGATAAGGATTGCATTGAATGTGTAGATTGCTTTGGGTAGTATAGTCATTTTCACAATATTGATTCTTCCAATCCAAGAACATGGTACATCTCTCCATTTGTTGGTATCATTTTTAATTTCTTTCATCATTGTCTTATAGTTTTCTGCATACAGGTCTTTTGTCTCCCTAGTTAGGTTTATTCCTAGGTGTTTTATTCTTTTTGTTGCAATGGTAAATCGGAGTGTTTCCTTAATTTCTCTTTCAGATTTTTCATCATTAGTGTATAGGAATACAAGAGATTTCTGTGCATTAATTTTGTATCCTGCAAGTTTACCAAATTCATTGATTAGCTCTAGTAGTTTTCTGGTGGCATCTTTAGGATTCTCTATGTATAGTATCATGTCATCTGCAAACAATGACAGTATTACTTCTTCTTTTCTAATTTGTATTCCTTTTATTTCTTTTTCTTCTCTGATTGCTGTGGCTAGGACTGCCAAAACTATGTTGAATAATAGTGGCGAGAGTGGACATCCTTGTCTTGTTCCTGATCTTAGAGGAAATGCTTTCAGTTTTTCACCATTGAGAATGATGTTTGCTGTGGGTTTTGTTGTATATGGCCTTTATTATGTTGAAGTAGGTTCCCTCTATGCCCCCTTTCTGGAGAGTTTTTATCATAAATGCGTGTTGAATTTGAAGCTTTTTCTGCATCTATTGAGATGATCGTATGGTTTTTTATTCTTCAGTTTGTTAATATGGTGTATCACATTGATTGATTTGCATATATTGAAAAATCCTTGCATCTCTGGGATAAACTCCACTTGATCATGGTGTATGATCCTTTTAATGTGTTGTTGGGTTCTGTTTGCTAGTATTTCATTGAGGATTTTTGCATCTATATTCATCAGTGATATTGGTCTGTAATTTTCTTTTTTTTTTTCCATTTCTTTCTTTTTCTCTCTTATTCAGTACAGAAGGTAGCCTAATAATGTTATGGTAAGAAAAAGATCACATATATTTGCAAAGCTAATTTAAGGAAGTGGATATATTTGCCATTTCAATTTAGGATACTTTTTTGTTCATCTTCAGTACCTTAGATAGCTTTTAAGTTAAATATAAAACTTTGCAGTTCAAAAATATATAAAACAAAGCAGTACTTTTGTCTGTCCCCAAGCATTCCAATACTTTTACTACCTATATATGTAAGTTGGTATAGTCCATGGCCCCTTATCTGACTAAATGTATAATTTCTGAGGGACCCCTATAACATAGGGAATATTCATCAAGGCTGTGAGCTTAACCTGATCAGTTCTGGGCTTCTCAGTGAACCAAGAGATTTCAGGTGTTATAATCCGGTCACCCTCACATCTGTGTGTGTGTACACTGTATGCAAACATTTATACAAACCCACATAAACACACTTGGTCTCCCACAACAGTCAACATTTCTCTTTGTCTTTGTCTTCTTGCTCCCTTTTGTTATGCGTGATCCCCAGAGAATTGCCAGGGCAGAACAATTAAAACCTAGATACAGTACATTAAACGTTCCCTCAAAGTACTAACAGTGTTTATATAGCATGGCCACCCTGGAGGGAATTTTCAACAACTGTCTCAGATCACACTCTACTAAATGTTCCCTTGTTGTGTCCACAAGATGACGTGAATCATTAAATTCTTATTGGATCAATTAAAAGATACTTGATTTTGACTTTCAAATATTTCATCATTTTTTCAAATTATAGGAATCGGCTGAGATATAAGAACTGAATTAACTGAATCATCATGTATTTACTTTCTATATTTATTTGAACATTTTGTTGGCTTCTGGGATATTATTTTTACTTTTCTCTAAAACAATTTCATAGTAAGTTATTTGTTTCAGTAGTCAAAAGAGCAAGGGGTGGCATCCTGACTTCTTTATTAACACAGTTTTCCACTGTAGAGCTACATATGGAATCTTAAGTAGTTCTCTACCTACATTCACATTCAAGGCTTATTAGAAGAGCATGTTGGTCACCTACACAGTAGTATTTGAGAAGCTCCAAGGAAAACCTTCCAAATTGTCAACAGCCTGTGGCAAGTGCCTTAATTCCACCATTAGTTAGTGTAATCCTGCAAATTCTTGCATGAAGGAATATACTAAGATATAAATTACCTAGTGGGAATTCATTTTATTCAATCAGATCTTTTTCTCAGAAGCAGGAATGTTGGGTCAGAAATCAGGTCTTGGGTGCTTGGGAGGTGAGGGAACACTGGGGAAGTGACTGCAGTGAAGAGAGCTCAGGGATGAAGAACAAAGACAATTTGGGATTAAGGAATGACTTCACTATCTGGCAACTTCTTACCGAATTCCTGTAAACCAGTATTACTGGTCTTCAGAGAATGAGGTGTCCTTGATGGAAACATGTCAAGGTGGGGCCCCAGGGCACAGTAGAATGGCCATTTTTTATAAGCCATGTAAGTACAACAGGCGTATGTTAGATAAATCTGGACCTATCTGTAACTGTATTTTAGAAAAAATCTAGATGGCATAGCTCTGAGTATTATCACCTTCCAGAACATGCAGATGCGATTTGAGATGAGAATGCTAGGGCAGGCTACGTCACACAGCCTCATTTCTCTATGTCTCCATGAGTCCTTATTTAGCATCCTCTGCATATAAAATGTAAATAAAGTTCATATAGTATCTACATCACTACTCCGTCCTTAAGCCTCTCCTTTGGGTCAAATCTTCCTCTGAAATTTACTGCTACTGCTTCTCTTGACCTCCATAAGCAGGAAATATCCAAGTACTGCTGAGTGTTCAGAATCTTTACTGCCTACAGCAGCCAAATGAGATGACTGCCTCAGCCTTAAGCATTGGTCTCAGAGCAGGTTAGAGAGTACTTCGAACCAGATAAAAACCCAACAATGTGAGATATCGGTCTCTGTGGAGTAGTGTAAGATAGAATTCTGACTTTAAAGCACGATCTTCTGATGAATCTTTCTGCCGCATGCTTTTAAGGAGATACTGTTTCTTGGACTGCTTGGAATCACATCTTTAGCAAATCCAGAGGTTTACATGCTGGCAATAAGGGATACAAATTAAAATGCACTAAGTTCTTTTCCCCTGCCCTAAAACCACTTCAAAATAGCTTGTAATTGGTTTGAAGGGAGTGTTTTAAAAATAACCTTATAATATTTGCTTAAAGTGATGGTAAGGATGTTTTACAACACCTAGAGGACCACACAGCACTTGAGAGTTGATTACCTTTTCTTCAAGAATTTTGCATTCGTTGTTGCCCACTGGAAGAGTAGTGGTGCAATTTGGGAATCCTTCTGGGCCCCATATATTGTATTTACAAGTTCTAAAGTACAGCAGAGTGTTAGTTGTTGTCTAATTTATTTGATCAGCTTAGTAGCTATATTAGAAAATTGGCCTTCTCAAGTGATTCTCCCCATGACTTGCCTGGCGTGCTTGCCTACACATAATAGGTTCTCAGTTATTGCTGTAACTACATCGACTAATTTAACAGGAGAATTTCAACAGCATATCATTCTGTGGTATATTTCAGCTAATTCCGCATTTTTGCAAATAAAACGGAGTGGGTGGTTGAGTATTGTTCTTTTGTTGATCGGAATGATCAACTTTAAAATGTTCAAAGACGCACTGGACTGAATTCAGAAGACCACCAGGAGCCATGGAAGAGGCTGGATAAGTGCCCAGGACGAAAAGCCTTCCTTCACTTACAGGAATTTACAGGATGACTGCTCTCTGCTATTTTTTTCTATCCCCTTTCTAGGAAAATGCAAAAAGTGGTTTTCTTCACACCATTGGATAAATTACCTCAGGATAAACTGAATCTTGTTTACAGTCCAGTGGTTCTATGTAATCAATTTTTCTTTTTTATACCTGAGTTTCAAACTGGAACCCTTCAATAATACCAAAAATCTGAGTGGCCCTAGGAGCCCTTCTCCCAAACAGTACGGGGAAAGGGCAGTGTAACTAAAACTGGAAGCTTTACCAGTAATGTGACCTAGAACAAATCACTTATACTCTCAATTATCAGGGCCTTCGCTGGGCATAATAATACTACCTCTGTTGGTTTGTTGTTTTTTTGCTTGTTTTGTGAAAGTCAAATGGCACAATGTGAGCATGCTCTGTAAATTCTAAAATGCTAACAAGTGTTGAGTTATTTTTTTGATGATTCTTGTTCCTTTCTCCATAAACTGGTCAACAGTCTCACCAATGAGCAATCCTCTTTGTAAGCTTTATTGTATTGACAAAAGCTGGATGATGGGAAAAGGAGGACAAAGGGGGTCTGTCAAATGAGACAAAGGAAACAGTGAGGGCACAGGAAGAAAGACTGGCATATGGTGAGGTGGGGGAGGGGTGAGGCACAGAAGACACTGGTCAGTGGAAGAAACACACGAGCACACACAATCAGCTATGCATTTATAAAAAGTTCTTACATGTAAAAAGAGTCAGTGGTAAGGTTGAAATGTCTCTGAATGATCTTTTTGGCCCAGTCTTGCCTGTAAAACTGATTGTCAATTCCAAATTGGCAGCTGCAGCTATGACTACTTTAACAAATTTAACCTTTGTCTCATTTCATGATTGAAAAGAGACCTTTAATCTTCTAGATTTGTTCTTAGGCCTTTACATATACTTATCCATTAAAGAAGCAGGTCGTCATGTCCATCAAATGCAGGGTTTAAGGTAATACTACGGCTTCCCGCGTGTGTAAGCAGGGGCATTATTAACTTCTTAGCCTCCAGGTGTGGTCCTAGGGTTATGTGAGGTTCTGGTTATGTTGCAGATTCTTGGGACCTTCAAAGCGATTGCATCAGTGTCAGTTTGGGTAGAGCCTGGGAGTCTATGTGCTGAACAAGATTTTCGGCTCTGGTTGCCCACACTCCTAGGCAAGAACCCCTGATCTGGCCAATGTGGGCACCGACTGCGGGGTTCTGGGTGCCAGGCACCTTCAGCTGCAGCAGCTCCAGGCTGGCTGGGATGCCCAAGGCTCCTGGGCAGTCGGCTCAGAGCCTTTTCCCTGGAGGAAAGGTAAAGGGCTCTCAGTCCCTCATCCTCTTTCAATCCCTCCTAAATTAGAAGTTTAGAGACACTTCATGGGCAGTTTCCCCTTGGTTTCATTGCCTTTTATTTTTAATCTTGAATCTCATTCAAAGCTCTGTTTCAGCTTGCTGGTTTAGTTTTGGTTATGGTTGGTGAGCCACAGAAAACACAAGGCATTTTTATCTGCAACTTTTTTGGTGTGCACTAAGACTATTATTTGGGCTAAAGGAATCTCTTTTCATGATTTGGGAGAAATGCAGAAGAGAAAGAAAACTTGATATTTAGCACAGGGGCTACTGTCATGCCTCCATCTACATCAAAAGAAGTGGTGGCTTCCGGCCCGCCCCCTGCTCACTCTCTGAAGCCTTCATGAGCCTCAGACCACGCTCAGCCAAAGGAAATGTGCAGAAGTGTATTTTTCACAAGCATTAACTCTTACAGCCAAACAAGCCCATCAGGTTGCTTTAGATTCCTTAACTCATAAATGGCTACCTTGTGTTTTCCTTGTCCACACTGGTGTTCTGTTTTGTTATAATTTGCAAATTCAATGAATGTTTTGTAGGTGAGGGGGAAAAAAAAGCCCATGGAATCTTTATTGCTTTATTTAAAAAAAAAAATCTGTGGAGCAAGAAAGAATGTGACTGCATTTTTATTTATGGTCAATAAGCCTTGATGAATACGCGGTAAACGTTGCTGAGACTGTCACAAAGCAAATCACCATGTCACAAGAAATATTATTAAATTCTGTAATTTCCTTTTCTGAAAGTAGTTTCTCTGTATGGAGATGGAGAAAGCAAATTACATTCTATATTCACCTTAACTGAAAAGCAGCTGAGTGCGGTAGCTGATAGCCTATAAATAGCAGATCTGTGACCTCATTCCTGTTCTCTGCCTTGCCTAGCTGTTTCCAGTTTCAAGTTGAATAGAAAATTGTCAATCATCTGGCGAATCTCGGCATATAGGCCAGCTTATTTGGATAATTCTGGCCTGGTCCTCGTTTTTCTGTAGTCATTCAGGTACTATGCCTTCATTTAAGTGAAAGCAGTCTGCGGTCTGTGTCTGTTGCTTTTTGCCTGCGTGGCGCAGGTAATTGCAGTTGTGTGGAAATGGCCCCATGTGACCTTGGCAAACTGCTTAACCTTTTGGAGCCTCAGGTTATCCATCTGTAAAGGAATATTGTCCTGCCGTTCCCTCATTTCAATGGAATGCTTTGAGAATTGATTAGATAGTGTGCATAAAGCAAGTTGACCTCCTCAAGAAAGAATACAATGTATGATTTTATTTCTGGTCTCAAAGCTCTTAGGCCAGGCCTCTCCAGTACAACAGTGGTCATTATCTGTGCTTTTGGACTGCCTGGAGAGGAAATTCACACCATTCAGGGCAAAACAATCCACTCCAGTTTCTAAATGGTGGGGATTGTCTATCTATGGAGCACAAATTCAACAGATGGTTGCCAACCTTCCACTTGATTTTGTGACTCTCTAAACTGTGTTCATTAAAACTTCAACTTGCAGACAGCTTTGTAGAGACTTGGAAGGTAGTGTGAATAACAGTTTGTGATGAAACGGATACAGCCCATAGCAGACCTGAGTGTCATCTGTCTCGAATTCTTAGAAGCAGTGGTTAAGTTAACATGGAAAATAATGAACAAGATCACTCTATCAATAATTAGAAGGGCTTGAGTTGTTTCCCAGATGTTTGCGAATCTCCTTCTGAAGTCATGTTTCTGGAACTTCACTAATAAGTCTATTTTCAGAATCTGATCACAACCATGTTTCATGTTGAATTTCAAGATCCTTTTTTTCCTAAGAAGGAACACAAACCTGAACCAAGGTTTTGGGGAAACAGAGACTAAGTCTGTTTCTGTTTTTGTTTTGCAGTCTTTATAGAGATGTAGCATGCGGTGGCCCTTTCCATTTAAGGCTGGCATGATTTACTTATTCTGCTTTTTGCCTTCTATGGGTCTATAGGCGTACATGTATTCACTATTTAGCTTGTGAAGTTTTAATTTATTTAGCAAACGTTTTGCTTTGCTGAACATTTTGACTATTTCCTTGGACCATTTTGCTGTGAGAAATAAATGTGCTCTTTAAATGATTTATTTCTTTTTCTATCAGCTTGTGAGCCAAAATAAAATTGACATTCTCATAAAACAAAGGTGCCATCGAACGTGAAAACATTTACTCTGAAATAAAAATTTGTATTTACTTAGAGCTCAGTTTCTGTTGAAAAACAAACATCATAGACCATCAGAAAAAGAAGAGAAGCCGCCTGCTGACACATGCTCTCCTTGATTGATGATGTTGTCTGGCTGAGAAGCTTCAGAAATGGCAATCGGGGAACAAATGGGTTGGGTTTTATTCAATAAATACCTTTGAAAAAAGAAAAGAAATCCCCAAATTCAAGGAATTACATTTGAAACTGGTGAAACGTAGCTGCCTGAGTTCATTCTTTGAAAAACAAAGAAAATGGAATTGCGTCTTGGTCTCACTCTTAGGACATCAATCTGATTTGAAGGACAACAGACCATACTGCCCATGTGTGACATTATGTATTGAGAGATGCACAGAAACGGGAGTATGGTGTCTCTGTTTCCTACTGTATCATTCCAGCGAACGCAGATCTGAGTGAAGAACTATATACTACTGAGATGCAGAGAGATGGGGGGTGGGGAATGAGGCTAAGCATAGTAAGGGTTATGAAGTGCTTACAGTGGGCCAGGCCAAGTGTATTACGTATATTAACTCAATATATCTTCAGGTTGGTTGGTCTTATGACAGTCTTTATTATACAGATGAAGAAATGGTCCAGAGTGGTTAAGGGACTAGCCAGAGATCACAGAGCTAGGGAAGAGCAGAGCTGGGATTTGAACCTAAGTAGCCTGATTTGAGAGTTCATCTCTCCTTAGATCTATGTTGACTCCCTTTATTTACTAAAACAATAATATATCAACTCTTAATACATTGATAATTTAGTACAAAAATAATGTCTGAATTGTCACATTGTTTTCATATTTTCATTCTCTACTTTCAGGCATTCGTAAGTTTTTTCCTGCTTTCCATTTCTCCAATGGGTTCTTATTTTACTGTAATACTTTTGAACCCATATGTAATACAATTTAACTTTGTTCATGGGTGCTTTCTTTTTGGTTGCTGTAGGAGTCTATATTATTACTTTAAACAAATGTAAATCTCTTTTCCATTTCGTTTTAACTTCTCTTTTTAGCCATGAATTCAAGTCTTAAATCTTGTTTTCAAAATATAATTTCGACTACTTAAAATCATATCTGTGTTTTCCTCTTAGATATAGCATTTCTTGAGATTTTGGGGGCTTTGGGGGGCATGATGGTGGAAGTGTCTTTTCAATGTGGGTGTCCTGTTTTCACTCCCCTCCAGTTTTGGGGAGCTTATGCTTATTTTTTGTTCTTCAAATTTATGTGTCTCTACTACATGCCCCAGGAGAGTCCAAGTTTCCTGGACTGAACAGAACATTTAGAGTAAGCATAGAACCATCTTAGACACAGAACTTGTTTAGTAAAAGGGTTCTGATACATTTACTAGATACACGGGCAAATTCTAGTCTGTCTAAATTCCCATAGGACAAAAGCATGGATGATCTAAAATCTATCTCTAAAGATTTGGGGCTTCTCTATGAGAATCAACTATGCCCAAAAATCTTGGGTGTTTAAGCCATGACTGTTCTTCTAAGATCTGGCTACTAGTAGGAGAAGTGTGTTTATATTTGAAAGTTTTCAGTTCCAATGGCGATGTTTGTATCTTTATTTCCTTTAGAGAAACAAAGAAAAAGAGGGAAGAGGTGGAGGGGATTGGGGACCAAGGAGTACAAATTCTCCTTTGTGGTATGTGCTCTTCTAGATGGACAGAGCTTTATTCTTTCTATTTTTGATTCATATATAGTTATACATAGTAATTGTGTGTATATATATATAACTGGTTCTGTGTGGTCGAGTTATATGTGGCTGGAGTTATACATGGTTGAGACCAGAAGATGAGGCTAAGTAGAACTATTGGTAAATTATCTTAATTCCTCTCTGACTTTGTTCCTGGCAAATAAATACATTTGCTTGAAGTGGAGTGTGAACAATTTACTTGAACAGGTGATGTCAAATTTTGTAGTCTCAGGCAATAACATTTTGTGTTGTGCTAGTAGCTGTAAAACTTATAATTAGGCAGATTTCATATTAAGCTTCTCCTACACCTTCTGGTAAAATTTGAGTCTTGGCAAATTTCCTCTGTAATTTTATTCCTGCAGGAGGGTCTATGACAAAAAGTTTTAACATAGGAAATCCAGAGATTTTCCCTATTCCCTTTTGGGGTGTGTTGTAAAGGAATCCACCTTCAAGTTCATATATTTATCACAGTAATACAGAGGTCAATATCTTCTGACTGCTCTATCCTAATACAAAGTGTTAATCACAGGTATTTTCTGGATGAAGTGATGATGGATGTTACCAAAATGTCCCTATTTGTTATAAATTAGTTCTTCTAGACACACACACACACACACACACACACACACAGATACAGCAGAAACGCTTCTCCGTTTAGCAGGGAGCTCAAGGTGGTTGAAATTCAGCAATTATCCAAGTACAAGCTAAGAATTAGGCAACATTTTTCAAATTCCAGAAGGAATCACAAAGATGAGGGGAAAGAGAACTCACTAGGAGAGTGTATCTTGGGGGAGGGGAAGAGAATGGCCAGCTTTTTATACCCCTCCTTTTTTTTTTTTAATAGGAAAAAGAGCAGCCAGCAGAAACTAGATGAGGATCAACACGGGGTGAGCGTGGAGGGGCTAGCGACCGCTGAGACAGTCAATAGGCAGATTGTTCATCGAGCATTACCAGATTAGCTGAGCAAATGCACTGACAATGCTGATTAGCGACTTGAAATGCATCAGTTCTTACTGGGGAGAACAAAGACAGTCCAGATCACTGCCCTACAGCCCAACTGCAATAACGGAACCTAGCTATGCTCAACATCATGTTTAGAACTGAGAAATGTGGGCAATGTGTCTGTTTGTATTCGCTAAATTTCTCTCATTTCTGGAATGGCCTCGAGAGATACATATCTTATTTCTACCAAGCCCTCAAGGGTCAGTACTCTTATAATCACACCCCCACATATTTCAGCCCCTTGTGAGTTGTGTATTTCTTTCCACTTAATATGAGAAGGCAGATATCATTGAATTGTCACAATTTGGCCTCTCTTTTTTACACTGACATTGCAAATCCAGGTGATCATACTGGGGGAAAAAGTTTAAATTGCTCTTAAAATTTATTTTTACTTACATGAAGAACGGGTACCAACAGTTATAAATATATTTGAATATTTTAAATTTATGATTTAAAGTGGAAAATATGAATTAAAGTGGAAAATATTTTTAGCCTTCCTATGAATATTTTTCAGATGAAGGCTGTGTATTATTTGTTTTATCTTGACTTTTTTCTTATTATGAGTCCAGAGACCTATAGCACTTTCATTCTACCACTCTCCTTTGGACCTTTGGTTGGAGCACCTAGGGAATAGAATATGGCCTTGACTTGGCACTAATTCTGTGACGCTAGAAATTTTCATAGAATTTTTTTTACTTTATACAATATTACTGTACCCATCAAATGTAACATTTCCGTTTAATTGCTATTCTAATTTAACCTAATAATAACATCTCCCTTTACATTTTCCTTACATAGGTGAAAATAATCTAAGTGTTATTTATAGATTTGTGTTACTCCTTATTAGAAATCTTTTTCTTCTGTAGATAAAAGAGCTTTACTTTAGTGATAATGCTCTTAACAGGATTCATCTAGGAAGAAAGCACTACAAGGCTGATGTGCCTTTCACAGTTCATTGACATTTTATACCTTATTGGTTTTGCTCTTTCTCTTTCTTTTTTGTTCTTCCTTTGTATTTTTTTAATGCCCAACCCCACTTAATTACTTTATTTATTCACTTACTAACATCTGGCTCATTCCACGACCCTTCTCTAAATTAGGGAAGGAATGAAAAAAAAACTTTGGAATATTTTATAGAAATAAAATTTTCTTTTTTTCTTTTTTGCAGTTAACCATGCCACAGTTAAAAACATAAAACATATTATAAGGAATTATTTGCATCAAATTTCATAGAGTTAGCAATAAAGAACACCAGCAAATAAGTATTTTAGAAAAACATACCTCAAAAAATCCAATGACAAAAGCAGGCAGTGGCTATGAATGAACATTCAGAGATGAAATGCTATAGCCAACAAACATAAAAATGCACACTCTCATTGATAAATTATGTTAAATACACACAGAAAATAAATTGCCATCAAATTGACAAAAATTATTAAAGATGGGTAATATCCAGTGTTGGCAAAGGTATGGAGAAAAGAGTAATAGTGTAATCTGAAAGTGCTTTATTTTTAGGTAACCTGCCAATATCTGTCAAAATGTAAAATTTTTCATCCCTTAATGCTATTTCCAGAATGTCGTTCTACAGAGGATGCAGATGTGAGCACCAATACCTTTTTTCCCCTCTTTCAAGAATGTTTTTAGAGAAACAAGTTAATCGATGTAACTGCTGTTACGTTCACAGCAGTATGGAATGAAATATCATATAGCCATTGGTGAAAATGATGTCCTAACAGAAATATCCATGCAGTATGTTGAATCTCAGAATGAAAAAGATAAGTCTCAGAAACATAAGCATTGAATGATTGCATAGATGCAAAATAAAAAGAAAACTACCTATCCATGTGTGTAAAACTATAACAAGTATCTGGAAGGGTACTGCCATCCAGTTAACTCTGGGGAAAGAAATAAGATTGCAACACGAAAGATGAGGAATGAATCACTAAATTGTTCTAGATTTTTACAAATATGCTTTCTTTTGGTAACCCAAACCAATAAAAAGAATGCACTTTCAAGTACGCAGATTGATTCAAACTAAGCTAACAAGGATGCTAGCTAACAGAGGGCTGCAGGAAATATGCTTTAATGAATGAATAAGGACAAGGCATTATTTGTGACTAGATAGTCATATGAAGTTAGTTCTGCTATAACGCTCATCTTGAAAATGGCAAATTTTCTAATGAGATTGATGTATTAGGGAATAATTTGAGCATAACACAAATGTTCTGTTTCTTTATGTTTGATTTCATTGAAGAGAAACACTAGGTGAATGCGTACAATGGCACCCAGCTCAGATGAGTCGTGACGCAAACACAAAATGTACACATACACACACACACATCCACCATCTATCTCAGTTCACCACGTGTATTATGAGTTACGCCCATGTCCAGCTGTTGTTACAACTTTCCATCTGATTTCAGATAAATGCTTCCACCGTTTCACAGTAACTCAAAACTGAAACTCTCAACACTCACTTCCACAAGCAAACGTCAAGTTTTTTCCAAGGCAAATTGTCATATTTATTGGAGTATTGATATTTCAGTTAATTATTTAATATGTTTAAAACTATGCTACTGTTTTCATTAGGTTTCTATATTATTTTTAATGTGTGGTAGACAAAGTTTTTGAGTGCCGTGCTCCTAACACCATTCCCCTGCCCCCCCAGCTCTGTTATTTTTCTTGTACAATTTTACATAAGATGGCACTTTTTAGGAATGCGTATATTGTATTATTGTAGACCTGATTGTATTCTATTCATGACAGACCAGTGAACTTTGGAGTCTGCAACTCAGCTTTGATGGGAGTCAATGAGTGATATTTCTTGGCAGACAGTTATTCACAGGCGTCTCACTTTTCTATCTTCTGAGCAAAGGCACAAAGTGTCTTTCTTCTAGATGATCTTTTCCAGGACGTTTGTATAGCAAATTGCCTTGCCAGTTAGAGAAAGTGTGTCTCTCTGGAGCAAAGGGTACATTTCCTTACAGTCTTGGAAGATGAAGGATTTTCTTTCCAGAGCAATGAGCATATATGCTTTCTGCCCAGTATAAAAGATCCGGTTCCCTAAACTCGAGATTTCTTTCCTGCAACCAACTGTGTGTCCACATGTCACTTGACCCTTTTGTATCACCCTGTAGGAATTGAGGATTGGAGAGCTAGTGCAAAAAGAATCATTCTCTGGCTACTGCTATTGCTTTGAGTAACAAACTTTCCTTTGTTTTTGACTCAGAGGTCTCATGTCTTTTGTGAGCATCCATGAAACCATGGCCAATTAACAGATTGACTTGCAAACAGTAATAATCTCAAACTCTTCATAGATCTTGGTAACATTCTGTGGGATGTCATGTTATTGCAGATATCTTCAAACAAATTTTGTTCAGTACAGTTCAGGACCTATTGCAAGAGAACAATCATTAAATACTGAATTTTTCACTTTTTTTTTTAAACATTAAAGCATGATGTATCCAGTAATAGGAAACAAAAGGATGTGTTGGAGAACTTTTGAACTAAGCCACTTCTTCAGTTGTCAAAAAGTAGGGTGGAGAATATTTCGAGTTTTCATTGTATTTGATTAAATGAACAACTTTGTGTTTACGTTACCTAAAATAAGAATTCTTTAGGTTAACATTGTTTTGCTATATGTAATTATCTTTGAAATTCTTAGAAATAACTTATCATTCAGTGAAATGTAAGTAATTCTGCTACAGTTTCATTTATTTGATCAGACAATATATATTGTTTCTATCCCATGTAAAGCCCTGTGAGGGATATAAAAATGAATAAGCATGTTCTGTGCTTTCAAAAGTTGGCACTCTAGTACAAGAGATAAAACAAAAGAAAACATAAACATTATGCAAGGAAGGAAGTATTAATTCTGACATGATAGGAACAAATAAAGGATTACAGGTGTTCTTAGGGGAGAAGATGTCAAGGATGTGAGATTGCACTAAGAAAGAGCACTTGAAAGAGGGAAGGTTCTATGCAGAGGCAGGAATGTTAGTAGGCTAGTGGAAGAGAAGCCTAGAAAGAAGTGGGATCAGATTCCCAATCATAAGGAGTCATGAATAATTAAGGATGCCTATTTCACTGATTCTAAGGCTTTTTTAAAATTGGAGCACCTCTTTATTATACTTAACAATCTATGCTTTTTTTTTTTGCAGTACATGGGCCTCTCACTGTTGTGGCCTCTCCCGTTGTGGAGCACAGGCTCCAGACGCACAGGCTCAGCGGCCATGGCTCATGGGCCCAGCTGCTCTGCGGCATGTGGGATCTTTCTGGACCGGGGCACGAACCCGTGTCCCCTGCATCGGCAGGCGGACTCTCAACCACTGTGCCACCGGAGAAGCCCCTATGCTATTTTATGATCTCTGGCATCTTACAATTTCTCTCTCAGGTGGCAACCATTACATAGCTGTATGAAAAACCTTTTTTTTGACACTTTCTGATAAGCTCAAGGAAAGCCAGAAAGAACCCAGTTTAGATTAATGTGAGTGTATTCATGTAATTGTAGGGTCAAAACAGAATCCTGAAAATGACCTTAGAATTTAGAACCTCTAGAATATGTTAACCAATTTTCTGGCTAACATACTTCTAAAAAACACATAGTATTTGCCAAGTATTAACTGACTACTCTTTACTAAACTAGTGTTTAGGTTTTAATCCATTATCATATTTAATTCTTGCAAAATTCCTGAGACAGGGATGAGGTCCATTTTTTGGAAATATTTTGTAAGTAGTGCAAGGTCACAGAGCTAGTAACTACAATTTAAGTTTAAGTAGTTTTGGGATTTAAATCCAGTTCTCACTCTCAGAACTATTCTGTTAATTACATAATTCTTTTTATAATGCATCTTTGCTTAACCACATATGTGAAAGTGAGCTCTCTTGGTCTCTTAGGGCAGTGCTTTTTCCTAATGTGGAGAGGAGGTGATGGGGGTGTTAGAAAAAGCTTCTTTGAGAAAGTAACTCAGGAATATAAGATTGATCATCTATTTTGATCTTCACTAAGATGAAAAATATTTATTATTTTACATACTTATATCTATTAATGTTATTACATATGTATTTAAAGCTTTGATAAAATTGATGCAGAGACACCGGTGAAGCTCCCATTAATTTAGCCTGCTGAAAACTTAACAGTCATGAGAAATCTTCAGTAGCTTCTCCTTATTAATGAATATTAATAATTTAATTTAAAATTTAGAATAAATAGCTTTAAAATTATTTTATTTTTTGCCTGATTTTCAATTAATACATAGAGAGTTGAGGCCCAGAGAGGTTGAATGATTTGCCCAAAGTCACACAGCAAGGCAATACAGAAAACATGGTTTCTAAATATGCTTGGATATCCAGTGTTGAGTAATCTGAGACACACCATCATCACTTTACATAGCAAGGTTGTCCATGCATTGGCAGATTTAATTGTTGGGTTTTGACTAGGTTTCTAAGAAAGATCTGTTTGTAGTTGTTGCAAACCAAAAACACTCCATCCCTCAAACTCCTTTTTTCACTCCCTTTAGTGTTTAAAGTATGTTGTGCATTTGCTTTTCCACCATCACTTTTTCTACAACCAAGTCAACTCTGGAATTAGATTGTCCTAGACTGACTTTACAGAAGAGCTTAGTTTTCAATTTAGATCCTTTATAAGTTGAATATAAGCTTTGCTAAAAAATTAATTAGTCTGAATGTGAAGTGACATTATTTATTTTAGGTATATCTAAAGGAAAGGACTTATCAAGAGGCGATTGGGTAAGCCCAAGTTGAAATATGAGTCAAGATGTTGGATTAGAATATTTCCAAATGGGCAAAATGGTAAAAACAGGACAATGTGCTGGAGAGTATCAAGTCAGTAAGCCCTTTGAATTTTATTTGTTAAAATATTCTTTTGAGGTTAGGGCTCTGTTAGCTTCAACTCATAAATACTGCTTTCCTAGATAAATTTTTGTTTTATGTTGTACTCAAACAATAAAACCTTGGGATTTTGAACTTCATATGAAAAAAATCAGATCATTAGAGTTGCTTCTGTATCCTTTCTCTGAATTTGACTTAATTTGCTATGTTGGATTATGAATTGTATAAAAAGGATTGTTTTGAGTGGTTATGGACATTTAACAGTTCAACCTGAGCTTGAACCATGTGTTATTTTCTTAACCTACAAATTATGTGCTAGGTTAGGATATTCATTTGGAACATATCCAACATGAATAAATTAGACCAATTTTATATTTTAGGGGAATTAAATTTTAGATTACTTGAGTAATAATCATCATTACTAGAACTACTTATGATAGAACCCATGATATGTGTTCTATAATAAAATAGACTGTATGACAGTGTGTGCATGGTATATCTGGCTGCTTCATAATAATAGACCCACAAATTCTCAGTAAAATTGACAAAATGAGTCTTTTGGATATTACCATTCTACTAAAAGAATTCTAATATAATTAGATAAGCTAAGCATTTCCTTTTTTATAGGAACTAAAAATAGCAAGAAGTATTTTTGTAAAGTCAGGCTCTCCTTGGGGAGTTGTATTCACCTTTATGCATTAGTTGTATATATTTTAGATTTATTAGAGAACATTTATGAAAATCAGTGTCACTTTCTCAGTGTTGGCATCTGACAAAATTAGAAAATTGGAATGTAAAATTTTATATATAAATTTAAACAGACATAAATGGAATGTAATATTACATGATGTGATATATGTGGTATGCTATATATTGGATATAATATTATATGATAATATTATTTCAAACTTAAACTCCCTCTAAATTTTCTTTTTTTCACATTTGAGAATGTAATTTTTATATCCTTTTTGGAACACTGGCATGTCAAGGATGACTGACAGTGGTTTGATTTGCATTAGGATTCAATGGATCCTTACACAGACTTCATGGCTGACCTGATAGAAGGTTCTCAAAAAAGGGTTAACAACAATGGCTGCTCCTTTGACCTCTGACCAGAGGGTAACTTCTCCATGGGGGCAGGGAAGTTACCATGAGATATTAGTTTTCTGACTTGGCCTCTCTCAACTCCCAACTCCCTAAATGATGACTAGAGAAACCTGTTGTATATTAAAGCTACATTTATTAAACTTGCAACAGCAAAGGGAAAATGCCAACTTGACAGAAGCTTAGTGATGTCTTAGAATAGGGAAATCAGGGGAGAATGTTTCTAGTCTTTAGAGTGTGGGTAGAATGATTTTAAGGTCTTTCAAGGCAGGGAACTTGTTGGGAGTAGACAGTATTTATAATATAATAGTTTTGGTTTTGTGGGCCCAGAGAGGCAATGATCTTGAAGAACTTGATGAGCAAGGTGTTAGTTGTAATAAGTAATTGATTGTTATTGGTTTATAGTTTATCTTCCAAGAGCAGATGCTTTTTGAAGCAAGCAGCTAAGTTATCTTGTTCTCAGTATTCTGAAATAAGAATTTATGCCCGATGACCCAAGTAGTATTTAACTTAGGGGCAAAGTTGATTTCAGTACTTTGGTCTAAGCTGGACATTCTTTGGTCTAAGCTGGAAGACAGATAATTATCATCTGGGGACATGATCAATCCCAATCTATACATTAAGCTTAATGTGTAGAATTTCTTTTTTTAAAAAATAAATTTATTTATTTTATTTATTTATTTTTGGCTGCACTGGGTCTTTGTTGCTGCATATGGGCTTTCTCTAGTTGCGGCGAGCAGGGGCTACTCTTAGTTGCAGTGTGCGTGCTTCTCATTGCTGTGTCTTCTCTTGTGGCGGTGGCTTCTCTTGCTGCGGAGCACGGACTCTAGGCGTGTGGGCTTCAGTAATTGTGGCTCTCAGGCTCTAGAGTGCAAGCTCAATAGTTGTGGCACACAGGTTCAGTTGCTCCACATCATGTGGGATCTTCCCGGACCAGGGAGCGAACCGGTGTCCTATGCGTTGGCAGATGGATTCTTAACCACCGAGCCACCAGGGAAGTCCCTGTATAGAATTTCTGATGGTACTTGTTCCTACCTTTGTATTTGCCAAATTTTCTTGTTCTTTATGTGGTAATATTATTTGTTGGATCATTTGCTAGGACACTGACTGCATAGTAGCATTTAAGGCTTTGGAGATCACACATTTGAGGATTCTAATGAAAATACTAAGAGAAGGATTATTTATGATCATCATTTGTAGCACATTTCTAGGCCAGAAACCAAGAGTTTTCAAATTAAAACAAGAGATTCCATTTCTAATCCAAAGAATCTGTAGAATCAGATAAGGAATATTAGCCAAATCACTTTATTTCATGATTTTGTTGTTTCCAACATTTATTAGTAGTATACTTGTGAGACAGGCAGGAATGTAAATGTAGCACTCTTTCCTTAAGGAAGCACATGTTCCATCTTGACAGCCCAGCTTTCAAGAAGCTCTATAGTGAACCTCCACTGTGAAATTTTCATGATCCTCTTGTTCTTTATGATAGGCAGAACAAAGGCCCCCAAAAATGCCCATCTCCTAATACCTGGAACCTCTGAATATGTTTGTTACATGGCAAGGGAGAACTAAGGTTGCAGGAGGAATTAAGGTAGCTAATCAGCTGACTTTAAGATGAGGAAATTTTGGGGGCCCAATATAATGACAAGAGTCCTTATAAGTGAAAGAATGGAGCAGGAGAGTCAGAGAAGGAGTTGTGACAATGGAAGCAGGGGTCAGAGTGATGACATTGTTGGCTTTGAAAATAGGAGGCCATGAGCCAATGACTACAGGCAGCCTCTAGAGTTGGAAAAGGCCAGGAGATGGATTTTCCTCTAGAGGCTTCAGAAGGATTGCAGCCCTGCCGACACCTTGATTTCACTCCAGTATAATGCATTTTGGACTTCTGACCTCCAGACGATAATACATTTTTGTTGATTTAAGACACTAAGTTGGTGGTATTTGTTACAAAAGCAATAGGAAACTAATACGGTTTTAGTGACATAGTTCAATTCACCTGCTATTCTCTGAACCGTAACATGTATAATTTTTCTCCACTTTTTGGGTCCCTTGAAAAACATGAAATAAAGAAGATTTGAGACAGGGGAAAGCAGTTCAAATTTCCTTTAAATGACTAAAGTTTTTGTAAACTTAATTCAAGGCTCAGCTTTTGTCTTTGAATTAAACTATGTCCAGATCTCTTTTCTGGAGATGGGAAATTGACAGGCCAATAAGACCCTTGGATATCAAAGCTATACTGAAGGGACCAAGATACTTGTTATACCAAGATAACAGATCTTTGTCCAATTTGTAGGCAATAGGCAAGAAACTTCAGTGCTACAAATCCAATGCCAGAAGACCACACAATGATAGGTTTTCAGTCAAAACATCCCTGTGCAATTTTCAAATAGCAATAAAATATTTTGGTACCACTCATTAAGCGTGGTCCTATATCAGGTGATCCATTTATAGTATAGAGTTCATCAGGTAGATCTAAAGACAAAGAGTTCAGAGTACAGCCTAAGTGGTATGCCTTTTTGGTAAGGTCTGTAAAAGTGAGATAGCATCCACATATACAGTCTCTGTTCCCTAGCTCTTTACAGAGTCTAGCTTCTTTAAAAGTTCTGTAGCGGGTGGTTTCTGTGGAACTTCCATTTTTAGGTTTGACATAAGAGAGAATTTTAGATATCTATCTTTCTGGTATGTATATTGTTTTTAATCTTAAAAGTTGCTTAATGATTTAGTCCAATTACTAAGGAAATCAGTAATTTACAAGTGACTCTTATGAAGGGAAAGTGGGTGACATCTAGGAAAATGAGCACAAACCCTATAGTCATTTTGGTTGTGTGTGTTTTGTCCTTCTTTTTTTTTTTTTTAACCAAATCATAAGTAAATTATAGCCAGGCATTGAATTTATACTAATGAGTGACTAAGGATGCCAAAGTCAATGTTAAGAAGGGAATCTTATAAATATCGCAGCTAAGAGAGAGCAAGTGTCTGTTAAAAATCCAGAATCTTTATAACAGCTAAGAGGAAAGAAAAATTACTGTGAAAAAAAAAAGCATGCAGATTGAAGTGTGACAATAGTGGCTCTTGTTTGTGGGTCTTGCATAGGTCTTGCTGTTTACAATTATCTTTACAGAAAACTTTTGAGTGGAAGCTTTCTCTTCCCAAATGTCATCTGCTTGCTTTTGGACCATTCCTAAGAACTTTTCTAGATGGAACATGATTCAGAGAAGATGTTTGTGTTTTCAACTGAGAAATATGAATCTAAAGGCTAACATCTAATGGACCTAGAGTCTGTCATACATAATGAAGTAAGTCAGAAAGAGAAAAACAAATGCTGTATGCTAACACATATATAGGGAATCTGTAAAATAGAAATCGTTCTGAAGAACCTAGGGGCAGGACAGGAATAAAGACACAGATGTAGAGAATGGACTTGAGGATACAGGGAGGGGGAAGAGTAAGCTGGGGTGAAGTGAGAGAGTGGCATGGACATATATACACTACCAAATGTAAAATAGATAGCTAGTGGGAAGCAGCTGCATAGCACAGAGAGATCAGCTCCTGCTTTGTGACCACCTAGAGGGGTGGGCTAGGGAGGGTGGGAGGGAGATGCAAGAGGGAGGGGATATGGGGATATATGTATACGTATAGCTGATTTCACTTTGTTATACAGCAGAAACTAGCACAACACTGTAAAGCAATTATACTCCAAAAAAGATGTTAAAAAGAAGAAAAGACTAACATCTTAGAATTTTACTATTATGTTAGTTGTTAACAGCACCTGATATGGTTTTGTCAGATAAAGAACATTTTCTTGTCATGGAAATTTTACATTTGCAGTATACTGTTAAATTTATCTTCTTTTATTATTTACAAATATTTGAATTAATCTTAGTGTAACTTTTTATGTATATGTTTAGATATATATACAACTATGCAAAGAGATGATGAAGTTAAAGTTTTTAATCTTATCTTTCCAATATAATTAACTTAATCACCTATACATAATCAGTATGTATATATCATTTTAACATTACCATTTCAATAAACTAGAACAAGTCCCTTAAAGAACAGAGTGGATTTATTATCTTATATACACATTCCTGTTTCTCTATAATCATTTTTATTAATTAAAACCTTTAACTAAAGGAGCTAACTTTTGTTTTTGTGAATAATTTCTAGAAAAAACTGGAAGGTAGTACATCAAGAATTATCTAGCTATTTTCTTCCCCATAAACACATTTTATACAGCTTTAACATATTTCAAGATGACAAAATAAACATAGGAACAATAACATTTAAGGGATTTGTACATTCTTTTAATATATATTCATTCCATATATAAAAATAAGAAAAAAATAATTTATTTAAAACAATATTATTGACTAATGTGTGTAGTTTCTTTTTCTTATTTAGAACTTGTCTATCTATAAAAAGATAATTTATTAATTACAACTTAATATTAGGCTGAAGTCTTAAAGTTGACTACAAATCTGGAAATTATGAGTTAAGTTGACACATTAAATCCTTGTGATTTATAGCATTAAAAGAATACATACTATTAAAAAGATAACTATTATTCAGTTTCATTTAGTTAAACATATTTTGGTATATATTTGTACTCTAAACCATTTGTAAAAATAATAATTTAATGGACTCATTGAGCTAAAGTAAGATTTTTAAAAAGTTTAAAACATGAGAAGTTAAGTTCAAACCATGTATTAATTAAAATATTGTGCTCACATTACATTTTCTGGTAGTGATATTATGGAGAAGGCTAAAATTGTTTTAAGCTAAACTTAATCACTTTAATTTACCTAAGTAATCATCTCTTTATATTTCATGTACTTAAAAATACAAATTAACCTCTGTATTTATATAACAGAAAAATCAATTAAGGTTGTGAATTCATGTCAAAAGCTCTAAATGCCTAGCTTATCTTTTTATCTAACAAGATTATCCAAACTCACAGGTAAACTTTTTCTTCTTATATACAGCTTTGGCAAGTTAAAAAAACACAACATTAGAGCAATTTGTTTTTGTTTTTGAAAATTCTTGACAGTTTATCTGTGCTAGATATTCCTAGAATGTGTACAGAAAAAACAAAACAATTATTTTTTGATCAATTAATCCCTAAAGTTACAGAAACAGAAAAAGAAACAGAAAAAGGAGTTGGAATGGAAAAAAGAAAAAATGAGAAGCTGCATGTTTCAGACCAATATTAAATTATCACTGCAAAAGACGAATTATCTTGTCCTCTGCAAGCAGAGGGGAATGTTTAGCTTCACAAAAACTTATTTTCAAACACACTCACACACACACACACACACACATATAACAGAAGAAGAGTGAGAGAAAAAAATATAGTTAAACAGTAACTCAGAATTTTTGCAACTCCATCAAGCTGTGTGTTTGTTAATTGTACATCAAACTTTGAAGTATGGTCATGTCACAGGGAGAGTTTCCTGTTTTTAACAAAGAGATCAATCTTTGAGACAGACAAGTCAGAGAATCTTTCTATAATGTCTCTATTTGTTTTATTGCCTCTCTCAAATAAACATTCTTGTTCATGCCAAAAGTTTCCCAAAGGCCACTGAAATGTCAGATTATCCTTGGTGGAATTATGTTGGAGAGTTACACACATGAGTTAACATGTGAAAAGAGACCCTCATAATCAGTAAAAGTCAGAAAGAGGTAGCAGTTCCTATTTCCTGTCTCTAGACCTTGCCAAAGGTAAGTTGTTAACAGCTGGGAGCTCAGGGCAGACAAAACTAAATAAAGCATTTCTAGGGACACAAAGACCTGTCTCAGGAAAGTCCATAAATATTTATTTTAAATCAACTTTATTAATATATAATTTATGACAATAAACTACATCTTTTCAAAGCATACTATAAATTTTGTCCAAAAAATGTGTCTTACAAGATCTTCTGAGCCCTTCAGTCCTTGGTGATAGACTTGGTGGGCTTACGCAACTCCTTTCTCCATAAAATTTTTCTTACAGACTCATGAGAGAAGGGCCGACAGAGATATAAACCAAAGTGTAAGAAGAAAAGGCTGTTTTCTACTTGATAATCAAAGAATTCCTAAAACCCTTTATTCCTCATTGAGAAAATAAACAATCTTTATGAGCTGATGAAAGGAAATTGGAGCTGAGACCCAATTTAAGTCCTACCTCACTCTTGGGGTCAAAGAGACTCCCAGCCAGTCCCAACTTAGAGGATGAAGAGCTCCCCATATTTCTTTTAAATGGAAACAAGTAATTTTATGGTTCCACTGGGAATCGAATTTTCTGTGTCAAGCACGTGTGATGACGACCACAACATGGAACCTGAAGATCCAGCTTAGAGAATCAAGGAGCCTCAGGGGAAGGTACTTCTCCAGTTATTGTACAGAGGATGAAGGGATCTTGATTGGATGCCCATGGGACCTCTACGTTTGTCAGTTGTTGAAAGTCTACTGGAAATACCCATTGATCAAGGAAAACTAAGTTTATTAGATGAGGAATAGCATCACCTTGGCAATATCTTAACAGTGTTTCAGAAGGGGGAAGTCAGGGTAGGATAACAAACAAGGTTTCAGGGCCTGGACTGGGAAAGTTTTCAGTCAGGCCTTGTAAGATAGAGTACGAGTTGGGACTGGAGAAAGTGTATTACGTAATAGCTGTGGATTGATGGGCTCTGAGAAGCCAGGGCCTGGAAGCTATTCTTGACGAACAAGCTATTAGTCTTAATAAGTTGGCTATTGGTTCACATTCTTATCCTCAAGGAACAAGTACTTCTGGTGCAAGTAGGTAAGTTAAATTTGCTTTGCTTTCAAAAGTATTGTTTCATGTAGGAACAGAAAATTATGTTGCGTTCAGTTTTTATTCCCCACCGCCACCCCCGGCCCCAAAGGAACTTGTTTCAGGTTTCCAGAGAATAGGACTGCAAGGTTATTCCAATAAAAGGGTTATAAAACAGGGCTATTGTAAGGACCCAGACTTCAAAACCACCCTATTGGGGAGCCCGATAGTAGGATTTAGCCCAGTGACTTCCAATTAAATTAGCTAAACTAAATATTTTTTAGTGTTTATTGATTGACATACATACAACTGTATGATGGACTATTTTGCATTCAGTAATGATTTTTATGTACATCTCTGTTTTGTAAACACATTAACTCCATGACCAAATAGCAGATCATCTTGAATTGACTCTTTGGGTTCCTTTCTATATCTACCAAGTGCACAGGCTGGGATTTATTGCCAGAGGTTCAGTTAGAGAAGAAATGAAGTGGTGGTGATGATGGTGATGACTGTAGCGTCAATGACAGAGTGGCAAATAGTAAGGTCACTGGATGCATCAGGAACCCACATCATCAGAATCAATAGTAAGGCAGAATGATAAACCAAGAAAGGAGACAAACCCCTCACAATGCATGAAAACATCTGGATGCCCCTCAAGGTAGCAACTAGAACTTCAACATGGTTAATTAAGGTCCTAAGGAAATAAAGCAAGTTTCTGTATGATAATGGCTTTAGAGAGAAAAATAATTAATTACCACCGATGGAAATTTAAGCCACTTTGGAGCCATATCAAGAGAATAGAAAAACATGGAGCAGCAACACTTGTACTGTCTCAGAACTAAAGACTACAGTTATTGTCACCTGTATTTCCTTGATTGAGCTCTCTTGTGCCAGGTAGGTGGATGCTAAAAAGACAAGGGTCGCATTCACAGAAGAAAAATGAACTGTTAAACTCTAAAGGCATGTCAAGGGCATTATTACCATAAAGCATTAAGAATAGATGAATCTGACCCATAAAAAAAGCACCATGACAAAGTCTGAGAGCTGATGTACGTTGCTCTTGAGCTCAGGAAGAGAACAAAGATTTATAAAGAAAATCGCATTTCCATGGGCTATCTTTAAAAAAAAAAGACTTAAATTTTAATTTGGTCATTTGACCCTTTAGAACAATTCTATCTTAATTTATAAAGTCACAAAGGAGATGGCTCCATAAACTTCTAATTACTTGCCATGTGTGTCAGTGCTTTCTGATACAAATCACCAACCTTAGAAATCTCAGGACACATGACCAGGTTCTAGAAAGCAAGTGGCTTTGTCAGTTTCAGTAGGGTTGTACTTGTGCAAATGTTAACGACTAATCAGGTTTGGACTATTTTACTTGGAAGGAAGAAATCATGTGGCCCTCCAGGTGATTCCTTTCTCCGTTTTGGGACAGCAACTGCTAATGGCACCAAGTCCTGAATGCCTGTCTTTGAAGGCACAGAATCTTTAATGATCCCTTATTGGAAATTTTCTGGACCTTGTTTCTTTTTCCTCTCACTGCTGTGGCCTCTCCGGTTGCGGAGCACAGGCTCTGGACGCGCAGGCTCAGCGGCCATGGCTCACGGGCCCAGCCGCTCCGCGGCATGTGGGATCTTCCCAGAGCAGGGCACGGACCTGTGTCCCCTGCATCGGCAGGCGGACTCTCAACCACTGCGCCACCAGGGAAGCCCTGGACTTTATTTCTTATAAGTGAACTTAGTGGCAGTTCTCCACAGCTTTCTGAAGGAAAATAACCATTGAGTATCATTCTTGAACCTGTTAGTTTATTCCCTGGGGCTTCATTGAATTCAAGGAAAAACATTAGCCTGCAGTCAGTCAGCCTGGGGCTGTAAAGTTGTCAGATGGCATAACCAAGGCATAGTGTTTGGGTCTGGCCAGGACTTGGATAGGAAAACTCGAAAGAAAAAAAAAGTTCGTGGAACACACATCTGTTATGCACCAGATGGCAGCTGTTATTTCATCTCCTGTGGAACTTTTTCCTATAATTCTTGTTACATTTCTTCTACCGTAGTACTTCTGGGTTTTAAGGAAAAAAAAGCAAAATATTTTGGGAAAAAATGAGTGAATGTAACATTAAAACCAAGGCTTTAATTGTTCCAAAACTCAGGATTTGCAGAGTTAAGGTTCCCACAGCAATTCTCCAACTGTGCAGTGTGTATTATAATAGAAGCCCTCATTACATAATCATCAAACCTCGGGTAATGTTACAGAGTGTTCAGGGCACAAAATAATGGAAAGGAACTGCACTTTTTCTCTAATCTTAGATGTACAGAGAATATTGTGTTACTGCATAAATATTACATGATCATGTAACAAAATATACTAATGAAATACACAGTTGCAAAGCAAGAGTGCAAGGGTTGAGATTGCACTGGGAACACATAAATTGATTTTCTTATTCTTTGCTAATTCAAATTCAAACTTAATTTAGCATTTGTGTCCTTTTATGAGAATATAATATGTCATGGGAGACCTGACAGTTTTTAATGGTTTATAAAATGGTGCTTAGGGTCATATAGACATACAACAATAACACTGTCTTTCATGTCCCAAATTTCTGTCCCTGACTGTGTCTTAAGCATTTCATTATTGACCTAGAGACTAATTTTTGCACAACGACGGTTCTTCCACCTTGAGAGTATGACACATTTGTTCTTTATATTAAGGACAAAGATGTTGCCTTTTGGGTTTGGTGAGTTTCTGCCTATGTGTGTCAGTGACTTAATATTTGTGTGCAAATTTGTCAGCCTATTGTGATAGACACACTCTGCCAAATGATTCAAAACACACTTATGTAGCACCTACTTGTATAAAGAGCTCTGTTCTAGATTCTGATGTGACAGAAAGAAATCGTCATGGTCTTGCTTTTTAAGAAATTAAGATCTTCAGTTACTGATGACAGCGTTAATTATATTCACTTTGAGTCAGGTTGCGTTGTGCACCCTAAGCATCGCTTTGACAGCGCTGGCATATTACATCTCATTACATTTTTTCTTTCATTTTACAAAAGCTCTATTTTATGCAAACATCTCTTGTGATTCCTACCACTGCTACATGCTCTTTTTCTCCCCCTTTCTTTTGGTATTTTTATTTTTTATTAAAACATTTATTAACACTTTATTTTCTTAGAGTATTTTTAGGTTCAAAGAAACATTGAGAGATTTCCCAAATACCCTCTGCTCCTACACACTCACAGCCTACTTAATTATCAACATCTCCCACCAGAGTGGCACATTTTTTTTTACAATCGATGAACCTACATTAACACATCATCATCACCCAAAGTCCGTAGTTTACATTACAGTTCACTTTTGGTGGTGTGTATCCTATGATTTTGAACAAATGTATAATGATGTGTATCTATCATACAGAGCGTTTCCAGTGCCCTAAAAATCTTTTGTGCTCTGCCTAGTCATCTCTTGCCTCCCTCCCCCTTCCCACCAACCCCTGGCAACTGCTGATGTTTTTCCTGTCTGCATAGTTTTGTCTTTCCAGAATGTCATATAATTGGAATCAGACGATTGCCTTTTCAGATTGGCTTTTTTCACTTAATAATATGCATGTAAGATTCTTCCATGCCTTTTCATGGCTTGATAGTGCATTTCTTTTTAGTGCTGAATAATATTTCATTGTCTTGATGTACCACAGGTTATTTATCTGCTCATCTAGTAAGGACATCTTGGTTGCTTCCAACTTTTGGCAATTATGAATAAAGCTACTGTGAACATCCATGTGCACCTTTTTATGTGGACATGCTTTCAACTCCTTTTGGGTAAATACCAGTAAGAGTGTGATTGCTGGATCATATGGTTAAGTGTATGTTTAGTTTTGTAGGAACCACCAAAATTGTCTTCCAGAGTGGCTGTGCTGTTTTGCATTCCCACCAGCAATGAATGAGAGTTTCTGTTGCTCCACGTCTTCACCACCATTTGGTATTATCAGTGTTACAGTTTGGGCCATTCTAATAGGTGTGTAGTAGAATCTCATTTTTGTTCTAATTTGCATTTCTCTGATGACATATGAGGTGGAACATCTTTTTATATACTTATTTTCCACCTGCATATCTTCTTTGGTGAGATGTCTGTTAATGTCGTTTGCCTATTTTTTAATGAGTTGTTTGCTTTATTATTGAGTTTTGAGAGTGTTTGATTTTGGTATTAGTGTAATGATAGCTTCATAGAATGAGTTAGAAATTATTCCCTCTGCCTCTCCCGTTACGGAGCACAGGCTCCGGACATGCAGGCTCAGCGGCCATGGCTCACGGGCCCAGCCACTCCGTGGCATGTGGGATCTTCCCGGACCGGGGCACGAACCCATGTCCCCTGCATCTGCAGGCGGACTCTCAACCACTGCACCACTAGAGAAGCCCTGCTTCTATCTTATGAAAGAGATTGTAAAGAATTGGTATATATATTTTTTCCCTTAAATGCTTGGTAGAATTTACCAGTGAACCTGTCTAAACCTGGTAGTTTCTGTTTTGTAAGGTTATTAATTATTGATTCGGCTTCTTTAAAAATATAGGCCAGGGCTTCCTTGGTGGCGCAGTGGTTGGGAGTCTGCCTGCCGATGCAGGGGACACGGGTTCGTGCCCCGGTCTGGGAGGATCCCGCATGCCATGAAGTGACTGGGCCCGTGAGCCATGGCCGCTGGGCCTGCGCGTCCGGAGCCTGTGCTCCACAGCGGCAGAGGCCACAGCGGTGGGAGGCCCGCATACCGAAAAAAAAAAAAAAAAAAAGATATAGGCCAATTCATATTGTCTACTTCTTCTTGTGTGAGTTTTGGCAAATTCTGTCTTTTAAGGAATTGGTCCATTTCATCTAGGTTATCAAATTTGTGGGCATAGAGCTGTTGATAGTATTCTTTTATTATCCTTTAATGTCCACTGGTTGATGATCTTTTTTTCTGGTATTAGTATTTTGTGCCCTCTCTCTTTTGTTCTTAGATTGCCTGACTAGAGTCTTATCAATTTTATTGATCTTTTCAAAGAACCAGTTTTTGGTTTTTTTGATTTTTCTGATTGATTGATTGATTTCCTGTTTTTCATTGCATTGATTTCTGCTCTAATTCTCATTATTTCTTTTCTTCTGCCTACTTTGGACTTAATTTGCTCTTCCTTTTCTGGTTTCATAAGGTGAAAAGGAGCTTCTGGTTTCATAAGGTTAAGGTGAGCCTTTAACCTGTGGATTCTGATGCTATCTCTCTGTTGTGTGGTAGTGAGGGGAAAACCCACACATTAGAAGTGGAATTGGAGGCAGAAGTACAAATGTAGAGTATATATAAGTTTGGAAAGATTTTACTGACTGTTGAAGGGTGGGTGATCACCCCATCAACAAGTTCTGAGATGCCTAAGCAAGAGCATGTCAGAATTCTTGGGAAGAGCAGGTGTTCATGTGGATTCTATTTGAATATCCTGGAGGATAAGGACAAAAGAGAGAGAAGGCAGGGCTTCCCTGGTGGCGCAGTGGTTGAGAGGCTGCCTGCCGATGCAGGGGACACGGGTTCGTGCCCCGGTCCGGGAAGATCCCACATGCCGCGGAGTGGCTGGGCCCGTGAGCCATGGCCGCTGAGCCTGCATGTCTGGAGCCTGTGAACCGCAACAGGAGAGGCCACAACACTGAGAGGCCCACATACTGCAAAAAAAAAAAAAAAAAAAGAGAAGGTATGGGTTGTAGGCAAATGTTACGGAGTATAGACATTTCCTAGATGTTCACTCTGAGGCCTTGTATTAGACTGAAAGAACTGAGGCTGAGGGTGAGAGCAAAAGGGAAGAATTACAAAGTTGAACATAACATTAAGCCAGCCTTCACAGATATCGAATTATAATGAGAGGGTCAAAGATACACCACTTAAAACATCTCTTACTCTGTAATTTTGCCAAGACTTGCTCTTTGGCTGGGCTTTCAATATTCTCTAGAAGACTCTACCTTGATAAGAGTGATCTGTATCATTTTGGATGCAGACAGCAGGATAAAGATACCCGTTGAGTCAGTACGTCCATAAAGGCTGTGGTCACCTGACCAGATGGGCCTGAAGGTCAGATCCAGGACATTCTCTCTTTCTATAAGGAGCAGCAGGATGCTGTAAAACTGAATTTAATTAAGGTGACAGAAACATTTGTATGATTCTAATTTTAATTAAGTATACAAATACTGCAAAATTTTGAAGTCATGCGGAGAATCATAGGTGAAATATGTATGTGTTAAGGAAACGATCCCCTTAAACTTAAAAAGCAATAATTTTCCTAACTTAAAGAGTTGAATTTCTTAAAAATAGGAAGTAAAACATACCTCCTCCCACATGGTTTTGGTTAGGCCTCAATATTACTTATGTATATAGTTTTTTTTTTTTTTTAAGGAACAATTGGAATAGAAGACCTAGAAATGGATAACTAAACATCTACAGAAAAAAGTAAAATTGATAAATATTCAGTGTGGAGAAAAGAATGGAAGAGTTGAGACTGGCCTAAAAATACTAAAGGAACATTGACAATTGGACATAGATTAATTACTTTCATTAACTAATAAAGAATAGTTTTAATTGCAAAGTAAAATATTGTAAAGTAAAATATCCTTATAAATTATTATTTAAAGCAAAAAAATGTTAATTAGAAAATACCAAGATAACTAGTAAGCTGTCAGGAAAAATGGTGGGATGACTTTTTTGAGAATACGTTCAGAAGATGAGAATCTAATTTTTCAAACCCTGCCATTGTGTACAGGGCTAGAATAGCTACAAATGTGGAATATTTAGCCCACACTACTGGAAGTACGTTCTTATCTCATATGACAGCCAACCTAACTATTTCATCAAACTTTTTAAGTTGCTGGAAAAGATAAGCGAGTCAGTTGAAAATAAAGACAGTATTTACTATTGACTAGTCCTATTAAATTAATAAATATATACTACAAAGTGTTCAGAGTTTGTAATGTTAGAAACAAGAGAGTAATTTGTTCATTTTCCCTTACTTTTCTCTTATAGGGTAACTCTTTCCAAAAGTTCTCAAAATCTATTTTATACATCCATTTGAGAGGTGTTTTCAACATCTTGTAGCTCAATTGTTAAGTCCATTTCATGGATCGGAATCGAGACAGAACGTCATGATGAAGATTAAAGAGAAAGAGGGAAAGACAAATAGAGAGAAGCCATGAGAAAAATAGAATAAAATATAAAACCTGTTGGTCCTCTTTCCACAGGTCTTTGATTTATTAGGATTGTGCCCTATAAAGTTATGCTCAATCAGAAAATTATCACATCCCCCTAATATATTAAAAATCAACCCCCTGCCCCCTCTTCTTTCCTATTTTCTTCCAAGCCCCAGCTCACACCTCCCATTGTCTGTGAATGACAAGGTCCCTGTTCACGTGTTGGCGAATGAGGTCTCTCAGGGTGTTTGTCACTGTCATGTTTTGATTGTTTGTCTACAGCACCCAGACTTTGTTCCATCTTTGGCGCACAGATATTGAAATGAAACAGTATGTCAGAAAATCCAGGTTGCCTTTATAACAAAGAGCATGTTGCCTCTTTAGGGAACAATGAAGCACGATGAATAGCTATTCAGTTTTTTGTAGTACTTCCAGCACTGGATAAAGCAAAAATCTGGCCCAACGTTGAGAGTGTCCATCTCTTTTGTAACCAGTACTGGAATGGTTAATTACTTTGCAGTCTCCAAGAAGCAACAATGAGCCAACTCCTGCCACTACATCCCCACCAAAAACAAAACTGACAGATCGCACTCCGCCGCTGAAACAGATGGTTGCTTACAGGGCTGACAAAGCTAACGTAAACTGCAGAGGCTTTCTTCTCTGCCGCAGCCCCAAAGAGGCAAAGAGGTGAAAAGAACACCTTCCCTTTGGAAGGACACACACACACACACACACACACACACACACCACGAAATCTAAACTCTAGCATGCTGTCACCTCGTAAACTTGCGAAATCTTTAGCCATGGGAGATGGCATTCAGGCGAAATTGAAATATGGCCCTGTGCTTTTCCACAAACACGAAGAATAATGGACTTTTAAAATATTGGAGTGGACAAAACCCAGGCAAATAGAAAATTATGAAATGTGATTTACTCTCTTCTTAAATGGCGTGGTTCTATCCCCTTTAACTTCATCTCTATGTGCAAGTTCCTATTGTGTTCACTCAATTCTCTTGTCCTCTGGGTTTTCCCACAGGCTCTTTTTGTCATTTCCAGTGAAATGTTCATAGCTGAAACATGTCTCCTCCTGTGTAACTGTGTATATCCTTTTTGTCTGATTCATGTTCATGCCAGGAAAATCAAGCCTTGTATGTTTGAAATGTAAACATTGCTTCTTGGTGTTCCAAATCATCAATTATCATGCCTCTAGTTATACATAAAATTTTGATTCCTCAGTTTGGACTCTTTCACTCGAATGTTTTAGATGAACTGATGTCTATTTCTGGTGAATAACACAGCTATCATTCCGTTTGGATGCTCTGCCCCAAAGGAACTGACCTGCGGAGTCTTATTTTTCTGGGATCTGATGATTCATCACCTTACTGTGGTTTACACCAGAAGTGGGTAAGTCAGGGAGCAGAGTAGAACTCCATTCACTGCCAGGCTTCAGGGTATCTGTTTTAATGATGGATAAAAGTTCTCAGCAAATAGCTTCTGTTATCCTCAGCTCTTCAAAAAAAAAAAAAAAAAATCCTTACAAATATTTACTCCAATTCTCTAGTGGGCATCTCCTGCAAAGCCAGGCTTTACTTTAAAGAAAAAGCTGCTCTCTGAAAATGTGCTTCTGAAATTGCTTCTTCCAACATTCTATAATGGAAATTCTATGCCTACTTTATGGATGTGAAAAGTACAGAACACTGGATCTGTACTCCATGATGACAGGATTTGGCTCTCTACTATGGTGGCTTATAAATAATAAACTATATTTTGCTTGTGTGAGCATATGTCCATGACCTAATATATTAAACACAGGGTGACATATTTTTTTATGTAACCCAGATGGCTAGAGGTGGTAACTTTCTCCAAAAAATGAGCATGAAACTTGGACTATTAGATTTGAAGGGAAGTTGGTGGCAGTGCTGCCATGGGGAACTCATGGTCATCCTGAGTGGTCATGGTCATCTCTGCTCACGACCACGTTCAACGCATGGCAGAATTACAACTGGAACCCAGGGACTGTCACTTCCGTTCACTGTTCTGCTTTGAAACCATAACATTAATTCCTTTATTCTCCTTGTCTTTGGATACTGTGGTACAAGAATTTCTTTGAAGTCCTGAGTTCCTTTTCTGCCATTTAAAGCCCATTTGAAAATTGATAATAAGCAATAGGTCATCTTTAAAATGTAAGTTCTACAGTTTATCTTTTTCCATCTTGATACTTAACAATTATCCCAGTAAAACAAGGAAATATTTTTACCTGTGGAAATTATTGTGGCAAATGTTCCTGAATTTTATTCTTTATTCTCACACGCGATCAAACATACACACACAAATACTTATATATTTATCTCACTGTCATAAGTGTAGAGAATGAATTTTAAGGGAATCCTCATAGTCTAGATGCCTAAGTAGTATATTCATTAAGTATTTGGATGTTGGGGGTAGACTGAATTTGTATCCTGGCTCCGTGATGGCTAATTTTATGTATTAACTTGGTAAGGCCATGGTACCTAGCTTTGATCAAACATCGGTCTAGATGTTGATGTGAAGGTATTTTTTAAGATATGAGTAACAGTTAAATCATTAGAATTCAAGTAAAGCTGGTTACCTTCCAAAAGGTGGTAGGTCTTATCCTATCAGTTGAAGGTGTTAACAGAAAAGACTAACATCCCTTAAGAAGAGGGAATTCTGCCAGCAGACTGCCTTCAGACTCAAATGACAACATCGACTCTTCCCTGGGTCTCCAGCCTGCTCTGTAGATTCAGACTTGCCTGCCCCTACAAACACGTAATCCAATTCCTTAAAATAAATCTCTCATAATGTATATGCATCCTATTGGTTCTGCTGCTCTGGAGAATGCTTTCTAATACAGGTTCCATCATTTAATAGCTAGTTGACTTTGAGCAAGTTATTTAATTTTCTGTGCCTCAATGGCTTCATTTCTAAAATGGATATCATAATAGTACCTACATCATTGGGGTGTCATGAGGATTAAGTGACTCAGTGTAAATAAGATTCTCAGAACAGTGCCTGACACATGGTTAATTGTTAAGTCCTAGATATAACTGTTGCTATTGTTATCATGTGTAATATATAATATAATTATATATAATAATAATTATTATTTTTAGCCATAGGTAGCAAAATGCTATGGCCTATGAGAGATTTGGGGAGTGGTGTCTGTTAAATCAGCAGCAAGTTTTATTGAGCACTTATTCTGTGCCAAGCTCTCTATCGGAGACTAGATGTCACAGTGGTGAACAAAACAAACAAGTTTCCACTCAAGGGGAGCTCACAGTGTGGTGAGGAAAATAAACTAACATAGAAATAAATATATAACTTCAAACCGCATTATATAATGTGCAAGAAAACCCATGAGTTTTATGGGAGAATAATCTAGAGTTTCCATATTAAAGATGAGAAAGGAACTCAAGCCAGGCATCTGAGACTTTGAGTCTGAGACCAGAAGGCTGAGTGTGATTTAGCCAGAGGGGCAGGTTGAGAGGAGCTAGACCAGCAGAAGAACTCTGGGTGTCTGGACTGAAGCAGGAAGGAGTCTAGAAACTTGAGGAGAGAAGGGAAGAGGGAGTTGGGGCAGAGGAGTGATTGCAGTTGAATGTACTTCAGCTTCAGTTTGTAAAAACCCCAAATGGGGTAAAAATCCCATTGTATAGATTTATACCTCATCCCATCCTAAAATGTATTATTCTGAAATCTATTACTGCCCTTTCTTGTTTTCTTTAATAATTATACCTATCCTTTTTTCTTATCCCTATTGACCAAATTGTGACTTTTACTTTGTATGAGGTCTTACCTCTCTTCCCTTCTTTCTTTTCTTTATAATTTTCTACATATTAAAAACTCCTTTCATCACTGTGAAGCCTGGGATCTGGTTTCGTGTTTGCAGCTAACTGGGTACCCAGTTCCTTTGATCTTATCATTCCTTGGGAGGGATGTCCTTGAAGAATGTTCTTTCAATGCATTTGTCCTTAAGTCACTCTTATATGTGCATATATCTATATCTATAAATACCTATATATACATCTACACATTAGAGAGAGAGAGAAAGAGGGGGATAGATAGATAGTTTGAGCCTGGGATAAAAACTAAGAAACATTTTTTGGGTCTTTATTTTTATTTTTATCTTTTTGTAGACAGTACAGTGTTAAACAGCATTTAAATTAGTCCTGCTGAGAAAGGTTGCTGCTAGTGGATTTTGCTTTGGGGAGAAGTTGGCATCTCTGTTTCCCACCCTGATTTCTAATTATTATTGCCTTTGTCTTTCAAATTCAGCTTTGAGATCATAGAGCTTTATTTATCCACAACCTGATGACTCGATGATCATTTTGAGGAATATTTTCCGAGATGCCACTTTCTCATGGTTTCTGTTTGTAGTGAGTTTATAGTTATGAATGGAAATGTTCAGTTGAATATGATGTATGGGTTGTTACGAATGTGGAACGTTTGGCGTGTGTGTTGATCTTCCTGCCTTTTCTGCAGTGCACCTCTTTTGTGATTCATGTGTGAATGGGAGGCTGTTTCTCTTCAGTCTCTTCCTTAAATCTCATCTCCTATGCCTCACAATTAGAGTCAGTTGAGGAGGTGAACTCGATGGAGACCACTGAGTGATTTTACATGCTGTGGGCTGCCAGCACATTGTGACTCCCTAGGGATCCCTGGAACCCATTACCAACCCAGTGAATCACTCACTCTGTTTGCTTTTCCACAAAAAAAGAAATGTGCAGCTGCTTACTTCTGCCATGGACTTTGGAATTTTGTTCCCTTTTCCATCTGTCTTTTGCGTAAAGAAATTCTGCTTGAATAATTACTTGTCTGTCCCTTTTGCTCGTTCCCAACATCATCATTCTTCAACCTTCTGTTTCCAATTAGTTCTTATCTCAAATGGCTTATTGGCATCAATCTGTTCTCAGCATCACCAAAGTGCACAAAACTACACTGAAATGTGGGGGAACCTCGATAAGGCTGAAACTTACCAGTCAGTCCAATGGAGTCTCTGATTTCACCCGAGCGCCTTCCTTTTCTCAGGAAACCTGAGACAGGAGATGGTGTGGAGACATGTCATTGATACAGCACATTTTAGAGCAAAATGACATGCCTGAGCCTTGCAGGGACTGTGTCAGGCCTGTGAAAATAGCCATTGTTGGACATCTGGTGTCGAAAAGAGCTGTTTCAAAACAAGTTCTTAGTGTTAAATCATGGTGTAGACAGCTTCCGAGCAGCTGTCCACTGCTGGAGAGGGTGCCCTGAGACCTGCTTGTCCATGGTTTAAGCCTTGCTAGTCACTTCAATCTGCAAAACTTTGTGCCACAGGTGCATGGCTACAACTGGGCCAATGGAACCCGGCTGCCATTACTAACCAGCTAGGCATGAAGACAGAGCGGTAATAAGATCAGGCAGGAAAAATAGCACTTTTGAGAGGGCTAGTGATCTTGGTTGGTTGAAGTGTGGCATGAACAAGTACAAGGATATGTGTTTGATAACCGTGTAGTTACCTATGTTCAGAAAAAGGGGGTTTTAAAGCTTAGCTCTCCATTGATTTGTTTTTCTATAGAAACTGACATCCAGGAGTAGGAGTATTACATGGTTTTTCCAAAGTCATAGCTAATTAATGGTAGAACTAGAATCCCAATTTTGTCTTTTAACTACTAGTAATGTGCTCAGCCTAACGAATCACACTGCCAAGACCACGTCTGGGAGAAATACTGTAAAAAATAGGTCAAAGCCAGACTTTACATTCTATGAGCATCTGGATTTGCCATTCTCAGTCATTGTTTTGCCCCAGGATCAAGTCCAATGCTTAGCACATAGGAGATGTTCAACAGATACATAATTTTTTTGGTAAGAATGGAGAAATGAATCTAATTACAGCAAGAAACTAGTGTGTGTTGAGTGCCTCCTATGGACCAGACACTTTTCACATGGATTTGATCCTCATCTTGGTAAGGGGTCTCTGGGACAATTCCATCTTCCTGGGGTCTAGACTCTTCCAAGGAGAAGCTACTTTATCAGGAGATTTTATCTGGTCACAGAACCAGCCCTTAAGGAACTTAAAAGCTGTAGGACTTAGATATAAAAATGTCTGAGGCATTTGACTCTGACACCACAGATTTGTGAGTTGCTGAAAATTTGGGATTGGATTTTAGCTCTCATTTTAAAGGATGTGTTTGGTTGGGGTTGCTTGGAATATCATGGGTCCTGTCCTCCTGGCCACTCTTGACAAACTCCACCTTTAAACGCTTCCTCACTCTAGATGTGATCAGGCTGCCTCACCCCCCCGCCACCCCTTCCTGCACCATCTCTCCTTGCCTCAAAAGAGCCAGATGCTACCCAGTCCCATTGGACCTGTAAGACTGGCAGTTACTTATAGACTTTCTCTGGGATAGTCTGAGGCCACAGACATGAATTTGGACTGACATCCTGCTCATATCCTTCCTGGGAACTCCTGATAGAAGTTCTGTTATTCTTCTGGCTTGTGAGAAAAGAAGAGGGTTTCTCAGGGTGAGTGGCTGTCAAGATAACACTGCAGCCCTTCTTTGCTCTCAGTGTGTCTCATGCCTGCCCGGAGTGGTGAAGGTGTGTAACCCTGAACATGCCTAGTTGACTGGAATTCCTTCCTTTCCCTTATCTTCTCAATGTTGGAGGAAAAAGATGGCATTAAAACTTGCTTGAGTTTTCATGTACACTGTGAGTGTCAGCTTCTATATATACAGTGGTTCATTTGTGTTGAAGGGAATAAAAAGTTATTTTACTTCCCCTAGAATAAAAAAGTTAACTTTAAACAATGAGATAGTTATTATCAACCCTGTTTACCCATGAAGAAACCAAGGTTTAAAGAGATCTGCATGTGTGTGTGTGTGTGTGTGTGTGTGTGTTTTCAAGCTTCCTCAACTAGTGAATAGGAGGAAGCAGAATGAAAATACAGGTTGGTCTAATTCAGAAACCCACATTCTTTCTGCTATACCACACTGCCTTTACATGAGAGAAGATAACATATGAGGGTCAGTACTGTCCCCTACTTGTAGATAATAAACAAGATAAAAGGAAAGTAATAGTTGATTTGCAAAATTATAGCCCTTTTCATTTGTACAATTGCCTGAGAGAGAGAGAGTTGGGGTAAAGGCATTGTCCATTCATATTTACATACAGGTGTATAAAGGCACACACTCAAAGTCAGCAAAATTTCATGATATACTCATGCAAAGTGCTATTCTCCTAGGATATTCTCAGCTTTTCGAGACACTCCTTTACATTTTGAGACTCTGCCTCCAAAGGTAGAAAGTGAGCTAATGGTGTCTATTAAGAGGCCATTCTGAGCTCAGTGCCATCGGGAAATCAATGGGTTTAACCCATTGTAGCAGCTCCTGGATTAATTGGTTTACCAGATTTTAGTTTAAATAAAAGTTTAGCTCCACAAAAATTATCATGAAAATATTAGCAAAGTTTTTCTTCAGGAAATTGTTCTAGATAGTCTTTGTGAAATCTCTTTATCCAAATCTATTTGAAATGACAAAAAAGGGAGGTCCTATAAGCTTGTGGACAGAATAAAACTCATGATTATTCTTGTTCACATATCTAGCCAGAGTGCGAGGTATGTTTTCAACCTAAGCTTCTTATTTCCCTCTTTTATTTATGCATGTATTTATTTTATATAGTTTTTAGCATTTAGAGACCACAAATCCTTTAGCAAACAGTATGTGGAATGAACTAGAGCCCCTGCTTCACTGAAGACAAGAGAAGACTCAGTTCCTAACTTGAGATTGCAATACTCAAAATGCTCACTAGCTGTGGCTGATTGTGTGATCGATAATTCTATGTGCATTGTGTTTTAGGCATGGTGCATTCACCATATGACCTGTCATTCTCCAGACAACCTCCAAGGGAGGTATTACCATCACCATGTTACAGATGAAGAAACTGAAGCTAACAAAGGTAAAGCCACTTGCCCAAGCTCACTTACCTAATGTTTGTCAGAACTGAGATTACAACCCAGGTCTAACCACAAAGCTTTTGCAATGTTCAGTTACATTCATTATTGTAAAGGATAGTTTCAAATCTTAAGTTAATAGCGTTTTTTATAAGTGAAAAGCAACAAAATCTACTTTACAGGTTGCATATCTAACACTTGTCTTTCTATTAAGCAAATTATAGAGCTTTGAAATAGAATTTTGACGGTCTAAAATCTCCATGAAGCCATACAAACACATCAGTAAAGCAAGAGTTTAAATGTCCACACAAACAACACATGTATCAATGGAAAGTGGGGCAAAATCTTGATGCCTCTGCTGAGCACTTTTTCAAAATACAGAGCTATTTGGAGAAACACAAGACAAAGCAAAACACAAAGAAATAGATACTGTCTACGGACCATATCATGTGCATATGATTTGGTTATTTAAGATGGCAAACACACAATAATTTATTCAATTGACAGAATGATATAACATCTTTTTTATCTATGTGTCTGGTAACTAAATGATCTACCATATAACTTCTGCCAGAAACTTGGAAAGACACTGATATTCGAACAAGATATTCTAAGTATTAACTATTCAGTTTTCTACATTGTTTAAGCATAAATTTGCATTAAGGCATGTTGCAGAAACATGCGTATTTGTGCCTTTTCTTTCTGCCAACTTCTCCTTTTTCTCTCCATTCCCCACCTTCACCTCCCACTCTGCCTTTATAGATCCACAACTTTCAATGTGCACTTACTTGGCTTCAGTGTCAGAACACTATAAAGAATAGCCATGTGGAACATCTCTATATTGCTTGTAAAATTGCTATGGGGGACATTATGGAGCTCACTGTCCGTTATGTAAAGCTCTTTTTGACAAATTCATCTTCGAACTCAGGGATAGGAAATTTTCCCTCTGTTGATGAACTGGTGTGCTTTCTTTTCGTAGAAAATGATAGCCCTGTAATCCATCATGTTGTCTCTTTGCCTAGTCTGTTAGGAAACTATGCACTAAGACTTGGCCCAATGACAGCCATGTTCCTCAGGTAGGATTTCCTGCTTGCATTCTCTCTCTGATTTTCCCTTTCAGCATTTGTATTTGGCCATTATTTTGTTATAACAGTTGTTGATCTTTATCTCTGCATTTAAAAAATTAATCATCATTTATTCTGCTTGGGATTAGGTGAGAGTGTAAATGAGTTAACAGAATTATATGTTTGCAGGTGTGTGTGTGTTAATGTATGTATTCATGTGTGTGTATTATGTGTGTACACATGTGTGTGTGAGAGAAAGAGAGGAGAGAGCGAGAGATACATTTCTTCAAGATTCACAAACTGTATTTGATTATCCTCATGTAATCAAAATAAAATTATTCAGACTCCAGGGTGACCATGACATTGTACAGAAGAAAATATAATGAAAATCTGAATTTGTGAGATGGAGGGTGATAAGAATACATGTACACTTAAAACTGTACAAGTTCTGTCTAAAGAATTTCAAGGCTTTTCATATTAAATAAGAAAGGAATTGGAGAGGTCAGCCAGGCTACATTACTCTAATACATAAATCACATTTTTCTGAATGTACCTTCAATTAAATTCAGTAAAACAAGATTTATTTATTTTTATTCCTCCTGATTTCAAAAAGAATTTAAGCAGTTACATTAATATGAACTAAATATCTAATTGACAACTAATTAGATTGTAGTAAAGTTCATGCTAACATGGATAGGGCCCAGAGTTTAATGGGTCCTTAATCTATTGGTATTATTACTTCTAAGAAGTTCAGCACTGTGGCTTTTACTTAAGAATGGAAATCACCTCCACTAATTTGACATAAACAATTGCTTATAGGTGTTTACTACTGGAAGTTTGTACCATTTGACCACTTTCACCCAGTTATAAAATAAATAAGTCATGGGGATAAAACGTACAGCATGGTGACTACAGTTAATAATACTATATTGTATATTTGAAAGTTACTTAGAAAGTAGATCTTAAAAGGTCTCATCACAAGAAAAAAATGTGTAACTATATACGGTGGTGGAAATTAACTAGATTTATGGTGATCATTTCACAATATATACCAATATAGAATCACTATGTTGCACACTTGAAACTAATATAATGTTCTATGTCAATTACATTTCAATTAAAAAAGATGTCTGTTACTGTTTTAGTTTCAAAAATGTACATTTTTGGTAAATGTGGTATATAATTTTTGGTAAGTGGCTTCACAATAAAATCTCTTAAAAGAGTTGCCTAAGAATCTAAAATGTTTTCCAAAAGAGAGCAATTCAAAAGAGTTGGTAGGGTCAGGCAGGGTAATACTGGAATTAACGGGCAGGGTTGAGGGATCCAGGCTCCTGGTTTATGCCATTTTATGATTAACTGAGGCTCAACTCTGTTTGCTATGAAACCAGTACTGCGAGGGAAGAGGACTGGCATTTTAGGAATGTGTAATTGCATTAAACATAGTGAAATTTGTCTCTCTCTCACTCCTCTTCACAGCACCGCCCTTCTTACCTTTTGTTTAATTCTGGGTGAGATGCCTACATTCTTTCTCACAACCTTCAACTTTGCAGCTGACCACGAATGAATGGGTGAACGAATACAGGCTAAACTATCGAAGTTTATAGGGACTTAAAGGACTTCCTTCTGGAGAATACTTGCATTTGCATAGACAAACCCAATGGATGGAAACCCTGGAAGACTCAATGCAATGATCTCTTCTGGTCGATATTTAGGCCCCGTGATAGGCCAGAAACTGATGGTAGAGTAAGAGAGATTTCTGTGGACTCATCAAAAAATCATACCACAGAAGTGTCCAGGTCTGCTCTCAAGTCTGTCTTTCTGGAAATATGAATTTTTACTAATATTTCATCTAGTAAAAATGAACCATTATTATTAGAGACAGCATATTTTGGGGAAAAAAGTAACACCAGTTTTAGTAACTAATAAGCTCCTACAAAATACGGTGTACTTTCCTTTTTTAAAAAATATGTTCTATCACCAATGTAAATTTTGCAACATTTCATATTCTCTCTCCCCTTAGGTTTGGAAATTCTATATCATCTTCTTCATTTTCACAAAATTGGCAAGTATATTTTTTCCTCCTAGAGTTGGAATAAAATACTAAAGCATTTAAAAAACTCATCCATCAGTTATCCTTGTTCTCTTTAGAAAACGATTAACCTCTTTTTCATTGATTTTACTGCCTCACTTTCAAATCAACTTACCTGTATTTGTTTTTCATGGTTCAGTGTGCAAGAATGAGCAATGATTTCCTTCATCAACCATCTAGCAAAAAATTATTTTGCTTATTAGTCAGTATAAATTGTTTTCCTGTCAAAACATAACATTAGAAAGGAAGGATTTATTGCCCAATTTCATTCTATTGGGTTTTCACTTGTCCAATACAGAAGCATAAAAATACTGGTGTCTGATGTGCTATAGAATGAGAACAGACTGTGTTATTGCTGAGTTCCAAATTCTCTTTAATTTAACAGCATCCACTTTTTGTAGCCTTATCTCCTATTTGTCTCAAATGTGAATCATTTCCTGCAGCTCATCTGCACTGCTTCCTTAATGTGATTTTTAAGCCTGGATTCCCCTTCATAAACATGTTTCTTCAGTTACCATCTCCTAAACACCCTCCTCATATATCTATGTAGAAATGAAATTTTTCTAATTACTTCTCTATAACCTTTAGTCTGAACTATTCATATGACTTCTATCCCTTGAAGTTTGATGATAGATCTTTGTACACTTGCATTGTTGTTTTACATTCCTAGATTGTTGTAAGTTCACTCTATTCCACCACTAATATTGAACATCTACCATATGCCAGTTGCTATATTATGAACAGAAGATACTAAGAAGAGAAAGACACAATCCCTGCCTTTGAAAGCTTACAGTTAAGAGGCAGTGACAAACATGTAAACACGTAATTAGTGTACAATGTCATCAAAACAATAAGAGAGGGATTCACAAAGTACTAATGAGACCCAGAGATGTGTCATGGATGTCATAGATTATATTCATCAAGATGATGATATCCGAGTTGGGCCTTGAAGAATGAATTGTTTGAAAGGCAGAAGAGGCATTAGTAACAGAGGTTTTACAGAGGAACAAAAGAGCATTTCATATTTGGGTGACAGGGATCAACATCCCTTATTCACAATTCTAAAGTCCCCAAAGTTTCATAGACTACAAGTTTTTTCTAACTCTTTTGGTATCTATCCATCAATTCTGATCTGATCTGATCTCAGTTGTCAGGAGAACCTCACCTGAACTGGCACAAGATGAATAGGTTTGTTTTGTTGCAGGTATACTGATATGTTTGATTATGTGGTGTTACCCCAGACCTCTGGTAATCTAAAGTTGGATTCTGAATTACCTTTCTAAAATCTGAAAAATTCTTCATTCTAAGACACATCTGTCCCTACCAATGTTGGATAAGAGATTATGGGGATAGTGGGGAAATTCTAATGGGTGTTAAGGTGGAGTGAAAAGGATGAAACTGGAGATAAGTTGGAGCCAGACATGTAGGATATTTTATTCCAGGGCTAATCAGTTTGGACTTAACCCTATAAACATAAGAAAAAGTATGCACGAAAGGCTTGGCTTTACATGATTTTCAAGACCTGTGTCTTATTTTAGACTTTAGCAAGAATGTCATATCCTTTCTGAAACTTTCTCTGCCTTCACAGGCTGAACCGATCACTTACCTCTATTTCCAAATGGCTTTATTAAAAGGATTGTTGTGATGCAGCACATTGTGCTATACAATTTCCTTGGTTTGCTTCTCCATTTAATTAGAACATAAACTACTTCAACAGACCATTTACTACAATTCATTCAGTTGCTTTTGTTTGTTTCTTTATAACATTGTATTTGTTTATTGTCCTCCTAGTTTGTTTGGGCTGTTATAACAGGTTATCATAGACAGGGTGGTTTATAAACAACATAAATTTATCTTTCACAGTTCTGGACACTGGGAAGTTCAAGATAAATGGCATCAGCAGATTTCATGTCTGATTATAGCCAGCTTCCTGTTTCATTGATGGTTGTTTTCTCTCTGTATCCTCACATGGGAGAGGTGGCAAGAGACCTCTCTGCTCTCTCTTTTATAAGGTCACTAATCCCATTCATGAGGGGTCCACCCTCATGACCTGAGCACCTCCCACAGTCCCCACCTCTAAATACCATCATGTTGGGAATTAGGTTTTAGCATATGAATTTTGGGAGGACACAAATATTCAGTCTATAGTGTTTACTTACAACTTTCCTTGTTCCAAAAGGATTTTAGACAGCTGGGACCATCTCTCAATAACTCTATAATGAATTCATTAATTAAAGTAAATACTGAATTTATAGTGCTCTTACTTAATGCCAGGTACTATTATAAGCGTTTTACAAAAATTAGAAAATATATTTTACTTAATCCTCACTACAGTTTTGTGAGATAGGTACTATTATTATGCTCATTTGTAAGTTGAGGAAATTGATGCTCAGAGAGGTCAGTTAATTTGCATAAGGCCACATACCTAGTAGTTGTTGTTAAAGCCACAGCCTTTCATCTTAGCCATTAGCCACACTGCGTCCTGATGACTGAAATTTGCATTCCAGGTACAGCTTAGCAAAATATTTCACATGTAATATAGTCTAAAGATAGGTTTGTTGATAGACAGGATGAACAAAATTTGATATTTTGCGATGACAATTTGTCTGAACTTGCAAAGTGACCTTCTTTCAGTGACTTCATGTTACCTCATTCTAAGTGTCACATTTGGGATGGTGAGGACAGATCATGCAGGTACATCCTATAATACATATAAATATGTTTACTTTTTAAAAACACATGTAAGTCATGCTCACTGAAAAAATTGAAAAAAATTACACCAAAAAAGTGAAAATTCCTCTGAATTTCTCTCCCTGGATTCCATTCCTCAGAGCCCATTCCTCCCAGCAGTTGAGCATCTGCACTGACATATGGGATTGACATATACTTTAATGCTCATAGGTACATACAAAATAGTCTTACACATATGTATTTAAGACTGTTGTTTTAAGTGTCTTTAGTCATTTTAGTGCAGTTGATATAATTTATTCATATATCAAAATTATGGCTGCCATAACTGATAAAAATTTTAGTAGCCTCCTAGAAACAAATGCTCAGGATTCTTTCCATTGGCAGAAATGAAATACCTGTATAACTCCTACATTTTAAAAGTATTATTGGTAATTCTGGTGCTTTGTGAAGTAAAATTCTTTGCATGACAAGACAATGTGGGGTCTGGTAGGAGTTTGTCATGGTTTAATTTAGCATGCTTTTTAATGATCTGCAAGAAGGGACAGAAAAAGCACTTAATTAAATTTACAGATGATGCTAAATTGGGAGATGTTAAGAACATCCGTGAGGACAGCTATTTAAAGAAGTTAGAAATATGTGAAAGAAATTGCAAAATGATATTTAGATTGCAAAAAATTTAATAGAATGTGTTAAATGCTTATTAATCAGCCCACCAATTACTCATAGGAAGTGGAAGAAGGCATAATGACTTCTGCTTTTACAGTGTTGCATGGCTGCAAAACTAAGATCACCCAAAACTAAGCAACCTTTGTTCACATCCACGCTAATGTACCTTGTGAGTCTCTTGAAATAATTAACTTCACAAGTTACCTACTGTTCTTTTTAGGTCACTCTAAGTTGTTTCATTCTAGAGAAAAAGCTAGAAGGAAATTAATGCTTACTGTAGCTCTACTGTTGTTGGTCATTTTATTTACATGGATTATCTCCCATAATTCTCACAAGAGAAGTGTGTGAAGAAGATACAACGTTAACATTTTTGTTTGTTATTCCTTTTTATTTCAGTTTATATCTGAATTTGACAATTTATTTTCTGATGTGACATTTTCTCCTAGAATCAGACTTGCATGTGAACTCGCATTAAAATATCTATACATATTCAAATATGTAAAACTGAACAAATTTTTATTTTAATTAAACTTTTAAAATTAAAATGCAATGCTACACTAGTTACCACTCATAAGCAAATGAGTGATTCCTAAATGAGTCCAATTATGCAGAGAGAACCATGGAGAGCTGTGCTGATGAACTACAGTAATAATGACATGTGTCCATAGTTTGTTGTTGTGTCTATGCCAGGCATTTGTGAAATATCTATTCATCAGGCAATACTTAGTGTTTAGCCATTATAACAAGGTATATGCAAATGAGCTTCCCATGAGACTTTGCAACAAACATTTAATTAGCTATACAAAGAAATAGTTAAATATACAAACACACATTACCGAAAATTGGCTAGTGTGTATTGTTAAGTTTATGCACATAATTCCTAAATAGCACCATTTAATAATGTATGTCTTTATCATATGCTTATTAGTGGGAATGTGTAATTTTACTTGAAAATTAATTTTGTTGAAATTCTTATATCCTTTTCTTACTATAAAAAATTCAGAAGTATACTGAGTAACATAATTTGGATATTTTTAGTATTTCATTTACAAATAAGTGTAGTAAAATGTCAAAACTGAAATACATATTTATCAAGTTGATCCAGAAAGGAGAAATGCACAGAATAGTTTACATTAGGGAGATAGATGAAAAACATTAGTTATCATTATTTATCATTGTACCCAAAAATAATACTGATCTATATTTTAGAAATTACTGTATTTATTCAAAAATACTTCCATTAAACATTTGTTTCTTTACCCACTAAAATAGACACATACATTTCTTTTCTTAAAAAAACTTGTTAATGATATTTGTAGTTTGAGTATTAGTTAAATGTCAAGAAAATCTCTTTTATGAATCTGGGTCTTCAAAAAATTCTTTTATATTTTCTTGCTTTAAATTATAAAGGCATTCTTTATGAATATATTCAGAATAAAATGTAAATTTTACTGTTCTGTAATCATCACACTTTTTCATATCTTTAAAAGAATCTATGTTAATTTTCATTATTACAGTTTTATATTTGCTAATGATTGACAGAGAGTTAACAAACAACACTATTGTGTATATCACAGTTCCATAATAAGATACTTAAAAATACATTCAGAATACTCTTTTTTTAGGGACATAAAGAGTAATCACAAGTTACAACATGGATAATAGTTCACAATTTCAAGCAAGTCTTTCAGTTTTGAATATTAACTCCTATTCAATATGATTCAGAAATACCTTTTATTAAAAAAATATCATTTTATTTTTAGATAATCAGGAGGAGTTACTAGGTGTAGCAGCTGACCAGCCAGCCCTCCCAACACTATTTGCATCTCTGAAGCCCCCAAGGGCAGAAAGGAGTCTTTTAATTGGTGATTCAACTTTAGTGGAAACATGCATTTAGGAAATGAGGCCTACACTGTTGTCTTCACACCAGGCAAACTAGCTCCTGTTGTCATGGTGATCTTCTATAGCATGCTAGAGCCAGTGATGTGGAAAAATAAGATGGCTTCTTCCTTTATTTAGTCTTAAAGAGAGTTGCAGATATTAGCAAATTATTACTGAATTAAAAATCTATATTTTTTAAGATACGTGAAAATTAAGATGCATGAAAAATTTCGCTTTGGATAAAATTTAAATGCCTCCAAAATTTCCAAGATTATTTATGTTTTTCAAGGTAAAGGAATTAATTCCTTTCTTTTAAATGTAAATGTCTTAAAATGCTGCCTTCTCATGGAGCTATGCTTCAGATTTTAGTTCATGTAGGATTTCTATTTATTTTGGATTACCATGAGGGTTGTAGAATGACACATGTTATTATATGTAGACTTTATTGTGTGAGAATAAACTGCCTCAGCAATTTCAATGCTTGTAAAGGAGCTCTGCATCTGAAAGGGACCCTGAGTTTTCAGGTTGGACACCAATAAAGTAGGAAAAATGCAGAAAGGGGTCATTGTAGCCATCAAAAATGAGATAGAAGCTCCTTGTTACTCCTAGGTGACTTTTCAATTGCCAGTGTAAAGATGATATAGGTAATAATCTGAGTAGCTTCTTGATACGCACAATATTTGGATACAAAACAATCTCTCCATTTTGAGCCACTCTACCTATTCATTGAACTGAGAAAAATCTCTACAATATTTTGTAAACATTAGGAGAGACAGAAGAATTATGATGCAAATGGTTTACAATTAATGAATTGTTCACACTACATTTAGTTATGAAAACAAGCACGTGGAAAGAAATAAAGACCAAAATTTCCCCTAAAGCACAATATATATTTCTAAAATTGGTCTGAACTTTAAGCAATAATTATATTGCTGAGTGCATGCTAACTATAATAAATTTGTTGTTGGCTTATTTGATTACACTTTTAAAATGTGATGCTTGAATTAGGTTTTATATCTGTAGCTACTTCTTATATTAATTCATCAATTTGACGAATAGCTATAGTGTTCAATAAAGACATTGATATCGAAAACTGTTATACATCAAATACAGCACTTTCCAAAGTGTTCTTTGGGACACTCGTGTTTTGGGCAAGGTTAATACATTTTCTTTGATCAGGGGTTTTACAGTCCAATTAGTTTGGAAAAAGTGACATTTTTTCTCACTCTTTTGGTAATTCAGAAAGGACTTATGTACTAAGGGTAGACAGAAGTTCTACAGTAGAGAGACCTGTTTAACCAGTGTTTCCCAAATCTTTTTGACCATGAAATGCTTCCCCCTGCCCCAAAAGAATATTTGATTACATTTGTGGCACACTATTGCTTTCGGAAACACTATTGGGAATTCTGACACTGTCAAAACTCTGATTTTGTTTTCCTCATGTCTCTGGTAATCTTCATTTGTTTACATCTTGGGTGTACTCTTAACAGGCATAAACCTCACCACTGAGGTTTCTAGAGAATGTTTACACTGCCAATGTGAATAAAAGTCCCTGCACTGAGGCTATGCCCTGGTCTGAAGTCTCACATGTTTATTTTCACCCCCTTTTGCCATCTTTTCTTCACAACCTCCTTGGCAGAAGTGGTGGCAGTGTTTTGTTAAGAAAAAAAAAGGGATATTTTGGCCCAACATAACTTTTATTTTAGCATCTCTGGCTATAATTACCATGTTGCTGCTTGGCAAAGTAAACTATACAGAGGTAGAAGGTTGTGTAAGGGAGACAAAACTATGGACAATTCTCTTAAAAGGATTTGAGCAATAACTAGTGATAAATATATATGTATCATGACAATGGAAAGGCCTGAAGTACTGAAGTTGTAAATATCTGTATGAAGTTTATATATCCTAAACCAGAATTTGAATATTTGGAATTGCAGAGTAAACTTACCATTTTTTGAGAACAGAAATAGCAATTATTCTATAACGTAAGATGACACCATCCTAAGAAAATTTTGCTAGTGTTTTTGTGTTGTTGTCAATTCCTGGGTTTAAATGAGAGGTAGTAGTTCCATTAGATTAAATGACTCCAGTGGATATATTTCTGCTTTTTTTTTTTCCTGAGAGGAAGACAAGCCAATAGTTAGCTTTCTTTTGGCCCTTTCTGTAAATGTGTATATATATATATATACACATATATATATATATATATATATATATATATTTAAATCTCTCTTTCAACGTTATTTTTTCTGAATTTGTAGAAAAGTGGAGATGCAGCTGTCTTGGTTCACCCTCCTGATTTGGGAGGCGTGTAGCTGCACCAAAGTTAGGGGGCATTGCTCGTGTCATTTAGTCAGGGGAGAGGAGAGATACCGAATTAGATTACTTGCTCTGAGAACTCTCCTCCTCGGATTACTTGTATGCCTTGAGACATTCATGGAGCACAAAGTACACAGGCAAGATGGAAAACCTAAAATGATGAGATACATAAAAAGACTAGAACAGTCAGTGAAGTAAAGAAAAAGGCCAGAGTAAAATAAGCAAGCAGGTGGGTGACGGGACAGCAGTGTGAGGTAAGAAGGAGAGGGAGGATAATGGTTCACAGGCAGAAAGAGAAGTGTTCTCAGAGACAAACATGGACTTTAATGTGTAAAACACTTTCCTGGGTTCTCTGATTTTTCTCCCAATGAGATCAGCAGAGGCTTGACACAAAGGTGTTAATTTCCTGTTCACAGGCCCATGTAACTTTCAGGCTTTTGTCCAGGCATTTGCTGTCTTCCCTGTGGCAGTTGTCAACTCAGGTAATTCCTATTGAATATCCTAGTTACTGTCATTCTGTCCTATGGCTAGGCTCTTTTTGGGGTCCAGGAAAAGGAACAATACTGAAACCGGGAAAGATTATTTTCAGTGGGTTAGCAGAAGCCCCCTGCCTATATGTAAAAGTCACCAAACAATACTGTACTCTCTGTCAGACGTTCTCATAAAAGTTGCTGTTTTCTGATTTCAGCTTCAAGTTCTTTACCCCCTGTAGCCCTACTGCCTTTGTAATTTTCTTAATATTTATAGTCTCTCCAATGTTGTTTCTCCCAAAATCCTGTAGGAATAAAGCCGTCATCTTCTAAGTGATGTTTACTATAGCAATTAGCAGAATATCCTCTTTTTCTGTGAAATGAAGGTGAAGGAGAAAGAAAATTTTAATTTAGTTTCATTTTCCTTTAACATAGGAACTTGCAGCAGACTGAGTGTTGACTTTTTAAAAAAGGATTTGCCCCTTCCCCCCAAGCAACTCATGTTTTCCCAGCAGTGAAGAAAATGAGTTATGCACACAACTGTTCAAAGTTACCTCATCACATCAGAATCAGATGGGGGTGGGGAAAGGAATCATTTTGCTATGAATAACCAGGAAGTGAGTTTTTACAGGCAATAGTTCAGAAAGAAAACTGTAACTGCAAATTAGTTGGTTTTAGAAAAAAATGGAAAAAGAAAATATTGAGTTACTCGTGGAGATAAGATTGTGACTGTGCCAGGTCTATTTAAAACAATTTGAATATATTGCTTCTTTTTAAATTTTGTTTTCCCCAGATTATATCCATAAATTATTTCTTGAATCAAGTACATAGAAAACAACTGACAACTGATTTTCGTGAAACCTAGCAATTAAAATCTTATTTTTTCTTTCTCTTCTTCCTGATTTCTGAACAAAAAGAACATTTATTTTGCCTTTTAAATTTACTTCTAGTTTAACTCCTTGCTTCATGATGCCCAAACAGGTTTTAAAAGTGTGGCTGTTGACTCAGCTTCACCTGAACTGAACATCCAACTATAGATCTAATTAAAGAGTTTGAATGGCATCAAGTCATATTGGGAAAAATTACTCAGTTTATGGCAGAAAGAAGTAAAAGTCCTCTTAGGAAAGCAGGTAAACTTCAAAACCAGTCTCTTAGACTCCAATTCAGAGAAGAGTATTTTTCAAACCTTTTAATTCAACTCGAATGCCTTGTATGTCAGTGAAATGTGATACCCTCTTTAAGAGCATTAGGTTGAATATAAAGAAAGTTTTAAAGTCTCCAGGGAGAACTTTGATTAGCGGTTCTTTTTACAACATCTGGCTAGTGACTTTTAACAGGCTGAAATTAGTGTCTTTTCCTTTTCAATTTTCTATATTAAAACTATTAGGAAGGTTACCTGTGGTCTAGAAAACTAAACAAAACTTATACTACGCATCCTTCTTAATACATCCCTTGTAATACACGTAGAATATAAAAGCAGTTTTCATGGTCTGAAAAAATTTGAATTTGAATTCAAAATATAAGTAGCCCTCTCTCCTGGCCAGGATAGTAGGGTATGAATTAGCCTGACAGCTCTGCCCAGTTGGGGCACTCTCCACTGCATGGTAATTATGTAAAACAATCAAAATCTACTTTCTTAAAGCATTTCAATCTAACGCAATATAAGGAGGGGTACTGCAATAAGATTGACATAGGGATATATAGAGAGAAGGCAACAAATGGAAATCATGGAAAAGTAGACACCAGGGGTATTCAGCAGCCATAGCAGAGTGAGGACTTAGTCAGCAGTTAGCAGAAATAGTGAAAACTGCAGAAGGAGAAGAAGAGAGAACGGGACTTCCCTGGTGGCACAGTGGTTAAGAATCCATCTGCCAAAGCAGGGGACACAGGTTTAAGCCCTGGTCCAGGAAGACCCCACATGCCGTGGAGCAAATAAGCCCATGCGCCACAACTACTGAGCCTGCTCTCTAGAGCCCAGTAGCCACAACTACTGAGCCTACATGCCTAGAGCCCATGCTCTGTAACAAGAAAAACCACCACAAAGAGAAGCCCATGCACCGCAACGAAGAGTAGCCCCCGCTCATTGCAACTAGAGAAAGCCTGCACACAGCAACAAAGACCCAACACAGCCAAAAATAAATAAGTAAATAAATAAATTTATTTAAAAAAAAAAGAAAAAGAACAGATCTGTTATCCTAACTGTGGATCACTGGAGTTAAGAGCAGTGATTGCCATATGGGAAGTACTACCAAATAAATGCTTACTGTATCTCCCAATCTCCTTTGCAATTAGTGAGTAAGTTTTGGCCAGTGGAGTCTAAGCAGAAATGTCAAGTGGCAGCCTCTGGGAAACTTCCTTATGAGACAGCATGTGTGAAGTGTTAGCTGTTCTCCAACCACATCACCTCAGTTATAAATGTTATCATTTAGACGATTGGAGCCATGCCTTATAAAACAATGAGAGGGACTTCCCCGGCAGTCCAGTAGTTAAGACTCTGTGCTTCCACTGCAGGGGTCGTGGGTTCGATCCCTGGTCAGTGAACTAAGAACCCGCATGCCACACAGCGCGGCCAAAAAAAATAAAATAAAACAATGAGAAATAAGGAGCCTGAGTTCCTGATACTATGGAACATGATACCAACTTTGGACCATCTACTCAGATATTTATTTGAGGGAGACCTAAAATTCTGTTTTGTTTACATCACTGCCTCTTCTTCCATCCTCCACTCTGATTCTTTAAATCAACCGAACCTAAGTGCAAGTAATTAATACATGTAGTTGAATGGGTGCCTAGGGAAAACTACATATTTGAATAGGATTCAAATCAAACAGGCAGATTTTTAAATTATTTAATAAGTGTTTTTCTAACAAAAGGACTCAGAAATACAATGTATCTTCTTATTCCTGGAAGTGCACAAGTGAAGCTTTCATGTCAACTTATGAGATATGTTGGAGGGGAAATGTTAGCATTTTATGAAGCTGTTTGGTTGACTACTCTGTGAATTTCCTATTATAACACAGATAATCATAATTGATGGATAAGTTGATGTATTTTCATTGCCCACAGTCTATTGTAAGAATATTATCCCCAGTTTTTTTTTTAATAAAGATTGATTGTTACTTACAAGGAGCTGACCATATATTTACTGCATGACTCTGTCTCTCTGATTATGTAGTTTGGACTGAAGTGGGCTCCTGATGCAAATCTTGCCTCAAGAAATTAGAAATGAGACAAGGATGCTAACTATTACCATTCTATTCAACATCTTAATGAGGTCCTATCCAGTGTAACAAGGCAAGAAAAAAGATAAATACATCAGGATTGTAAAGTAAGAAAGTAAAACTCGTCTTTTCACATGATTTGTGCATAAAAAGTTCAGAAGAATCCACAAATAAAATAATAATCAAGTTGATAAAAAAATGATGAGATAATCTTGAAAGGAGAAAGTGTTGTATATAACACTTTCTCCTATGTTATATATAGGGGAATAAAGATGAGAATGGCTAAAGATATCACAACAGAAACAATGCACATCAAAAGATAGTGAAAGGACACTTGTAAAATTTAAATCAAAACTGTCAACTTACAATTCCATATTCATAATTTTGAAATTCTTTTTCAAAATTTAAGGAAAATAAAAGATTGTTACAGAAAAACATAAACAGAAAATTAATTGCCAGTATATCTGCACTACAAAAATGTTAAATTAGCTCTTCAGGAAGAATGAAAATAATACTAGCTGGAAACTGGAATTTCCAAAAATATAATTTAGAAATGCTGTATTTAGAAAATATTAAAGAATTTTTTCACAGTTAAGACAAATTAAAAGATGATTGATTGAAGCAAAAATCACTAGGTATTTTGGGATTTGTAAAACATGTAGAAGTAAAAAGTCCTTAAAAAAATAGTGCAAAATATGGGAAGATAAAATGGAAGAGAGTCCTTACATTATAAAGGCTATACTAGTATTTGTAAGTAATATTTATTGTGAGACGTAAATAATATATATTTTAAACCTTAGATCAACTACAAGGAAAAGAGCAAAGAAATAAACTAATAATCCAACAGTGGGAATAAACTGGATAACTGAAAAATATACAATCAAAAGGACAGGGAAAGAGAAGAGAAGGAAAAAAGAACAGAATAAACAACATTGCAAAATGGTAACCATATTGTTAATTATATAAAATGTGAAGAATGGTACAGATGAACCGGTTTGCAAGGCAGAAATAGAGACACCGATGTACAGAACAAACGTATGGACAACAAGGAGGGAGAAGAGGGTGAGATGAATGGGGAGATTGGGACAAACATATATACACTAATATGTATAAAATAGATAATGAGAACCTGCTCTATAGCACAGGGAACTCTGATTCACTTAGCTGTACAGTAGAAACTAACACAGCACTGTAAAACAACTCTACCTCAATTTTTTAAAAAAATTGAGAAAAACCCCCCACAAGGACTCACTGTATAGCACAGGGAACTATATTCAATACTCTGTAATGGCCTATATGGGAAAATAATCTGAAAAAGAGTAGAGATATGTATATGTATAACTGAATCACTTTGCTGTACACTTGAAACTGACACAACATTGTAAATCAACTATACTTCAATATAAAATAAAAATTAAATTAGGGGCTTCCCTGGTGGTGCAGTGGTTGAGAATCTGCCTGCTAATGCAGGGGACACGGGTTGGAGCCCTGGTCTGGGAGAATCCCACATGCCGCGGAGCGACTGGGCCCGTGAGCCACAACTACTGAGCCTGCGCGTCTGGAGCTTGTGCTCCGCAACGGGGGAGGCCGCGATAGTGAGAGGCCCGCGCACCGCAATGAAGAGTGGCCCCCGCTTGCCACAACTAGAGAAAGCCCTCGCATAGAAACGAAGACCCAACACAGCAAAAAATAAATAAATTTAAAAAATTAAATTAAAAATATTCAAAAAAAAATGTAAAGGGTAAATGCTCCAATTAAAAGGCAGAAGTAGGGCCTCCCTGGTGGCGCAGTGGTTGAGAGTCCGCCTGCCGATGCAGGGGATACGGGTTCGTGCCCCGGTCTGGGAGGATCCCATATGCCGCGGAGCGGCTGGGCCCGTGAGCCATGGCCGCTGGGCCTGCGCGTCCGGAGCCTGTGCTCCGCAACGGGAGAGGCCACAACAGTGAGAGGCCCGCATACCGCAAAAAGAAAAAAAAAAAAAAAAAAAAAAAAAAAAAAAAAGGCAGAAGTAGCCTGGATAAAAAGCTAGACCCAACTGCATGCTTTAAATATAAAGATGCAGATAGGTTAAAAGTAAAACTTGGGAAAAGATATACCATACTTATACTAATTATAAAATGGATAGAGTGACTATTGATATCAGAAAATATAAGGCTTTTAGACATGAATATTAAAAGAGATAGAGAGGACTATTCATATAAAAAAGATACATCAATATAATGTGTACATGCACCTCATAAGAGAACTTTAAAGTATATGGCACACTGACAAAACTAAGGGAAGGAATAGACAAATTCATTATTGTAATTGGAGATTTCAACTCTCATCTCTAAATACAGATAGAAAAGTAAACAAAATCAACAGAGAGAGTATATGAACGTCACTATCAACTAACTTGACCTAATTGATATTTGTGGCATACTTAACCAATAACAGCAGAATACACATTATATCAATTGCACAGTGAACATTTGCTAAAATAATGGACCATAAAGCAAATCCCTAAAACTTAGAAAAACTGAATTTTTTTCTCAGACAGCAATAAAATATTTTAAAAAATCAGTTAAAAAATTGGAAAACACCAAATATTTAGAAATCAAATGACACACTTCTAAATTACTGAAGGGACAAAGAAAAACATCACAATGGAAATATTTTGATCACAACAATAAACAAAATACAATATATAACAATTTATGGGATAAAGCAAGATTTAGAGAAAAATTTATACCTTAAATCCTTAAAATAGAAGAGAAAAAAGGTGTTTCAAATAAAAAATTTAAGATGCCACTTTAAATAAACTACAAAAAGAACAAAGTAAACCCAAACTAAGTTAAAAGAAAGAATAAAGATAAGACCACGTGTAACTGAACGCAGGTTCTGCCGCTCGACCTCAACAGCCAATAAATCCAGGGGCAAGCTTCAGTTGAGAAGAAAGTTACTTTATTCAGAAAAGCTGGCAGTCTGGGGAGATGGTGGACGTATGTCCAGAGGCCAACTCGAAAGTTAATCATTAAGGCAGGAGGTCAGACTCTTCATAATGTTTCCATTGCATGCAGGCCTGCTGACTTCTCCCGATCTTCCTTGGGATGCTGTCTTGCTTGTGTGGTCTGCCTGCAATTGGATGTTCTCTTGTCCGTGTTGTCCGCCTGCAAATTTACCAGGGGGAAGCTAGGGGTAGAGAGTCAGTCATTCTTAAACTACGTTAGGTAAGGTGTTGTATATATTTAGTAAAGCAGAAATATGGAGCTAAGTTAAATGTTGCCTAATGATCTCATCTTTATGATTAAGGTCTAAGGAAAACAGGGATGAGCAAACAGAAAAAGGCAAAAGCTTACAAATCCCTACTCTCAGACATCATTCCATTTCTATGGGATTAGGGGAGAAGGTCCATATTCTTAATTTCTTCATGCTGACATAGGACACCATATTCTCAGAGTGAAAGGTGTCAACATGGGTCTGTAACATCTCTTTGCTGACAATTTTATTTGCCCACTTACATATACGGGCAGAGCAAGCTACAATTATTTTGATGCCCACAAAGATATAGATTATAAACGATAACATTAATCCCATTCTCTTGAGGCCAGTTCTTGGAATTGTTCTAGCCGTAGATCTAGTACTGCTCAAGTTGGAGGAGCTTGTGTCATGGCTACAGTCTGGTAATCATGCAGTTAGCTTTTTTTCTCTGGTGGCAGTTATAGTATCTATAAAACAACTCAGGAATGTGCATCAGACACTCAATCTGTGATTCTATTGCCCTAATCATTAACTGCTCGGTTTTGTACTTGGGAGTGGGCATGCAGGGTTCTGCTTGGTTCCATACAGATGAATGAAATAAAAAACAAGCAAATAATAGAGAAAATTAATAAAACCAGATAATGTTTTTTTCTGAAAAAAATCAATGAAATTAATTTAACCTCTAGCTAGATTGATTGAAGAAGAAAAAGGTCAGGGGAAGAGACAAGTTACCAATATTAGGAATGAATAAGAGGAACACCACTACAAACCCTATATATGTGAACAGGTGAATTATGGAACACTGTGAACAAATTTATCCCAATACATTTGACAAATGAGAAACAAAATGGGCAAATTCTTTGAAAAATACAAATTGCCAATGCTAACACAAGACAAAAAGAGAAAGTCCAAATAAACCTACATCTATTAAAGAAATTGTTTGTGTATTTTAAAATCTTTCTACAAAGAAATGCAAAGAGCTTCACTGGTGAATTCTATTAAACATTTTAGGAACATTTATTGATCATACATTAACTCCTTCAGAAAATCAAAGAGGGCTAAACATGTCACAACTCATTTTATGAGACCAGTACTGCTCTAATACTAAAAGCAAAAACAGACAATACAGAAGGGAAAAATATATATCAGTATCCCTAATAAATATAGATGAAACTACATTTAACAAAATTTTATCAAATTAAATCCAGCAATTTATAAAAAGGATAAAATATTATTACCATGTGGAGTTCATTGCAGGAATTCAAAGTTGATGCAACATTTGGATATCAATCTTATTAAATGAATAAAGGAGAAAATTCTAGATCATCTCCTAGAAAAAGAAAAAGTATTCAATAAAATTCAACACCCACCTGTTTAAAAACAAAACACAACTCTCAGCAAACTAGGACTAGAGAACTTCCTGAACGTGATAAATAACATCTACAGGAATCCTACATTTAAAATTATATTTAATGCTAATAGAATGTATTAATATTTTTATATATGTGTGTATATATATTGATATATGTGTGTACATGTATGTATATAATAAGATAAACAATAATAATGCAGATAATCCAATGTTTGTTAAATGGGCAAAAACTTAGAGAATTTGCAACAGAAAATATACAAATGGCCAATAAACACATGAAAAGACACTTAACATTTGCACTCATCTGGGATATTAAAATTAAAACTGAATTAATACAATTACTCACCTACTCTAATGGTTAGAATTTAAAAGACTGATAATAGAGAACTCTTTTTTGCTACAAGTGAGAGTGTAAAATTGTACAAAATTCATCAAACTGTATATGTATTAATAGAATTGGTACGCTTTATGTTATGTAAGTAATACTTCAAGAAAGTTGATAACTTAAAATAATATTTTTATTCTCTGACAATAAAAATTTGAAAATGATTTTTATGTATTTAAATTTTATTTAAAATTTAAATTTATTTTATTTAAATTTATTTTAAATTTTAAAATATATTACAATATCTTTAATATATACCAAGGAATAAATCTTACTGAAGAAGTGAAATATTTCTACATTGAAATCTATAAAACTAACGTAGCTAAACAGGTGGAAGGATATTCTATATTCGAGGGTTAGATGGCTCACTATTGTAAAGATAACAATTCTCTCCCAATTGATCTATATATTCACTGCAGTTCCAAACAAAATCTCAACAGGCAATTTTGTAGAAATTGACAAATGTATTACAAAAATATACATTAAAATGTAAAGGACAAGAGAAGAGTAGTCTAGTCTCAAAGAAGAATAAGACCAAAGCTAGAGAGCTTAACGTGACCTGATATCAACCTTTATAAAGATATTCAATATAGTGTAGTATTGACTTGATGTATGACAAACTTTCTACTGCAACAAAATGAAAAACTGATGATCTTTTTTTTTTGCGGTACGCGGGCCTCTCACTGTTGTGGTCTCTCCCGTTGTGGAGCACAGGCTTCGGACGTGCAGGCTCAGCGGCCATGGCTCACTGACTCAGCCGCTCTGCGGCATGTGGGATCTTCCTGGACTAGGGTACGAACCCGTGTCCGCTGCACCGGCAGGTGGACTCTCAACCACTGCACCACCAGGGAAGCCCCAAAACTGATGATCTTTTAAATAAGACGTGCAGAATCAACTGAATATCTATTTGGGAGGGTGGGGGGAGAAAACCTCATACCTTCAAATAAATTCCATACCAGTTGTAGATCTATCTGTTTAACACAAATCAATAGAACTTCTAGAATAAAATTTAAGAAAAATCTTAATTTGAGACAGGCAAAGAGTTCTTCAACAGAGCACCAAAAAGCCCTCAAATATCATAAAGAAAATATTGATAAATAGAATTTCATCCAAAAAATCTTTAAGAATATGTAAAAGCAAACCAAAGAGAGGGAGACTCTATCTATAATTCATATATCCAACAAAGCACTTGTATACAGAACATACTAAGAAATCCACAAACTCAAAAATAGGCAATTAATCCAACTAAAAATCAGCAAAAAATTCAGGAAGTACTTTACATAAGGGAGACACAATTGACTAACAAGCATATAAAAGGCTCTTTAACATCATCATTAGTCATCAGAGAAATGCAGATAATAACCATTTTGAGCATCCACTAGCTACCCACTGGAATGGCTAAAATTGAAACGAGCCAACAAAAGCCCTGAAAATACCATATATAAGCAAAGATTTTAAAAGTTGGAATGCTAATAGACAATGGTAGTTTAAATTGGCATAACTACTTTGGAGAACTCCTTGACATTATCTACTAAAGCGGACCATAATCATATCCCACGACCTAACATTTTCATTTCTCATTATATTTCCAACAGAAATGGGTTCATGGCTATATTCTTGCTAATAGCTGAAAACTGGAATCAATGCTAATATACACTGAACTGTTGAATGGATGAATATTTTGTAGTATAATCTTAACAATGGAAAATGCTACATGAATTTATCTTACATACATAATATTGTACAAAAGTCAGACACACAAGAATGGACACTGTATGATTCCATTCACAGAACAATCAAAAGCAGACTTAAAATCTTATGATAGACATCAGAATAGTGGTTTCTTCTTGGGTAGCAGGATTGAGAAAGTCTTCTTTGGTTCTGGTAATAGTCTATTGCTCTGTTTGTTACAGTGGTATATTCACTTAATAAACATTCATCAAGCTGCACATCTAAGATTTAGACAGTTATACTCGTATAAAAATGTTTACAAAAATATAATTCACAAGACAGACACATACACAAAATGTTCAGAGGAGTTAAGAATCTGGTAGAAGGAGAGGGAGAAGATAGAGAGACCTGAGGATGGGTTTGTGAATGTGGACTGAAATCCAAAGAAATCATCTTAAAGATTTCAATTAGTGTTACTTTCTGGTGTGGAAGAGTTCTTCAAAAATTCTTTCACCCAACAAATGGTCGATGTTGGAAGTGATTATTTGAGTATCACGGAGATTTGATATTTTCAGAGAGCTGCCTGCAGTGAATTTTTCTTCATGATCTTGGTCATCCACGATGGTTCAGAAATTGGGCTACTATAATTAGGAATAGTTCTTCTGAAAAATGTCTGATATGTGCCCACCAAAACCCAAAGGTCAAGTTTCTATCCACAAAGATTACCTAACCAAACTTCTTCATTAGGCCTACATCTTGCCTTTTCTCTCCCTCAAAAGAATTAGCATAGTTCCCAGGTTTGAAACTTGATTATGTGCTACCTTCAAATTAATGACATAATACTGTCAGTTTTCTTTTTTTAAAGAAAAACGATGTGATTAAATCATTACCCATTTTACTGTTTACTTACAACATGCTTACCTCCAAAGTTCAGCTTGATTTCTTTCTCTTCCATGCTTTTTTCTCTTGACTGCTTCAACCCATTTAAAATTAGGACTCTATGGAGTCATGTTTAGATGTTAACAGATCTCCATCTTTTAAAAACTTGTATAGCACTTACGATTTTTACCTTATGAGTTAGCATTTAATTATTGTATTAACCAGGGTACTTAATTTTGTCTGTGTTAAAAAAAAAAAAAACCCAAAATACCTCAGTGCCTTCACAGAATAAAATTTTCTTTCTCACTCATATCACAGTCTATCCAGATCCAGGACTTTCCTTCAGAAGGGTGTATATACCATGTGCTCTTTTCCTCAACTCCTAACCAGTCATAACCTGGTAAAAAACAGTTTTATTTTTTTCTATGTGAGTCTGGTTCCACCTTTCTAAAAAAAAGGCTATGTTAAACAATAATGAATTCATCTTCCTTCCCTGTTTTTTTCTCTCCCCCATGTCTTTTTCCCCACAGTTCTTTAAGCTACCATCCTTCCCTTAAATTACATTTACTTTCCACAAGTTTTTATTATTTTTTATTTATTTATTTATTTATTTTTATCCTCAGGTTTTTCATGATCAGTTATTTTTAAAGACCTCTTATTTAGTGGTACAGACAATTGTAAACAAAATACATTTATTTAAACAACAGACAGGAGATAATTAGCTAATGTGTACAGGTGGTAATGACAGACTTTTGGAAGAATATAGCAAATAGCATTTTGTGGAAATTAGTTTTCTTTCAGCTAGGATGATTTGACCATCTTTGCCAGAACATGCAAAAATTTTATGATGAAGAGCTGAGTGAAAGACTAGCCAATTCTTTAGTATTTGTGTATCTGACAGCTCCTATTTTCAGATTTTATTGATGAGATTAAATATACTAAATAATAAAGTACTTTGGAAGCTCTTTTCCAATTTTTATTTGATTTTGTCCTCCCACAGCACCAGCAATGAGCAGGAAAGCATTTGTAATAATTGAGACAGTATGAAAGGAGGGCTCAGCCAGGGTGGTGCTTTGTTACCCTATGCCAAGTAGGTCCACCTGTCTCTAGAATACCTGAGGAGCATGGAAGATTCTGAGCCATGGAGTAAAATGAGTAATGTGGAAAACTTCCTGTTTTCCCTCAAACTGTCTCAGGGTACATTTGTTATTCAGGGTCTAAATTTCTATTACTTCTCAAAATATGTAAGTATCAGTGTCCAGGTGTAGTCACCCCAAACATTATAAAGGCTAATGAGGATGACTCTGAAGCTGACTTACCTAAGTCTTACCAATCTATCCTCCATTAGTCGAATTGCTCATTATGGGTATCTGTATATTTAAAGTTAAACGTCCATTTTAGATTTTGCTAAAGGAATAAAATCTGCCCCCCCTAAAAATCCTGTTTGTATTATACTCAAGTTTAAGAGCATGATCTCAAGGGAAGGTATTTGGAACAATTAAGGCAGTCATAATAATCTCATGTTATTTTTCTTAAATCTAATAAAAAACCTGATAGATTTATAGCTTTCGTGGCATTTTTCACATCCTTTTTTTTCATTATATAGAAAAGGAAACTGAGATTTGTAAACACTAAGTATGTTGCCCAAGGTCTCTTAACTATTAAGTTAAGTTTGGCTCCTGGTCTAGTCTTTATTCCAGTACATTCCAGTACATTAAACAGTAGGTTGAAGAAATGGAGAGACAGAGAGAGAGAGAGGGAGAAAGAGAGAAGAGAGAAAGAGAGAAGCAATAAAAGGAAGAGATATGGAACAAAAAATATGCAATCTATTTCCACTTTGTGAATATTTATTGCTTAAGATGTGCAAAGTACTGAGATCTATTTTGAATGGAATATCGTTTTTCACTCATCATATCATGTTAGCCTCACAATATATCTAGAAACTAAATCACTTATATAAGAAAAATTGGAGGCTTAAAGAGGCAAAATAACAGTCAGATTATTTTGGCTAGTATTCAGTAGTTGGCAGAGCGGAACTAAAACTCAGGTCTTTTGATTAAGTCTACCACCATGAAATGCTGCCTTGTTAGAATAACAGCAAGATATGTATATGTGGATACACGTATATAAACCCTCCTAGACATCTATAGGTGGGAGTATGATAAGACAATGAATGTTTATACATAGAGTTGTAAATGTCAATATAAATATCAGAAATACTATACTAAAAATGAACACATTATTTTTAACACATTACACAGTATTAAGTTTTGCATATTTTTAGAATGTCATTCATTAATTTTTTCACTAACTCATAAAGTAAACAAATAATTATTTGTTTGTGCAAGCTTTTTGAAAATGAATCATTACAGGTCTTCCTACAAGCTTACAGTCTAATAGGTGAGATGAAATGCCCATAAAAATTAAAATAACTAGAAAATAATAATGACCATAAAAGAGGTATAGACAAAAGTACACTGCTTTAGGAGATCAGGGAAGAGTGATTGCTCCTTGGGGGTTCAGTGAATTTTATGGGTGATTAGTAAAGTAACTGTTACTTTAAAGACACTCAAAAGGTACCCATGACATGTTCTGTGAATTGGACAGTAAGGATGAAGAGAAGGAGACAAGACATTGTTGAGATAGGATCTAAAGAATTCAGATATTGGATATGATGCAAGGAAAGGGGACCACTCAAAGATGGCAGGAATGTTTTGAATCTCAATGCCCAGGAACACAGAGAAGGACAAAGGAAACATATCTTAGGTGGAAGAGACTGGGAGATTTGTTTTGAGAAAGATTATATTTTATGAACTAATCAGAAAACCAGAAGACATTGAAATCAACAAGCACTTATGTTTATTTTTAATATTATTTGTTATAAGAATAATTTCCCTAATCTTCCATCAAAGACCCCAATTCAAGGCACCACTGTTATCTTCTATTATTCCCTCTTCCGTGTCACCATTCTCCTGTTCCTTCCTCTTGGTAGAGTCTTTTCAATTTTGCCAGCACAGAGTCTCCTCCCTGTTCCCTTCTCTCTTTTCTGAATACTCCCACACTTTTCTGGGTTGTGGATCCCACGATGCATAGACATTCATGCCTTGTTTTTACTGTCTGCCTCTTTCTCACCCATAAAATTACAGGGACTCAGGCTCCACCCACCCACCACCTTGCCTCCCCTTGCTGACATCTTGTAGTCTCCTCTGCTATGGGAGCAGTTCCCAGCTGTATTGTTGTCACTGCCTTAGGCTGATGCTATCCTATTCCCTAAACTGCTGTGATCACTTGGTGCGCTACTCAAGGCTGAATTCTAGGTCCTTGGCTTGGGCCATTAGTCAGAGCAGTGCTGCTGCTGCCTTCCCGTCCCTCTGGAAAGGAGTAGGGAAATAGCACCTTCTCTGCTGTGGGAGGCTCTTTCCAACTGTCTCCACTGCAGGATAGCATGAGCCTCATAGTGTTATTCCTTTTGTTAAGCTTTATCCATACACAGTTTTACTCCTCATGGGCTTCATATGCTGTAGAAGGGCAGGGTTCTTGTAACAGCTGTTTGCACCCTACACTTCTTCCATCCTCGGTTTCTATTCCAGAACCTAAATCACTGTGCTTGACTTTCTCATTTTTCATGGTGACTTTTCTCCTTGGAGCCTCATAGAGACTCCCAGTCTCTTCTCCTTCAATTTCCACACTTGGCATTTGGGTTCTGTTTAGATTCCTTCTAGTCAAATAAGCATGCTTGAACCACAATCCTGTTGTAATTAGAATTCTAAGGGTGGTGCTTAGCCTTCACAAAAAAAAGTTAATGGTAGTGGTAAGATTGGGTTGGAATTAGGTTATGTCTGCCATCAACATCCCGTATTCCATCTTTCTTAGGCTCAATAAGGATTACTTGCAATACATTAATTAAATCTAAAAGAAAAATATCACTTAAAATATTGCCACCCTGAATTGATTTTTAGCACTTGCTCTATTATATCTCAACCTTTATATTTAGAAAAATGGAGTTAATTTGTCTTTTTTCTAAATATATTTCACTCTGTGTGTGTATATCTTTCTTCTCTCTCTCTCTCTCTCTCTCTCTCTCAGCATGACTGTCCTTCTCAGTTATCTCTGCTGAAAGTCAAAAGGCCATGCCCGATCCACCCTAATGAGGCCCTATTAAAAAGCTGGTAACTACTACCAAAGGGAAGTCTTAAGTACCTGGGAAGAATTAAGAAGCCCTTCTAGAACTTACTCTAAAACTTCATTCCTTTTTCAGTGGCTGGAATTTAATTACCTTTCTGTGCTGGTCAAAATGCCCCTAACTAGAGGAATAAAGATAGGAGACTGGGACCAAAGCATAAAGTAAAACTGTGCAAGTTTAAATTCATTTTTTGTTTACAAAATCATGTAAATTTGCTCTCTATGACATTAGGCCATATTTGTTTTTAAAAATGAAAATTAAAAATTAAAATAATATGAAATCCTTCTACCCCATCTCTAAGCAAGGCTTGTGATCCAGATAGATTGAGCTTTATTGGTGCAAAGGCCCCAGATATCCTTTGGGTCACAGAAACTTTAGTTTGCAAGTGATTTTACATAATCCAAAGGAAGAGGTCCAGAGATAGAATAACCAGGAGGAGTTATAAATATTTCCACATTTACCTATTTTGATAATTTTCCTCCAGATTTTTTTCTTTTCTGCCTCTTGTGTTTGACCTCCTCAGTTGATTTTCTATTGCCTTTGACCCTACAGAAATATGTTTCTGCTTCTAACTGGACATTCTTCTAGAGTAGTCAGTCCTATCTTTAACTTGCTACTCCTTAGTCAAAGCTTTTCTTTTCTAACAATTCAACTTCCCCCTTCCAGCCATTAACTTCTGCTGACTCCTGAAGTTTTAGATTAGACTTCTTTTAGTTTAGTTTAGACTTCTTGCTGCCACTCATGAAACCTATTATGAGAAAACTCTGTTTTAATAAGACTCCTGCGGTTTTTGTATCCCAGAATAAATGTAAGGTGATAATGGAAAGCCTAAGAATTCCTTGACTACGAATACTTTAATAATAGTGAAGGCAACTTCAACCTGAGCATTAGGGTTGAGGGAAGATCTATTTAACCTGAGTACTTCTCTACAAGTTATATTTGACATCACATCATTTGTAACCTTTTCTGGAGTAGAAAGACTTGCTTTCATGGACACTTTTCTAACAAATATTTAGACATTCCAAACTTCCCATTGATGAATTGTCCTGTGGCTTCACCAGTTACTGAGAGACCCCTCCTTTAGCAATTAACTCAGAAGGGGACTTTGATGTAGTTTTTCTAGTACATTTCATCAGAAATAATCCCATCAAACAGATTCTTCCAAATGAGAGGACCTAGCAGAAAGACTGGCTGTAGAAGAGCAGCAAATTGATCTCTAAAGAACATGGCTCTTGTTCTGTGTGCAGTGTTTATAAAAATATTATCAGCAGTGCACATTTTTAATCTAGTGAAAATTTGGCAGTACCACTGAAATCCTTTCTAGCAGAGCATTCAGAATGACTTTAAATAAACAGAGCCAGCAGCCAGGAAATGCAAACTTCAGATTTACTGCAGTAAGTGATAGCTACCAAAAGGCTCTTATCCCTGGTTAGAGTTAAATAATTTACTCTTCACTACCATTAAATGTTTTAAAATTAACTCGGTGCGTTTATGTGCGTGTGTTTATTTCAGTATAATTATTCCTTCTTGCCACTCTTGATGTTAAATCCTGAAAATGGATCATGGTTCCCCCTAGGTTATTAGTATATAATTTGCCCTCCTGAATGTACAAAGCCACAGCTGTGAATGACTCCCAGAGTGTCTTTAACTAATTAGCAACCAGACACCACTAAATAAAGAAGTTAGAATGGAGTCTTTAACTCGAAGCCTCCTATAAGCAGATATAAAGCTTTGTTTTATTTTTCGGGTTAAGTTTAATAAATTCTAACAGTGTTGACTGTTCCACATAATTATCAGTAGCTTTTTTAAAATTTCTTTTTCACAAACTTTTGTTCTTAATTCATTTTTTAAAGAAAATTAGAAACATATCCTTTCACATTCATTTTACATATACAGAGATTTTACTCTTTTTCTGACTTTTTATCTTTCTTGTAAATTAAGAAAATGTTCCTGTTTTCACTTACACAGAAATAATGCAAAAAAATCTTACATTTCAAATAATCTTTCCATTTTATTTACCCAACATTCATTCAACAGAATGTTTAATATGTATCTGGAAATCTACTAGGCAATGGGGATATAGCTTTTATATGCATTTTGGGGATTTAAAGGATTAATTTATTTGATGCACATAAAACAATGCCTGGCATGTAGTTAGTGCCATGCACATCTCTGATACTACTATTATTGTTTTTGCTGTCTCATAACTGAGGTCCAGAGAGATGAGATTATTTGCCCACTGTGGCATATCTCATTAAGATCATCTGGTTAATATTTGGCTCAGAATTTCTACTTATAACACTTACAGCTATATTATGCATCTCCTATCTTCTTGTGGGATGAGCAGGGTAAGTAAAATTGTACCCATTTCACAGATTGAAGAAACTTTGGTTCTAAATTGTTAAGGACTAGCCAGCGTTCTAGGGCTAATAAATGTAGAGATTGGACTACACTGCAACTTTGCATTTGAATGTCTAGCCCAGTATGCTCACCATAATACCAGGAATAGATATATTAAAAGATGAATCTCAGCATGTATACTTGCTAAAAAAGATGAGTTTAAGCCTTGACGTGTATATTGATAATCTTCATTCTTTTAAAAGTCTACTGCTTAAAAATTCCAGTTCAAAATTATGTTAAGTCTGATGGGCCATTGTTACATCTTGGCAGTATTACCCACGTTAGCAGTGATGGTTCATTTTCCATTTTCTCTTATCCCAGAATTACTTATCTATGAATCAGAGCATCCTGGTTAATCTCCTTTATATTGATGGATTGCAATGATACTTGCACTAGAAGTATATCAACTCAATGTATAATAATAGATTTATACCAAGTGATAGTAGTTTCAGTTTCAAGAAAGGAGGCAAGTTATTGACCTAATAATTAAACTCCATAACTGCAAAACTCATAATCTGTACCTACTGTGTGAAGTACTTAGGATTCCATATTTACTTAGTCTTCCTACGTAAGAAATATACCTAAATACACATTAGAAAGTATGTACTTAGAGGTGTTAGAATTTTTAATAATGGGAAATTTTAAATATGGTTTTAGTTTTCATGGTTTAAATAATCAATTTCCTTCTTCTGAGAGCTGAAACTCAGGCTTTTTTATATTCTAGTCAAGTTTATTTTCAGGGTTAATAGGCTGGCAGAATGTTGTAAAAATTTATTATGACCTATCAATATGATAAACATTCTGATTTTTATTATTTGTTATATCCTCCCTAAAATTCCCATACTACCCTATTAAAAATAAAATTCTATATTTTGGCATTAAGTTAAGTTGTCATAATTCTTCTTTCAAGGGTCACTAATCACTAATGAAGTGTTAATCAATGAATTTTTATTATATTTGAAGTAGCGTAGAAGTTTCTCTGAAGATACTAACAAAACTGCTTGCCTTCATTCTCTGGAAACACTATTTTTTAATGGTCAAAACTGGCCATGTTTTATTGAACAATGTATTCATGTTGAAGTGAGCAAACCAATATGTTTTATTAGGTCATTTCTGCAGGAAGTGGTGATTCAGTCTTGAAAAAGCAAAATAGTTCTTTCTTCATGATGCCAAGCAACTGCTGAATGATGTTTTTTCCATTGATAGCAGATTTCTTTCACTGAGTTTGTTAAATTATTGTTTGTCTGTCATCATCTAGACATAACCCTGTGCTTTTTACCAAATAGATTGCTGATGCAAAAATACACTTTGGGGTTGTATTTTTGCAATCATAATGCCAAAAAGCAAGATACATTATGTCTGAATTTTTAGCACTAATTATTACATCTCCTCATATTTTCTTCTAGGAAAAACTGTCTGGTGGTACAGTAGAATTTTCCAGAGAACTCACTATTCTACAACTCAGATAAAGTTATTCTGTCTCTACCATATCCTCTTTATCCTTCTACATTGCCTTGTTACCTTTCCCTGTAGCAATTTTAGACTTTCAAAAGTCCTTGGTGCTCTTATTTTAGATGTACCTACGTCATACCAAGCATGTAAAAATGTTTCTCTTTCCCAAAGAATACATAATGATATATAAACTGTTATATATGCATAGGACACAGTTGATTCGAAAACATAATATTAAAATTTGTCAGCTTTTATATATTTTAAGATTTGATTTTGTGGTTTTCATTTTTAGATCCAATGCATTTTATATTAAAGCTTCATATATTTCTGTAGGCTCTTGAAAAGCTATAATGCTCTTGTCTTGGGTCTATGGTGAAAATAACTTTCTTTTTTTCTTTGCTCTTATGCTTCCACTTCACATTTTAGACTCATTTTTCTGTAACTTCTATAGGTTATCTTTGTTCTTTCAGTGTAATTTTCATGATCTCCTGCTCTCCCCAACAATTTTATTTTTTTAAATCTTTTTTCTTCCTTCCAAAATCTCTACTTGTCACTTCTTTTGAAATATACTTTTTTTTCCCTTCTAGGTTCAGTTATATCTTCTCTTCTTTATTAGTTTGTACAAATGATATACCCTCTGGCAGCAGTTTATGTCAAGTGGAATATACATATACAGAGTTTTCTTGGAGAACTGCTGTCTCTTTTTCTTCAGTTATTTTTCCTTATAGGTTATTACAAGATACTGAATATAGCTCCCTGTGCTATACAGTAAATCTTTGTTGCTTATCTATTTTATGTATAGTAGTTTGTATCTGTTAATCCTATCCTCCTAATTTATCCCTCCCCCCTCCCTTTCCCCTTTGGTAACCACAAGTTTGCTTTCTATTTGTGTCTGTTTCTGTTTTGTATATAGATTTATTTGTATTATTTTTTAGATTCCACATATAAGGCGGTATCATATATTTGTCTTTCTTTGACTAACTTCACTTAGTATGACATTCTCTAGGTCCAGCCATGTTACTGCAAATGCCAATGTTTCATTATTTTTTATGGCTGAGTAATATTCCATTATATATCACATCTTTTTTTTTTTTTTTTTTTTTTTGCGGTACGCGGGCCTCTCACCGCTGTGGCCTCTCCCGTTGCGGAGCACAGGCTCCGGATGCGCAGGCCCAGCGGCCATGGCTCAGGGGCCCAGCCGCTCCGTGGCATATGGGATCCTCCCGGACCAGGGCATGAACCCGTATCCCCTGCATCGGCAGGCGGACTCCCAACCACTGCGCCACCAGGGAGGCCCCTATCACATCTTCTTAAACCAATTGTCTGTTGATGGGCACTTGTGTTGTTTTTCATGTCTTGGCTATTGTAAATAGTGCTGCTATGAACACTAGGGTGCATTTATCTTTTCAAATTAGAGTTTTTATCTTTTCTGGATATATGTCCAGAAGTGAGATTACTGGATCATATAGTAACTCTATTTTTAGTAGTTTTTTAAAATTTATTTTTTATTGAAGTATAGTTGAATTACAATATTGTGTTAATTACTGCTTTAATATTTTAGATTTTAAGGAACCTCCATACTGTTCTCCATAATGGCTGCACCAATTTACATTCCCACCAACAGTGTAGAGGTTTCCCTTTTCTCCATACCCTCTCCAGCATTTATTATTTGCAGACATTTTTTTAAAACATCTTTATTGAGGTATAATTGCTTTACATTGTTGTGTTAGTTGCTGTTGTATAACAAAGTGAATGATGATAGCTATTCTGGCTCGTGTGAGGTGATACCTCATTGTGGTTTTTTTTTTTTTTTTTTTTTGCTGTACGCGGGCCTCTCACTGCTGTGGCCCCTCCTGCTGCGGAGCACAGGCTCCGGATGCGCAGGCCCAGCGGCCATGGCTCACGTGCCCAGCCACTCCACAGCATGTGGGATCCTCCTGGACCGGGGCACGAACCCGCGTCCCCTGCATCGGCAGGCGGACTCCCAACCACCGCGCCACCAGGGAAACCCCCTTCATTGTGGTTTTGATTTACATTTCTCTAATCATTAGCCATGTTGAGCATATTTTCATGTGCCTGTTGGCCATCTTTTTGTCTTCTTTGGAGAAATGTCTATTTATGTCTTCTCCCCAGTTTTTGGTTGGGTTGTTTGCTGTTGTTGTTGTTGTTTTTTGATATTAAGTTGTATAAGCTGTTTGTATATTTTGGATGTTAACCCCTTGTCATTCACATCTTTTGCAACTACTTTTTTCCATTCCATAGGTGGTCTTTTTGTTTTGTTGATGGTTTCCTTTGTTGTGCAAAAGCTTATAAGTTTGATTAGGTCCCATTTGTTTATTTTTGCTTTTATTTCTTTTGCTTTAAGAAAATATTGTTACAATTTATGTCCAGGAATGTTTTGCTTATGTTCTCTTTTAGGAATTGTATGGTGTCATGTCTTATATATAGGTCTTTAAACCATTTTGAGTTTATTTTTTAATATGGTCTGATGGAGTGGTCTAATTTAATTGACTTACATGTAGCTGTTCAGCTTTCCCAACACCACTTGTTAAAGAGACTATCTTTTCTGCAACATATATCCTTGCCTCCTTTGTCATAGATTAATTGACCGTAAGTGTGTGGGTTTACTTCTGGGCTCTTTACTCTGTTCCATTAATCTATACGTTTGTTTTTTGTGCCAGTATCACACTGTTTGATTACTGTAGCTTTGTTGTATTGTCTGAAGTCTGGAAGGGTTGTGCCTCCAGCTTTGTTCTTTTCCCTCAGGATGGCTTTGACAATTCTGGGTCTTTTGTGGGAGAACTGGTGTCTTGATCATTGTGTTTTCCTCCCAGGTAAATATATTGCCAGTGAATATCCTTTAAACACTTTGTTTGTTTCACCTTGTTGTTAATATTTGCTAATATCTGTGTAACTTCGACTCTCATTCAGTGAGTCAACAAATAGACTTTTGCGGGCTTCCCTGGTGGCGCAGTGGTTGAGTCTGCCTGCCGATGCAGGGGGCATGGGTTCGTGCCCCGGTCTGGGAAGATCCCACATGCCGCGGAGCAGCTGGACCCATGAGCCATGGCTGCTGGGCCTGCGTGTCCGGAGCCTGTGCTCCGCAATGGGAGAGGCCACAACAGTGAGAGGCCTGTGTACCGCAAAAAAAAAAAAAAAAAAAAAAAAAAAAAAAAAAAAAAGACTTTTGGGATATATTATACTTTGCTAAGTTAATAAGTTTAAATTAAAACTTTTAATAAATGAAGGGTATATTAGTTTTCTGTGGCTTCCATAACAAAATACCACAGACTGTGTAGCTTAAGCAACAGAAATTTATTTTCTCACAGTTCTGGAGGCTAGAAGCTGAAGATCAAAGTATCAACAGAGTTGGTTGATTTCTTCTGAGGTCTCTCTCCTTGGTTTGTAGATGGCCATCTTCTTTCCGTAGGTTCACATGGTCTTTCTTCTGTATGTGTCTGTGTCCTAGTCTCCTCCTGAGACAGTGAGGGCTTCAACTTGATTTCTTTGGGAGGAGGGGTTGATGCAATTCATCCTGTAACAGAAGGCAGTTACAAATAAAGTAAACATCACAGTGCACACAATATCCATTTCACCCACACTGGCAATTGTTGTCATGAAAATGTGAGATTCTAACTCTTACAATGAACTCATTTTGGTAAGGGGAGTATCTGGACTTACCCATTATGTGGGACCAGGCAATGGTCTTTTTATACCATAACTTGTATCTTGTAAAGTCTCTTGTCACAGAGTTATATTTATATATTTAATTAACAGAAAATGATATATATTAGCATAAGTTATTAGCTCATGTTTGACAAAGTTTCCCCTGCCCTACCCACTATGCTATTCTGTTCCCCAAATGTTGGGATGTAACCTGCATTGCTTACAATGGCTAAAGATGTGAGACATCTGCATATTTTACATATCATCTCCCTAATCTGCTCCCTACTACTCCCATTCTTGTTCCTCCAACTCTGAATGACCTAAAAGGGATAGTGTATTTATCTTTTGACTACTGACAGTTTAGTAAAGTCTAGTGTGCCTCAGTTCTGTGATAGTCTACTTCAGTGATTCTAACATAGGATAAAAAATTTTTTTTCACTTATTCCAACACTGTACCAGGAGCTATACTAGTAAACCAGTCAACATTCTTGTTTTCATGGAGGTTTATTTTACTTGGGGGTGAGGGGAACAACAAGTAAATAAGTACATGTAAGAGCTTTGGGGAAGAAGTGGCTTTTTGTATTAAAATACTAGGATGAAAGGTCCCCATTGATAATTTGACAAAGGCTGCTAATGGAATTACAAGAACAAGACGTGGATTTCAAGAGATTTTTTAGACAGAGAGAGCATTAAGTAAGAGCTTAAGAGGAATGGGGTTGCTTTGCTTGTTCAAGAACACGAACAGTCATTTATTCATTCAACAAATATTTAAATATTTTGTTAGCACCTACCATGTGGTAAACAATGCCCTAGATTCTGATGATTCAAGAGTGAACAAAAATAGACAAGGAGAGAGGCATCAAGTAGAATAATTGGATGCTAATCACATACGCGTACATAAGATTATAATTGTAACACATAATGTGAAGAGGGATACTGGAGCAATGACAGTCTTTAGTAGGAGAATTTGAACTCTCCAAGCAATTATAATTGACTTCTTAGCAGAACTGACACTTGAATTTCGATCTGAAGAATGAGTAGGAGTATCTAGATGAAGACGGGAAAGAAAATTGACTGATAAGGGGGTGTGATCAGATTTGAGTTGTGAAGAACTTTTTTTTTTTTCCCCCGGAGAGTGGAAAATACCTTGCTGGAAGTGTCTCCCTGAGCATTCTGGGGAACATCCACTTTTTATATCAGTCTGCCATGATGTCCTTTAGGGTGAACTGAGTTGAGTTACCTTACTACATCACTCATAAATCTGTACTGGAAGATTAAAATAGCAGTGAGTTTTTGTAATTATTGAATGAATTGTTTGAAGAAAAGGCCAAGTGAGGTACTTGTAGACAGGGTGAGAAAGGGATTTGACAGGAAATGTGTATCCTGGCGGAGATGTGTGTCCTGAGCTGAGCCTGAAGGTGGAGATTTGGTGTCAAGGAAAGGTGATCACTCACTGTGGAAAGAGCCACGGACCAAGGAGAGAGACTAACAGTTTAACATAATTAGTCCAAACCAATGATTCAGTTAGTTAGTCCTCCTTTTCAAAAATAACTATGGTTACTGACGTTCATTGCAGCATTATTTACAATAGCCAGGACATGGAAGCAACCTGAATGTCCATTGACAGAGGAATGGATAAAGAAGATGTGGTACATATATAAATGGAATATTACTCAGCCATAAAAAAGAATGAAATAATGCCATTTTCAGTGACATGGATGGACCTACAGATTGTTATACAGAGTGAAGTAAGTCAGAAAGAGAAAGACAAATATCGTACAATATCACTTATATGTAGAATCTAGAAAAATGGTACAGATGAACTTATTTGCAAAGCAGAAGCAGAGTCACAGATGTAGAAACAAACTTATGGTTACCAAGTGGGGAAGAGGGGGTGGGATGAATTTGGAGATTGGGACTGACATATATACACTACTGTATATAAAATAGATAACTAATGAGAACCTACTGTATAGCACAAGAACTCCAGTCAGTGCTCTGTGATGACCTAAATGGAAAGGGAATCTAAAAAAGAGTGCATATGTGTATATGTATAACTGATTCACTTTGCTATACAGCAGAAACTAACACAACACTGTAAAGCAACTATACTCCAATAAAATTAATAAATAAAAAAACAAATGAAAATAACTGTGGTTATTGCATTCTTTTTCTTGAGTTTGAAATACTCAAGATCACCATGCATTTTTCATCTATTTCTTGTATACACTCCCAAATCCCCTAAATCGTTGCTGTTGTCTCTTCTATTACACCCTTCTCCCTTCCCAGAGATAAACCTTTCAGTTGTACCCTGGGTAGCCTTCACTGTAATTACTGCCTTTTCAAAGGAACTTGTTAGCCTCTGCTTTTTCAGTTATCTACTCTTTCAAACAGCTACTGCTTACTTGGGCTTCTTCCTAATTCTTTTAGTATGATTCCATGTCTGATTCCATCTAATTTCTAATACAATTAAAATACTTTTAGTATTATTTTTGTAGGGTTTCATCTTGCAAGTTATCACAGAATTGATTTTTTCACAAAGAAAGCTTATATTCAAAGAAGCAGAATACTTGAGTTTATTTTAACTAGTCATGTAGATTTTAAAAAATGACAAATGAGAAAACTAATAGATGAGTTTTCTTTCCTTTTGTAGGTGTTTTTGTTTGCTTTTTTAAAAGGTAGAACAAAAAATATGTAAATTGTGAACTTTCTGTAGGCAAAGGATTTGGCTTGTTCAATGTCCATACTCAGGACCCAACCCCAATTTGGGCCCATAAAACATGTTTAATAAATGACTAAATATATAATAAATGGGGAAAGAGCAAATGGAGAAAGACTTATATTACAGATCCCAGTAAAGGCTGGGATCTGATAAAGATATCATGATATTTCATGTGGGTTTTATTCAGATTCTTCCTTGATGAAGTTCTTTTAAATCAGTGGTTCTCAAACTTGTGTGTGCCTCAGTATCACCAGTAGGGCTTGATAAAGTGTAAGTTGCTTGGCCTCCTACCCAGAATTTCTGATTCAGCAGATCTTAGGTGGATGGTTATTTTTCTAACAAGTTCTCAGGTGATGCTGCTGGTCTGGGGACCTTACTTTGAGAACCACAGCTTTAAATGAAATGTCACAAAAGGACAGGCAGAAAGGGAAAAAAACTGAAACTTTGTTGGTCTTCGAGGTAAGGGTTTATTTTCCTCTGCGCTTGGATCTCCACTCTAGTCAGGCTGCTGCATAATCTCCTCTGGATTTAATCTACTAATTTCTATACTCATTCATGGATAGGATTAAGGTTTTGAGGGGAGACTAACATTTGATTTTTTTTTTTAGTTGAGAAAACATAAACATAGAAGATGAGAATCTGCTCACTTTTAACTCCTTCCCACACAGGTGAGACAATTGCTACTCCTATAATTTATAGATTTAATTAAATAAAAATTGTGTTTATATAATAATTTTATGAGGTAGCACATCAACTCAGGGAGGGCATGATGGCTTATTTAATAAATGTGTTGAGAAAACTGGGTAACGGTTTATTTTATCTCATAATGTTCATCAATATAAATTCTAAGTAATATTAATATAGATGTATAAAACAGGTATGCTGTGACTTGAAAAAAACAAATGTTCACCGTTCAATTTCCAACTTATTTTTATCATTTATTTATTTATATAATGTTTAAATAATCTTGGATGAGCAAAGCTTTTCTAAACATGAACCTATGAAAGCAACCATGAAAGAAAACTGACAGGTTTGAGGAAGCAAAAAAACCAAACAAACAAATTCTCAGAGGGGTACTCTGTCAAAAAACACAATAAACAATCTTGCTGGTAGAAAAAAAAAATGATGAATTTTCTGAAGCATATTTTAACTGCTTACATCACAAAGTCTTGGAGTTTTTCTTATTTTTTGACAAATTTCAAGTGAATCATTCTAGGGAAATATTTATGGATGTACATAAATGGACAATGTAAGGGTTCATATCACAGACTGTTAACAGCAAACCATTGGTAACAGCAATGAAGGATGAGATGAATGAATTATGGACAAAGCTGTAATAGAATATTAAATAGTGATTAAAATGGTGTTGTAGAAAAACATGGGGATAATACAGTGTGCAGTGGAAAAAACAGTGTGGAATATGTACAAGGTAATTATACATTTGTTTTTAAAATATCTGTTTTCAGGACAGAGACTGAAAAACTGTGAATCAACATTTTTAATAGTGTTGATTTACTTCCACAATATGGGATAATATGTGATTTTCTATTTTGACTTACCTGTGTTTTCTGAATATTTTACAACAAACTTGTGCCACTTTTGAAATTAAACAATGTGAAGTGATTTGTATAAGTGTATTATTTTTCTCACAAGTAGTTATATAAAACCCCTCTAGGCCCCATTCTGATCCTTAGCTTTGAATTGTTTCATTATGTAGAGGGGAAAAGCTGAGAATTTATCTCTAGGGTCCTTAGGAATTTTCTCTGTGCAGTTAGTAATGGATTTTGGTTGGGTGTCCAGTATAAATTTCACTCCATGGCCCTCTTTTCTCCCTGTGCAAGTTCTTGTGTGAAGATGTAAAAATGTGACTCCAGAATTATTTTACATTCTGGCCAAAAGAAATGGTTTCAGTGGAGGTATCTAAAGAGTGCTCTTGTATCTGTCTTGTTTAATAACTCTCTCTTAATTGAAAAATGAAGAAGAAAAAATAAAAAGAACTGTACTGGTTTGGAAAATACTTTTAGAGATCACTGTCTCCAACTGTGCTTGTTCCCGCTGTCTGCTATGGTCCATTAGATAAACATGGTGTTCAGCAGCCAGGCGGTTGTTGATATATTTGGCAACACTGATAATGTGATCTATGTTTAGGAGGAAGTAGATGCGTCATTCTGTGGGGCATAGGTTTTCGGAAAGCGATTGTTCCTTTCTCAGGGAAAAGTTAGTTAGGTCATTGGACCTTAAGTTCTCACTGAGAGTTTGAGCATTTTTTATTTGTCATGTGTACTTTTTTCTGTTGCTTCTATTAGAATTTTAGATTAGGCTTACTCTCAGAGGCAGCAGATACTAGCTGAAAAGAAATGCAGCCCTGGTTGCTTCTGACTCTAGAGGGTATAATTAATGTAATAAGGAAAATGGAGAGGCTTGTCATCTTATCATATCTCTTTAATATCCATCAGTCACAATTTTTAGTGTTTTCATTTGTGACCTTCAAGTTTAAACATACATGTACAAAAGAACCTTATATCTCAAAGTTCTCTCTCTCTCATAAATATATGTTTTGTGTATATGTGGTCCATGTGTGTTGTACATGTATAATATATATTATATATACATACATAATACATAGTCTCTCTATAGTCAGTGTGTGTGTGCTGTATACAAACATACATATAGAGAGAGACTATATGTATGTATGTATATATAACATATAAACATGGACTATATATAACATATTCATATATATAACATACACACACAGACTATAGAGACCATATGTATGATGTATGCATGTATATCTGTACACATACACATACTTATATATATAGTCTCTGTGTACATAGTCCCTGTAGAAGGGATTTGAACATATTTCAGTTTGGACACGAAAGGGCATAAAGTCTCAGACAGTAGAATATCTTCTAGTGTCCAGCTGAGTCTAAATGTCCTCAGTGGTAGGGTTTCTAGCATTCTCTTGGGAGGTGTCCATTATCTAATAGTTTTCATTGGGAGGAAGTTTTCCAAGGTAGGCTTAATGTTCGTCGTCTCTACTGATTCCATTAAACCTAATTATCCCCTCCCAAAGCTGAGCAATTCCTTTCCTCTTGGCATTTATACTATTTCAGTAGTGGAAGGCAACAATCAGCTCCTCAGCTGTCATCAATCAGGATATTTTTAACTCTTTTGATCTTTCTTTTTAAGTGGTGTAGTACATGTACACATATATGCATGTATCACATACACCAAGTCACCACAGTTGCTTTATTTAGTGTTTCTAGAACACCTAAATCTTATCACTATTTCAAATGTGTTATCACCTAAATTACATGATAAACATTTTTGGTTGCCTTTTCTTTGATATATTCTTTATGTTCACAAGTGGCTACTAACAATGTACTAGCTTTCACTCATATTTTGTGGTAGCAGTTGTAGATGACAAGTCACAGTCTAATAATCCTGAGCCTCTGTTAGAGGTTGCTGATGTCTGCAGTTTGGGGTGGTGATGAATGTAAAATACACAATAAATGCCTTCAGCCCCATTCAGTTCCATTAGGAATGGAAATTTTTCCATGGGGAAGATAGATGTTTTTGCTCACTCTAGAAAAGGACACTTGAAATCACTTAGGGTAATTGGGACCTATTGCCTCTACTATCATGGCAGAAAGATGTTATTATTTTAAAATTGTTTACAAGTACATTCCCTACCTCTTGAAGTTTTTATTTTTAAAGTGTCCAGTTCAGAATTTTAAAGCTAATTGATGGGATAAAAAACTAAAACTATGCTTCCTCTCTCACCCTCTTCCCTTTCTGCCCCTTGACCTTCTCCATCTTTCTTCACCACCCCCTCTTACCTCCTGCTCCTCATTCTCTTCCCAGTTGTCTTTCCTACCTCAACCTTAGTTCTCCCTTTTTTCTCTCCTTGCCCATTCTCTTCTCTCTTTTTCTGATTTTTCCTAATTCTCTCTTTTTTAAAAATTAATTAATTAAATTTATTTATGACTGCATTGGGTCTTCGTTGCTGTTTGCGGGGTTTCTCTAGTTGCAGCGAGCAGGGGCTACTCTTCGTTGCAGTGAGTGGGCTTCTCATTGCGGTGGCTTCTCTTGTTGTGGAGCACGGGCTCTAGGAGCGCGGGCTTCAGTAGTTGTGGCATGCAGGCTCAGTAGTTGTGGCTCACAGGCTTAGTTGCTCCGCGGTATGTGGGATCTTCCCAGACAAGGGCTCAAACCCATGTCCCCTGTGTTGGCAGGCGGATTCTTAACCACTGCACCACCAGGGAAGTCCCCTAATTCTCTCTCGAGGAGATATTTTTGTGACCCTCAAGGACCATGTTGCTTTTCAGTCCTTGGGTTTCCTCTACACTGAGGATTCTTTCCTGGGCCCTTCGGTGGTGAGCTCAAGGTGTGAAAGAAGGATCCTTTTTCTTACCCTCAGATCAGTTCTATATCATAGTATGTTCTGAGTACTAGCTGAATCTAGACTAAATGGAAAAGATTTTCTAGAAGTGTTTTCTTAAGTATCAAAGATCAGGCTTGATATCTTTATTTATCTTGAAATGTATTAATCTTAATAAAGTTCTTCTATGACCATAAGAAAAGAAACTGGAATTCAATCCAATGACCTTAGAGGTATTTTGGTTATGACAAACATCTTTAAAATGTATTCATTAACATCTCTCTAATTAGAAACAATTAAAAAATGTACAGTGGTCCCTTAAGAAAGCTTAATTATTTTGAATGAGAACTGATTTGTTTTGTTTTGTTGTTGTTTTTAATCATGAAATAGTCAACCTCTGTTCAGCCATCTTGAGCTGCTCTAACAACTGTGAATGTTGTACAACTTACCATTAGTCATGGATTCCTGGAATATGAAATTGAGGCCATAGGCAGAAATGACTAAAAAATATAAATTTTTTTGCTCCTATCTTTATTTGGTTCTCTAGGTATTAGGAAATCATGGTTATACTGGGGGTGGGGACCTACGGTTAAGAACTAATTAAATTATTTCAACCAAAACTGCTCCATAACTCTTGGTTATTAGTGCTACCAAACCTGCAAGGAAAATAGTTTTATATCCACTTTGTTGATTCAGTGTATAATTTTCATATCTGCAATTCATGTTTCGGGGCAGTATAGAGGGTCTTTATTGTCACACAGCTTGTTTGTGTCTGTGGCTGTGTCTACATCTATACCTTGTCTATGCCCCTTCTTAGCTGAACATTCTTGGGAAAGTCATTTAAGCCTTTTGTGTCTGTTTCCTAATCATAAAATTCATAGGGGTGGTTCCATGATGAAATGAGGTAATATATGAAAACACTTTGGATACTACCTGGCACATAGTAAGTGCTAGGATGATGGTGATGATGACAATGATGATGACCACGATAATGATAATGATGAGAGATCCATTTGGGAGTTCAGATACTGCCTACCTCCCAAGTCACTCTCTACTTCACAGAAGAAAGGCTCTGTAGGTGCTGAAGATTAAGATTCTTAGTTTAAAATTCAAGGAATTTGTTTACAAGGTAAGTAGGGAAAGGAAGAACAAAAACAAAATACAGCTCATACAAGGCCCATTAAATCACATTCTTATCTTTTTAATTTCAAGTCCAACCCCTTTAAACAGTTTCCAGGACACAAGTATCAACTGGCATGTATGCAAGGGGACTCACCTTATTCCAGCTAAACTAGATTGAGATTAAAAACAAATAAGCAAACAGCTGGAATGTGACATGTGGATCAGACTCTTCTGAGGCCAGTGGGGTAACACAGCAGAGATCAGAATGCTCTTCAAAACCCAACAACCAACTGGCACATGTCTCCAGGCATGCCTGGAGCCTCCAGGGCCAAATGGTCGAATATCCTGGCAGTGCCAAAAATTCTTAATTGATGACACAGAAAATAAATCTTCTTTCAAAGTAGTTATGCAACCCGAGAAAACGCAGTGCATCTGCTGTGTGCATCCTGAGTCTGTCTACGAACACATTATTTCTATATTTTGCTCTTCTGTAAACTTCAACATTGAAGACCAACATTATTTCAAGTAAATATTCTACTTTTTCTTTGTAAAGACATGTCATACAGAATTATTATTTCCCTATTCATTTTTCTGGTTAGAGAAGCTATTTCTATTTTAATGGTCAATTATATCATATTCTGAATTTGCCACAGTCTCCTTTTTATATTTAAACATTCTTTGCATTGTTTTATTTTTAATATTTAAGTGTGAAAGTAAAGGTTAGTAAAAAAGGTACAAAACAATTGCTTGTCTTAAGAAATCTTATTAGGGAAGTAGGTTTTTTTCATTCCATAATTGTTGGCATTTTTCAATTTCAGTAATCATTAATATTTTTAAAAGCTGCCAGTGGATACTTACAATATTCCTTTTAGATACTATTTCCATCAAAGACAGATTTCAATGACCTCTTTAACTTTTGGTGTTATTTCTCTATTGTTTTCAACGTATTACTAATTCCTCCAATTTCATTTGTATTCTGTAAGATTCTTCTTATAACCAAGCAACTCTTTCTGTAAAGTAAGTTTTTTTGGTGTGTGTGTGTGTGTGTGTGTGTGTGTGTGTGTGTGTATGATATATTCAGAAAGATATGTTAAAATTATTTTCATAAAATTAACCCCTCAATAAATAACCTGAACTTTGGGAACAAACAGCTATGTCCTTTGAAAATTCTTTTCTCATTTATGTCACTACGGTTAGCTAAACAATTTAGAGGTCGCTCTCTTGACTAAACTTTAAAAAATGTTGATGCTTTTCTGGATTTAGAAGTGACACAGTTCATCAAGATAATTTTTAAAGCAGAAAATATAAAAGAACAAAATAAAAACCTCCCCCAAATAACCATGGGGTAACCAAGGCAATAAGCTGCCAAATCAATAAATACAAACTTGTGCAATACTTCAGAATTGGGAGGATAGCCAAAGAATCAGCAAGGCAATTTGGTGATGCTGATGCAAATGAAAAACTCTTAGGACTCCTTACACTCATCTTTACTGAGAAAACCATTAGGAACTCTTTCACTTCCCCTTTTCCTTGTGAAGCTTATCGTCGAGAGTGACACATGCAGAGATTTTTTAAAAATACATTGCTGTGAATTATGCAATGTTTCTATGAAATCAACTGTAGCTAGTAGCTTAAAGAAGTGTACTTGGGTTGGAGGGGAGGAATGTGTGACCAGAGATTTATTTGGCATGATTGAGAAGTAACGCAGCTGAGTAATGATGGTGCCTAGGCTGTAGCCACGCAGCGGTTCAGACAATTTTCAGTTGCTCCATTCAGGGTCGGATGATAATCTTTCTCTGCTGCAATGTCCTCCTCATCAAAAAGGGAATAATATTATTAATAGCTCTCTCATAAGATTGCTATGAGGATTACATAAATTAATCTTAGTAAAACATAGAAAGTACTTTGAATATGTCTGGTGTTTATTTCTATGCAAATTTTTTAATATCAATAGACACTTTTTTTTAAAGCGGTTTAGGTTCACAGGAAAAATTGAATGGAAAGTACAGAGAGTTCCCATATGTTCTCTACCTGCACCCCCCCCCCAAACTCCCCCACTATCAACATCCTCCACCAGAGTGGTACATTTGTTACCACTGATGAACCTACGTTGACATGTTATCACCCAAAGCCCGTAGTTTACTTAGGGTTCACTCTTGCTGTTGTACATTCTGTGGGTTTTGGCATACATATAATGGGCATGTATTTTAATAATACAAATAGGTTAGGGTGTTAGGGACTAGATTGTGACACTTTCGTTACAAATAGAAGGAAACTTGAGGGATTGTTAATGAAATTCCTTTCTATAAGGAAACTGGTAATTCTCCCTGAAGTCCCTTCCCCGCCCACTGGAAGTTATGATGAGGCATTCACTTAGTGGTTAACATGCATGACCTAATGGGGAAAAAAAATGTGGTTTCTGTAAAAGGAAATCATGACGACTGGCTCATCATTGTTCTTTGTAAGTTTGTGCCAAAGGGGAAAGAAGTAGATAAAATTTAAACTTAAGAAAAAGTAAAAGTGAAGTCTCTACGTTAGCAAAGATAACATTTTGGTTTTATGGTTTTTTGTAGAGGGAGACTAATGACATTTTGCTGAATTGCTTGTGGTGAATTCTAACAAAAATCATATTTATTATTTTGGAGAAAAGGGAACGATGGTATAGAACTCATTGCTGGGAAGATTGAAAACATAAATTAGTGTAAGGTCAATTTAGGTAAATTCATAAATTACTGATCTATATTAATATACAGAAGATGGAAACTTGCTCACTTCCACCCTAGTGTAGATTCCTGTACAAATATAACCAATATCCATATCTTTCATGTAGATACTGCTCAATAGGCTACCACGCTAACCTACAGAACGTGCCTTGCCTCAGTCAGTTGGAGCAAAGCCGTATAGAAATAGGTCTGATTAAGACAGTGCTCTAAAAAGGAAACTACTAACAAGAGGGGTTTGGGTTCCTCTGGATCTCAAAATGGTGACTGTAATGGGTAAGAGAACTGATTATATATTCATATAAACTAAAACCTAAGGAAATCTTTAATTAATGAGTACAGAAAACCACAAAAGGATTAAGTGGAAATAACTGACCCCACAATAAGGAATAACCCCAGCTACTGGACTAAGCTCCCCTACTCTTGATCTGATAGTACCCCAGTGAATCCACTCTCTTGTCAATTAACATAGTCTATTGTAATTGCTTTTCTAAAATGGCAGTCTTCTTTAGATCTAGAAAAGTTCATACATTCATTCAGAAAATATTTGAGCATCTACATGCCAGGCAGTCACAAGTCTAAAAGTGAGCAATAAAGACAAAGCCTCTTCTAGCTAAAAGAAAATAAATCTTGGTTGAAAGAATGAAAGAGAATTACGGGCATGTTACAAACTTGACAAGCACTAAGTATAAGTAACAGATTTAAAATGTTCTGTGATGAAGTTCTGATATGCCTTATCTAGTTATCTCCACTAAACTTATGGTGCAGACACTCGCCACATCTGTGTTCTGGTACGGTCTGTTTCTTTTCTTGTATTGTCCAATAGGCGCACACACGTGGTGCACGAGGAGAGAGTGCAAGCGCACTTCTGTGTAATTCTCTAGGTATTTCATAGCACTGGGGGAGATGGGATTTGAACAGGTGTTGGAGCTTTTCGTTACTAGTTGTATCATTTTCTTGGCCTTTACATCCGCAAGTGCTCAAGGTTTAGTACAAGTTTTCCTTTTAATGCAATGTTGCTGGGGAGGTTATGTGACATGTGGCTCATTTGCTTTCCGTATAATCCCCAGAAATGCTGGTGTCTTTCTTGCGAATATTCCGTGTCCTGGGTTTCCTACCGTGCAGCCGTGTAGGCAGATGAGGGCAATGTAAACTTCCTTGGACTGAGAGAATCACCTCCTGACTGATGGGAGTCTCAAAAGAGACTCCTGGTCAGTTTTTTAAAAAATATTTTTATATATACATTTTATTTATATATAAAATGTATATATATACCAGGACTCAGCCTGTGTAACACTATTAAACCCACTATTACCCTCCCCCCTCCCATCCTCCCTCCTGCATTCAAAAGTGTGTTCCCATTTAACTCTAATGCCCAATAGTATGTAGAGTGCACTACCAATATCCGCAATGAAATATTATGCTTTCTGGATAATTGTTTTTAATCAGTTATGTCATTTCTTATTAAAAATGTGTATATATAGCCCTTAAAAAGGATAGAGAAGGGAGGCAAAGGAAACTGCATTTCAGAGGTGTTGTGCTAGTTGCTTTCATCTTTTCTTCTTGTATTTAATCATCATGCTTAATATTTCCTTATAATTCACATTTAAAGAAAACAAAACTGAGGCTCGAAGAGATCTACTAATTTACACACACTGCATGCCTAGGAAGTAGAATCAAGGCATTTCTGATCTAGAGCCAGTGATCTTTCTACTTGAATTATATGCATCATTGCCATACTTTTTTTTTTTTTCTACTTTGTGCGGAGGCATCAGGATTTATTGACTATATCCAAGACTGACGAGCAGATTTTTAAAAAGAAAAAGCTGATGTTTAAATTCATGAACGTGTAAGTATTTGTTTTCAAATACACTGAGATAGTCTTTTTGTTCTTTCACCTAACCTTTCTTCCACATCTTAATTACACATTTTTTTTTATTGAGGCAACAAATTCCTTCCTTCTTAGGTCTGTGCCCGACAACAACCCAGAGCCCAGAACATAAACAAAGGCACATTTCGGAGCTCCTGCAGAGACCTATATCCAAGATCAGCAGATCCTCCAATTTGCTATTTCCTCCTCCTCCCCTCTCCCCAGATGGGGGCTTATGTAAACCTCCCTGAGGCAAGGCACGTAGGGTTTTAAGGGAGAGGACTGAAAACCCTGGTTGGTGTTGTTAGATGACTATAACGAACTAAGTGGGTAATAGTTAACATTTAGTAAGCTCATTTATGAGTACAAATATTAACAAATTAGTACCATCTACACAGTTTGACACCAACACTTTGGAATTCATGACATGTAAAAGGAGAGGAGATGACTCTGCCAGAGTATCTTTTCAACTTTTTAATATAACTGGGAAGCCTGAAGCCATTAAAGCATCTGTGAATTTCCCATATTTGCCTGGCTTTGGTCTTGAATGTCCACAAAGCTGGGTAGCTCATATAAAATTTAGAAAGGGCTTTGGTAGTACAGCTTTCCTTTTAATATCTGAAACTTGCTATAGAATGCACTGCTATTTCCAGAGTTTAGCATCATTAAAGCAAAAGCCATATAAATCCGACTTCTTATTTTCACATTGTAGAAATCTCTGTTAAGTGCCATGAACAAAGAAATGCACAGCACATGAGGACTTTTTCCTTTAACATGAAAAGCTCCCTTAACCAGGACGTCCAAAACCTTCCCAAAATGGACTTGTTTTCGGCTTGTTCATCTTTTCCACCTCCTGCCTTTTTTTCTCTTTTGAAAGTTTCATGGCCATTTTTGGTGACAGTTTATTATTTGAAGTCATCTTCCAAGAGCAGGAAAATTCTTTGTAAAAAGCATCTGAAATAAGCTTTATGTGCAAAACAAATGTATCACAGACGAGTAGAGACAGTTCCTAAGCAGACCGTTTTCTCAAAGTTTGCATGAAAGAGTGCTATTTGGAGCTTGGAATATATTTTTCACAGAAACATTATAAATGGTTGTTAAGTTCTAAGGTCAGTGTTTTGAGGCCACATGACCTATGAAGTAGCTTGGCTGTGGAACTGTATTATTTATACTGTTTGATGATACATCATTTAGGATACTATCAATATTATGGTAACATTACCTATTAGGACATTGGTTGCAGAGCTACTGGATAGCATTACAAGCATGATGGTATCACCCAGCTCCAGGCACAGTGAACTTCTCATTATTCCTCACGTGAGAATTAAGGACTGTGACATGGGCATATGAATTAGGATAGTATATGATTTTAATGATGATCATGGTTTGCTTCAGTGTCAGGTTGTGTGGTTTGGGGTAATGTTCCCCACTTCTCTTGTGTACATACTTAAGTAAGAGTCTCATAGCATCAACATTTGTTGTTGGCTCTGTGTTGTCATTTACAAGCCATGCGATCCTGGGGCAACAGCTGTCATGATGGGAAATATTGCTAGGGCATGGCCCATACTTTCCTTCTCTACCTTTACTGAAATTGCACTTTGCTTCTCTTGGGCTCCGTGTATCTCTCCTCATGCTCAGAGTTAGGGTCTAGTATTGTGCAGTACCCTGGGGAAACTAACTGTGGTTTAGGTGGTTCTAATATTCATATCAGTGGCCTCACTGGGCTGGAACTTGTACACACAAAGGGTATCCTGGTCCCTGCTGTTTCACCAACAATCAACGAATTTGCTGTCTGCCTATCCCTCCTTTTACATTTTCACTGTCATAAATCCTTGTGCTGCTATGAGTGAACATGCTGAAGGATGGACCTTTCTTCTCTTAGCATCCTTGTAGAGACATAGCTTGGTTCAGAGACTATACTTTGTCTCCCTTTCCTTACATGTAGGTTCTTAGAGGGAAAGACCTTGCTTTCCTCTATTTGCCATCTTCACCAGTTATACTCAAGACGGTGATGGGGATTTGAGGGCAAAAACAATGAAAAGAACCATAAATCCTTTGTTCAGTGGCTAAAGTCTATCACAATTTGATTAAAATATATAGCTGTATTAAATCAGTAAATCTCAGTTTCTGAGTAGGCCAAGGTTGAAATAGCCAGGTGAAAAAAAGCAAGATGCTGAGTCCTGCTCTGGGACACAGGGAATGGAGACTGATTTTACTTCAAGGGGGACAGTATGAGCCTCAGAGTTTGAGGAAGGAAGGGTAGGGGAAAGATATGAGTTTCTCAGCTGCTTTAGGTAAGTTCTCCAGAGGTCTCTTTTGAAGAGCCAAGACCTCTTACACTTGTCATGCCTCAGTTATTCTTAAAGCCTTTGGAATCTAGCATGCTGCCAAAGGAAATTTAGGGCTATTTTGCCAATCACAGAGATAATTTAGACAGAGAGGAGTAGAATAAGCATTTGTATTATGTACTTTTTAAACTGTGATCGTGAAATCATTTCAGTGGATAAAAATTAGCATTAAAAATGGAATAGAAAAAGGGGGACAGAATAAAATATATCAAAGTGAGTCACATTTGGTAAGGATTAGATTTACTTTGTGGACTTTTGTTTCAGTGATTTAGATGTGTATTCTGGATCATGAGGTAAAATGTATCTCTTACAGAGGGTCTTGGTCAAAAGTTTAAAAGCTATTGGTCTTTACTAATGGTTTATATAAGATGTATCAAATTAGTCATTTTTTACAGGGTTAGAGGAATAAGACAGATGGGTACAGATTATTGTCTCTCAGGTTCTATGCCTATAAGGAAGGCCAGCTTCCTCAGGGGGACAGAGGCTGGTAGATTTAGGACAAGTAATTAAATGTCTAAACTACCCATAGGCATATATGAGATAGGACACTTAGCCTATCATACTAAGTGATATGATACTCTTTCTGCAAATACCAAACTTTCTGTTAAATCAACAAGCAGCACTATTAAGTAATAAATCATTATACAAATAATACTTAATTAGAAAATATTTAAATCAATATACCGGTATAATCAGATACCTTCCCATTAAACTTCAATTATCCTTAAGCCTAATCCTAAATTTTTCTCACAAATCTAAGTAAAAGCTTTCAGTCTGAACTACTTTTTTTCTCCTCTGGGTCTCTCTGCCACTTTCATATTTAGCTTTCTTCTTTTTCTTAAAAATCTCTATGTTTTCCTCTTCTCCACGGCCTTTTGCTCCAATCAGAAGTGAGACAAAAATGGAAAATCCCTCATGACGGTTTTTTCCTAATCAAAAGTAATTTTCTTACATATAATTATTTCTTTTCTCTTAGCCCCCTTTGAAGCCTAAAGCTAGTATAAAAGCTAATTTGAAATTAGCATACAATCAGTGTTTTTATTAGGCTCTATAGACATTTTCTGCAGCTGTATAGCTTGGCCTAGGTCACTGATCCCTGACAGAAAATTGCTTATTTTTTAAAAGGCCCGAACACATATTTCTTTAGAACGTATAAAAATATTGCTCAAAGCACAATAAGGTGTTTAAGCAGAGATATGAATTGATTTCCTCATAGTTAGTGAACTTAAACTTTCTTTCCACCCTACATACCTTTCAAAGAAAATAGTAAATGATTCCAGAATCCATGCGTTTCAAAATTAATGGTAAAATACTTCATCGTGAATATATCCTGATCAAGCACAACCTTCTATTTTGACTCTCTATGGGGGAGGCATGTCAAAACAGAACTGGTATATAGGAAATGTCAGTGAATCAGACCAAGCTTTTTCTCTAGAAGATTCTCCTATCTTCTATCTGGGGAAAGTGTCTACAGTTTTTTAACGACTTAATTTTTAAGGAGTATTATATATAATTAAATGCACCAATCTTAACAGTTGATTCCTTTGAGTTGTGACAATCATATACACCTGTGTAGCTACCACTTAAAAAAATATATGAAGGATTTCCATCACCCAGAGTTCCCTTGGAGCCATTTCCAATCACTTTCCCGTCTACCACTCAGTGCAACTACTTACAGGTTTTTATCTCTATAGATTAGTTTTGCCTTTTTTTCTTGAAAGTCATCTTAATGGAATTGTACAGTATGTACCCATTGTGTCTAGTTTCCAAAGTTTTGGGGATTCATCATGTTATTGCATCTATCAATAGTTAATTTCTCTTCACTGATGAGCAGTGTTCTCCCATATGACTATACAACACTTTGACTTTTTCTATTGATGGTTTTGGTGATTATAAATAAGGATACTGTGAACATTCTTGTTCGTGTATTTTTGTGAACTTATCTTTTAATTTGGGGGTGGGATAAATACCTAATAGTAGAATTGTTGGGTCTTTAAGTAGATATTTCAACTTTATTAGAAACTGATCTGCAGCTTTTAATAAACTCTCAAAGGGATCCTTACATCCCCAAATTTTAAAAAAATATATTGCTTTCAGGGTATCTGTGCAGATGTTTTTGTTTATTTTAGAGTCGCTTCTCACTTCTCCTCCTTAGGCCTCAGTTACTTTAAAATGAGCGCCGGACTCTGTCTTGTGTCTATAATACATTAGGGTACTGATACATATTTAAATTAAATATTTTTCATAGATTCTTGGATAACAAGTTAATCACATAATAGAAAAATTTTACTGGAATATAAAGTTCATGAGGGCAGAAACATGGTTCTGTTCACTGCTATAACCCAAACACCTAGGATGTACCTGCACAGAGTAGGTGTTTAGTAAGTATGTGCCAACTAAATGAATGAATGAAGTATTAGCTATATGTTGGGAAGCACTCCAATCACTTTTATATACAGCGTTTCACTTAATTCTCACCCCCAATCTTTGAGTTAATTCCCCTTATTACTTTCTTTTAAAAATGAAGAAATTGGGCACAGAGAGGTTAGGTAATATGCCCTTCATCACATAGCAAATGAACTAGGATTTGAGTCCAGGTGGTGTCATTCCAAAGCCAACAATTACTACTATATATATAAATACTATATATAAAACAGGTAAACAATAAGGACCTACTGTATAGCACAGGGAACTATACTCAATATCTTGTAATAACATATAATGGAAAAGACTCTGAAAAAGGATATATATTATATATATACATATATATTATATATGTATAACTGAATCACTTTGCTGTACACTTGAAACTAACACACTATAGATTAACTATACCTCAATAAAAAAAAGAAATGATAAAAAATAAAAATAAAGACTTCTTTGTGTGTCTCTTGCTTTTTAAGTTTTGTTTCAAGAAGCTGAAACCTTTTTCTGTTTTTCTATTTTCTAATTGTATATATATATTTTTGAAGGAGAGATCCTGGAGAGGAAACTTTACTGTCTTAAGCCAGCAATTCTTTCATTTTTATTTTTACAACTGAATGATTTTCCTTCAAATTACATTCTGGTTCATTTCTATAATGGGAATTGTCTTCCCACTTCCTCTTTATTATAGATTAAAAAATGAAAAAACACACATACACAATTCTTGAATACTTTTGTTTTCTTTTAATGCATTTTGTCTCACATTAGGTAAGGCTGAAAGTTTAGTGTTTCTTATGTGGGTTAGAAAGAGCATTGACTCCGAAATGCATGATTGCTGTTATAAAGGCTGAGCAGTAGAGCCCTTCATGGTGTCTTACAGATTTTAGGACATTGATAGGATGCTATCATTTTCATAATTCTTAGCCATTCCTCATTAGTCAGTTTTAGGTAATGCAAGATTCTATCTCCTCAGTCTTTTCATGGACTACTGTGGTCCCCCCGGCTGCCAGGGAAGTTAAGAATGGGCTAGTTCATTCTAATGAACTGCTTTTGTCAACAGAGCCTGAATTTGCTTACTGTTTAAAAAAATCTTTCCTTGCTGTCTGCAAAACTTCCTCACAGCTGAATTATGTCTCTGCTTATCTTGATAGGAAAATCTAAATAAGTGGATTCTGATTAATATTTATCTCTCTGTAGTCAAATGAGGATGAAATAGGTCTCAAAATGGCACTTGTTAATGAAATTGCTCCCCAATTATTGTATCTGGAACAGAACCCCTTGCTAAGACATAATGACCTCAGATCTCTCCACTATATCATGTAGTGTTCAACAGCCTTCCCTGAATACTTTAGAGGCTGTTCCCTCTTACTGTAGGGAGCCAGAGATAAACAAGTTTAAGGCTGGAAAATGGTGACCAGAAATTTGTTCATAAGCCTAATAATCATAGCTACATTTTGCCACCGATGAAGGAAAATTCTCCATCAGAATTTTGTATGGTTTCACATCTTTTTTGGCAGCATGCTTTAACCATATATTAAATTATCTCTACCAAAAAAAAGTATCAGTCCTTCTCTTCTTAGCTCAGCCAAAAAGATAGCAGATCTGAAATTCTGCGAAATTAAGTCCATTTTCTTTGCCAAGGATGGGGAAGAAAAACAGCCCCCCAAATCATTAATATCTATTTTCCTAAGTGACAATTAAAGCCATCTTTCTTAAGCAACAATCTCAAATAAAAGTGCTATGACTCAAACATGTCATTTGTTATTGTTGCTTTTAATTCAGCCATTTTCTTTTTCCTATAGAATAGTTCCGAACATAAAACCAGGGCTGTTCATTTTACTTACTACTCTCAAACACCAAACATGATTACAATTCCTTGCCTATGATCTCTTGTAATTCTAGCTCATTCTGTGAAAGCAAAGAGTTGTTTTGGCATTTCACGTTTCTGCTGCTTCATCATCAAGGCCAAGCCCCTTAGCTGCAGCCTCTTAGCACATTCACAGCACATACATCTCAGAACAATAGTGTTTTCAGTGTCTTTTCAACAGAGGACTCTAATCTTGTGATTCTCAGATGCCATACCAAATTTAGGTTTTGCTGATACTTCCCTGATGTTCTAGGATTTAAAACACTTTCAAATGAAGTTTTGAAGCAAATGATGACAATGTGTTTTTATGCTCCTATAGCCCATCTCAGAGTTATTCCCAGACTCAAGATGGAATCCTAGCCCTGTATCAGATAGAAAAGAGTAAGCTATTCTAGTAATCAGAGTAGAACTGTTTTCAAGTATTTAGCATCATTCTGTGACCAGTAGGAAAACCACTAAGAAAGAAGTTAATGTGGATGTTTTAAAATAAAGGAATACAAATGTTTTTACTTGAATTTTTGAACGTGTTGTCTAATACACTGAATTTCTATGCAGGGAAATGAAGGAACTTGATGAGAGACTTTTGTCAGGATTAGCCTGGGGATAGAAAGGTAACCAAGGGCACTTTTCTCAGGTGACTGTCCCCTCAGGGAGAACACTGTTTAAGAACTGCTGAGAAACAGAGGCTGAGGTCTGAGCTGGGAGAAGTAAGACCATGGTTGACTCTATACATGCAAAATAAAGAGAATAATTCACCAAGTATTTCTCCCCCCACAAACTTTAAAGTACTTAAAAAACACTCCAACCTTTATATACTAGGGCATTTAAATTTGTATGTGTACATCCAGGGTGTATGTCTGCAATTATTTAAGTTTGTGGAATGTGAGGTGATATTTTCAGTAGCGTTGTTTGAAGTGCAAAAAAAAAGTAGTTTCAATACAAGTGTTTATATAGCAATTGAAAGGTAACAGGTGTTTTCCTATGCATTGTCTTTTTTATCCCTCCCATAAGACATTGCAGTAGGTCTGAATTATTATTCCCAATTTACAGTTAAGAACATTGAGTTTCAGTTGCCCAGAATTATGCAGCCAATAAAGGTGACACCAATGTCCTGACTTAAATCCACTCTTGGAGAGGTCATGCATTGAATCTCCTATCATAACTTCCATTTTCTTTATTCCTGCTTCCTATGTTCTTCATTTGAGAAATATTTTTCTTCCAAACACCTCCTAAAATTAATTGAAGACTTTAGACATTGCTCCCAAGGGGTTTGTGTATGTGTGTACAGGCTCCCACATCACATATATTCTGTAGTATTTGCTGCAGAGATAGGATAGTGTGATAGTGTGACAGCCAATTAGATTGCACACTATCTAATGTCAGGAAACATATATTCAAATTAAGATTTTGCCCTTTTTATGACATGAGAGAGAAGGCAGCTGGTCTGTCACAAGAACTGTCCAACTGAGCTTGCCAGACACTGGAGACTAACCCTGTAGTAGGGGCCAACTTGAATTGTAGAACTGGGGCATGAGGCCCAAGTCTGGTTTCAAGGATTTTCAGTTGGGCAAAATGAAGCACAGAGTAGTGGCTAAGCTAGGCTAAAATCATGTCCTGAGTTCAACCTGACAACATGGGTCACCTTGTAGGGATTCCTTTGATGGATGTGACGTGGCACAACTCTCAATTCTGGATTAATGCTAAGAGGGCAGGCTGTGGAGACAGCATGACTTGCTTTGTAGTCTATCTTGGATCACTCACTAGCTGTATGGCCTGGGAAAAGTTATCCTTTACAGCATCAGTTTTCATTTTAATAAGCTTAGGATTGATGTAAAGATTAAAGGATATAAGATATGCAAAGCTTTTAGAAGAGTGCCTAAAACAAGGTGCACACTCATCAGAAGTTCTCTATTATTATTATTATATTTATTTGGGGGATGCGTAACTGGCAAGAGCAGCAAAGAAACCAATAGGGGAGAAGTGTATGCATGAGGTAGGTGGGGCCCAAGCAGGCTTTGAATGCTGGGATTATCTGACGGACAAGGCAGACATCCAGTTTTGTGCACTGAGCCAACATTAGGGAACAAGGGAACAGATAAATTGGAAATACATTGATATCCAGGGTGAACCTAGGGGATGCCATTGAACAGACTCAGGGAACAATGTAGAAACTTAGTAAGTTGTGCTGGTCTGGGGTCCTGGGCTTGAGGGGTCTTGTGCTGGACCAGTTGCATGAAGAGCAGTCTGAGTCTGCATGATACCTGCAGGCTGTGGGTCTTACCTCCAGATTGGCCTGAGAATTGGGACAGGATAAAGTTGGGAGGCCTAACTGTGGGGTCTAAAGGGAAAAAACCTGGAGTCTGGGAGAAGAGCTGAAAATGAAGTGTTAAATTCTTTTCCATGGACTCTAATCACTTCAAGCACTCACAGGAGGAAGAAAAAATCAGTAAAGGTGGAAGTAGTTAACTGTAACTATGGTGGAACCAGAGCTGAGTCTTAGATGAACAAGATTTGTGTGATGAATAAGCAGAGGGAAAAGGGAAGAAAAAAGTGGTCAAAAGGTCTGAAACTAGGATGAAGGTGAGGTGTAGTCATAAGTCAGTGGCGGTCTCGTTCTGATGAATACAGAGTCGGGGGTGTGAGGGTCCATAGGTAGGAAAGACTGGATTAGAGAGGGTTTTATCTGTCCCGCACAGGAAAGTATATATGACAGGAAAGGCAAATCTAGTAAAAAATTGTTCTAAGCAGAGAAGTGAAACATAACACCCAAACTCAGAAATTGCACATAATGCATAAAAAAGTGCCCAAGGAAAATTAGCTTGAGAGATAGTAAGGGAATGAAAAAATCCTTTGCTGAACACATACCCTGGACCAATGCAACATGCATCATTTATTATGACAACTTGTGTTTATATGTTAATGTGAAAATTTTCCCAAAAAAGAAACTGAGGCTTAGAAGATAAAGCAACATGCCCAAGGTCATTGGAAAGAGACTGGAACAGATTTCAGATCTAGCTGTGCTTGATTCCAAAGCATGTTCCATTTTCCTGTACTGGACAGTGGTCCACAGTAGGGAAAGGATGTGGGGAGAAGCTAGAATGATCCAGGCAATCAGGGATGCAAGTCCAGATGAAAGGAGTGGCATGAGACAAACACAGCTTTCCAGTAAAAAGTATTTTTCCTTCTCTTCTTTTTCCAAGCATAGTGTTTGTCTCTTTCCTGCTGCCAATCCCATTCATCATGTACTCTAGACATTCTTATACCTGTCTGATACTTACTATTTTTACTTCTGCTGTGCTTTTCATGTTTGTATTCTGGGTGCTCTTTGCACAGTGTCTTAAAACAAATCATCAAAGGTTACTTGCTAAGTGGGATGAGTATACACTCCATGGAAAGCAAGCCAGGCAAGCTTTGAAAGCAGATCAACCTGATTTTATACCATAGATGATCAACTCCGTGGTTTTAGCCAATGCCCATAATTTTTTTTAGAATCTCAGCTTCCTCATCTATAAAAAATATTAGAGTAAAACATTATGCATAGGATTATGGGGAGGAAGGATGTCAAGTATAATACGTCAGACAAAGTTCCTGGATCCAATGGAAGAATCATAAATTTAGCTCTCTTCTTTCTTCCTTTCAATGAATTGAACTATTAAACATTTCAGAGAGTGTCTTATAGAAGAATGGAAGTACATGAATAAAGAAAACTTAAGTGAATTAATAAAAGTGCAAGTAAGTAAGGAGAGTAGTTTGATTGATGATCATTCTACAAATCATGGTTAATGATGCTTTGTCCCCAAAGTTATATATATTAGTCTTTAGACAAAGCCTCAGTTCATAACCTGTACATTCATCAAACCAGAAGTAGGCAAACGGATTGTACTCAAAAGTCAATAGACTGAATAAAATCACTTCTTAAGTAACATTTTCTATTTGTTATTGGCCCATTTGGACCTCAGGGATAACTTATCAACTAACTTTTACAGTGATGAGAATGAGAGATAATATAATGGATGAGAGAATCAAGATGAAAAATTATTTCAATAGGCTCAAACAATGGACAAAAACTAACAAGATAAAATTTCACAGGAGCCAAAGTTGAGAACTGCGTCTAGGTTAGGTTCAGAGAGAGAAGAGACATGTCTAGAAAATAACTCGTTTGAAATCTATCTTGGAATTTTAGTTGACCAGCGCTAAATGAGCTTAAATGTGAAGTGATTTTGAAAAATAATTAGAACTTGACATATAGGGGCTAAGAAAAGGAATTGCGGGCAATGGGAAATTGTAAAAAAGTTTGCACTATTTTTTCTACTAGTATTCATTTACCATCATCCAGTTGAGCTCCTATACCAATCAAGTCTTTCCTTTTGATGTTTATCAGTGTTCCCAAAGTCTTTGGGAGAGATGTGTTTTCCATCAGTCCCTGGGCCAAAATTTGGTCTCTTTGTTATGTTTTGGTTAATATGCTTCTTCAGCAGCCCAATGAGGGCATAGAAGTTTGGGCTGTGAGATGCATGTGGTTTAATGTGTACATTTGTATGTGTGCATATCTAGGAGAGCTGGATAGTGTTTAGGTCCCAAGCATGGAAAAAAAAATTTTTTTTTTCCCAAATGAGATTCTCCAAATGTTCCAATCAACTCTTAGCTCTGATATCTTCCCATTCATTCAAGTCCATGAGTATCTATAGCCCTTTGGGGATTCTCATGTGCTCCACACTGGAGCATGGGAGTACAGCTGTGGATGTTTGCTATGGCCATGGTCACTGGTTGTTCTCCTTGTTAGGTAAGCAGTGCTAAGCTCTATGTACACAATTGTGATTGCAACAACAATCACTACCTATTTTGGTGCTCAACATGAGTCACCTTCTAATAACTAGCTCTTTACCCTACTCAGTAACATGCTGCCATCTAGAGTCTTGTGTTCGGCCAAGGAATGTCTACTGGTTGGCCATAACTACTTATCCCCATCACCCCAGTCCATGGATCTGTGGCTTCCAAAGTCAAAAACACAAACAAACAAAACCACACAACCTGCCTTTTGTCTTTTTCAGTGTTCAGTAGAGAATTGTTTGGATTTTGTGAAACTCATTGATTCTTCCTTCTCTTGGGTGCCACACCTTGTGGTGAGGGAAAGAAAGTCTTAGTGTTACAGACCTTTTCTTTTCTGCTGATGAGACTATTTAGATTTTTGAGGATGCTGGTTGGAAAAGGTAATATTGATGTTTAATTAAGGTAATTAATAGTAAAGTTTGCCTTTTGGATTTGTGTATGTATTTGTGGAGAGGGTGGGGATTCAGAGTAGCAACAAACTTCATGAATGGTACCAGTGTAATCTGGTTCTGCAGATTTGCTTCCAGTACCAGAGTACCTTCCATACCCTTAAAACTCATGCACTTTAATGGTGAAACAGGCAAGAGTGAGAGTGATCTTTGTTCTTGGATACATGAAATTATCTTCAGCTACTATGTTAGGTCCACTAGTGATACAAGCAGATTTCCTTGAGGACATCTTCCATGCTTTGTCAATAGATATCCTTTATCCATTTGTAATCCTAAAACACCAGGTTAAGTAAACTTAGATGAATCAGTGGACATGTTTGCGTATTAATTTTTTTACTGAATTCACTCTTGCTAAATCACAGGTGGACTATTTCCTTCCAGAGGATAATGACAAAAGGGCGATCAAGATGATGGAATGAGTTGAAGGCCAAGCCCTCTGAGGAATATTTGTATGAATTGAGGACATTTCGCTGTAGAAGCAAAGAAGTGAAGACAGAGTAGACAGGATGATTATTTTTATATACTGGAAGGGATGATGTGTAGAGTGGATTTCTGTTCAACTTTAGAGGGCAGGACTCAGACCCAGAAGTAGAATTTCTAGTAAGGCAGATTAAGTAACAAGTTTGAAATAGCTAGAGCTCTTAAAAAATGAATTCAGATGCCCTTGTGAAACAGTGGATTCTCCATCATTGAAATGGTGTAAACTGAAGCTCATAGTTATCTGACAGGAATTTGATAGTAGTGAGACAACTAGATGCATTATGGAGGTTTCTTTCTATTTAAAGCCTCTATAATTCCATGCATCTAGACCTAAGGATGTTTGTTCCAGTATTTCTGTCTCTCACACCTTTTTAGAAGGTTTGCTCCTCCCTCAACTAATTTTGACATTTATCTCCAACATATGCATTTCTGCATTCGATGATATGAATAATTTAAGTGAGTAGGCTGAATGGCCAGTGTTGCACTCTGCAAGTACCTGTCTCTTCACCTTGAAAGAAATGCAGCATCACTTGCAGCAATTACTGTATGACTGTAATTTTTTCCTGGTTTGGAGGATGCTGAATAAGAAAAAAAGGCATTAGAGATGGGAAGTGACACTAAAGTTGTTTATATTTGTTGATTCATGGATCTAGACTTATGTATGTTTGCAATTATAATCTATTAATTAGAAAAAAATCATCATTTTAAAATGTTTTATTATTCCGGTCACTTTGATTATTCTTAGTTACATGGAACCAAAAGTTACCAGGGTGAAGCACAGGAGCCATTCTTAACTTGATTGGTATTGGAATAGGACATTCTGAAGATGTTTTTATTTTCAGTTTGAGTGATACTTTAGTCTTAATTTAGAATTGATCAGTAGGAATAAAATATCCCCAATCCATCTATTAAGATACTACTATGCTCAGCTTTTGAAAACTTACATTGAACTTAGCAAGAATTATAACAGGGTTTTCTATTTTCCTTTTTACTTAAATAAAATTTCATTTAAGAGGATGGAAAGAAAGTGAATCTTCCATTCAATACTATGTTAAAGGTAAATAAGAAAATCTGGAGAAGACAGAGTTGAAAATTCACTCACTAATTTTTGAAAACATGAAAGAGAATATCATAATTGTTATAACCTAAAGGTATTTCCCAACACTTATGGCATAAAATTTATGTAGATATTAAAGAATCTTCAGATTGTAGGAAAGTATCTGATACTTTGTAGGCACTCAATACATTTGGTTAAATGTTGAATAAATAAACTCAACATTATTACAGTTGAATTTCAAATTCTTTAGGAAATTTTCACCATTCTTGAAAACTTTAGGGTGACACTCTTTAACTTGGAAATCAGAAAACAGGCACAGTAGATTATAAGACAAAAGTGTAATATTCAAATCATCACAGTAATTAGATTCATTAACTGTAATTAGAGAGTTGGGAGACAACCTTCATGGATTAATCTGCTACAGTTCAGGGAATTGCAATTATTCATGGCTTTAGAGTTAGATTTTATATAAATAAATGTATTGTAATATTGTGGAATTTGTACTATCACATAAAATATGAGAACTTATAGTCTTGTTTTTCTATAGTCTCCTTCATTTTTTCTCTATTCAAATAACCTAGATGGATATTATATACTATGGTAGTCAATATTCCATATACGATGCCTATGTATTTATATATATTATTTGAATGGAATCTAAAACCAATAGGTGGTCTGCCACATCTATACTAAGATAATTATTGTTTAGAAGAAACAGAATATTGTTTTTTGTACTCTGAAATTAGAAATCCATTAAGTAATAAATACTGATCTCTAGTCCAAACCTAGCTCTGACATCTGCAGTGTTTGAGCTGAGTGGGTAAGACAGTACAACTCTCAGAATGTGCAGTTGGCAAAATGCCCTGGCCAAATTCAGAAAACATGTACAACTCAAGGAAATAAATATGCAGAATTCTAGAAAACTGAACAGAATTGCAAACCTAAACTCACAGGGATAATATGATCTTGTTTTCAGAAACCATTTGGCCAATTATGTGCATTTACTTGTGGGACTGACTACAACCTAGGGAATTTTCTAGTGTCAAAGCTTAAGTCTAGGTACTAGAGGACAGAAAACATTTCAAAGAAAGGGGAACAAATACAGAAAATAGTCTTTTATACACAGACACCACAATATACTGAGGTTTGAAACATTACAGTATTCTCTTATTTCCTTGTATTTTTATTTGTTAGTCTCGGATACTCAGGGAAAATATACTTATAGTAGTTAATTTTGATTAATAGATTAATGGACTGTAGATTGAGGAGAAGAAAAAAATACTTTTCATCTTTGGGATGTCCATTCTGAACTACAAACAAATGTATTTCTTTTCATCATTAATGTATATCCTTTGCTACTCTTCCCTAGAGCTTTACATTTAGAATAGTTTGAAACACAATTTAATTAAAAAAATATCTGTGCCATTGCAGTGGAAATGATACATAAAGGTTTTCAGGACATACTCAAAGTAAGTAGGAGAGAAAAAGAGCAAGAGAAGGAGAACCAAGCAGCAGTTTGTTTTCTCCTGTGTATTGATTTGAGGGTCTTGGGGGAGGGTTGGGGAAAAGAGTGAAGTTACACTAACATTATGGGCTGGAAATGCTGCCACATATCCACTGAGAGAAAAATGCCTTACAAATATTTTTCAAATGATTTAGAGCTGGCTAAATCCAATGCATGTTTTTACCATGAATTTTCCATTTAAAATGTTTTTAAAAAATAATAGATTTTTAAAGGGAAAATCTAATCCATATGTTACTGATTCATTCACACTTATCATATTGTTTTGTGTGAGCAAGTTGGTGTCCAAAAACTTTTAGTTTTTTCAACCAGGAAGTCACATTTTTACAGCACCAAAAAGGGCCTTGAACCTGAAAAGTCTCAAATTTCATTTTAAACTCAGAACCCAAAGAATTTGAGTGGGTTCTAAAGCAGGCAATGTGCCTTCACCCTAGTTAACATATTGATGGAGTGATATATTCACGAGCATATGGGTTAGCAGTGGAGCTGTTAATTCTGTTTTGATATTGGTGTTAGATATATTCAGTTTGACTTCCTAGTTTGTTTGCCATGAGGAAACAATTAGCCACTTGTTTTATTATTTAAAAAATTTTATATATTGACCCATATCCTTAAATATACAATAAGTGTTATCAAATATGTAACAAAGCTGGTGTATGGAAAATGCATAATTTCCTCTAAGGGTTATTTGCTAATATGGAACACAGGCCTCTAAAATGTGATGAAAGGAAGGACTGTGGAACAATGGGTCATGATGGCTAATTTTATGGGGAACACATGCATACAATATAATTTAAAACACATGCTACGGCAGTTATAGTAAAAGGCTCAGAGAATTAGAATGGAATTCTGCTTCATAAAAAAAAACAGTTCCTTCTTTCTCCTGACAACACTGCATTTCTCCTCTAGGAAAAAGATCCCATTCACTAATGCTTTAACAATTGCAAGGCCCACCCACAAGCCTCACATCTTTTCTCTCAAATCTCCTCCTCCAGGTATGGCCCATCTACTGTGGTTGACCATTCAGAGATGTGATTTGAAATTGAAAACAAACAGTCCAATATGTACCTGGAATCCTTCTAACGCAATATTTATTAACTATTTTTCAAAACTAAAATATTCTATTATTTATTTTATCTCTGTCTTACACAACGTGCTATATTCTATTAATACAGGAAGTTTAAGAGAGAGGAACGGGTCATTCTGTCCGTTCCTGTTCCTAGGCAGAAGGTTTAGGTTTAAGGTGAAAACCTAAAGCAATAATATACTGTTGAGTATATTATTCTGAATATCTTCAAGGGTGGCCAGACAATAAACTTATCTGAGTAATTGGTTGCAATCATTTAATCACAGATTTTTAATTCATGCCCCTCCTCCAATAGAAAAGAAAGCAAAGAAAAAAATATCTCTCTTTTCATGATTTCAGCTTATTTTCTCTCCCTTTTTTTCAATTCTCTATGAAGATGAAGAAAAATTTGTTAGTAACGTCATCATAATTCATCATATCCTAGAATATAAATGTCAATTAATCATTAAAATTCAAAAAAGCTTTTGAAAGTTTGTTAACATGATTTATAGAAAAATTTTTGAGAAAGTATAATTTCATATACTCATCTTAGTCTTTCTCTTATAGATAACCTATTCCAGTTTATTTCACCTTTTACATATTTTATTTCTTTAAGAACTCAACAATAAATAGCTGGGTACATTGCTTTTAATCCACAGCCTCCAAACTAGAACAGTTGTTAAGATAAAGGTTTGACTGATATTTAAAATGTATATTATGGTTCATAAAATGGGATCTGTCTTTTGTTAGAATTAATCAGATTGTACCAGGAAATGCCTGTCTAGCTGGGCTGGTTTTTCCAGTTTTTGATTCTCATCCATCTGGTCTACCTTGTTGGTAGCTTTCTGAACAATATGTCGCTATGACCCACTCCCTCTCCATGAAGTAGATTCGTGCTTACACGCTGCATTTTAATATTGTTCCTGAAATTTCAGGGCTTTAATTCTGACCAGGCTTTTTTTGGGTAGATGTTAAAGACATTAAATTTTCCTATTCTGTTTATCAACTTTGTAATTTTATGGACCTATTACTATTGTTTTAGGAATGTTTTCTTAACATAGAGTATTTGCAATAAGAGAGTAAAAACTATATGGCTAAAATTTTTGGTGTATTTATCTTCAAGTTTCCTTCTATGTATATATATATATATATATATATATTGAAGTGATCAATTTTGTTGTGGACTTCTTTAATTTAACATATCAATGTATTTGTTTTCCCACGTCACTAAAATAGTTTAAAAAACATCATTTTTAATGATAGTATAACATTTCATTTACTTAAAATTCCTTTATTGTTGAAATCTTCATTTCCTTCAAATTTTTTCACTTGTGGAATTATAGGACCAAAGCATGAAGCTCTTTCATTCTCCTTTATATTGACACATTCCTTTCACAAAATGTTGCCCAATTTATTCTTCCACATAATGTATAGTAGAGGTTAGCTTGTCACACCCTCACCAGCATTTAGTGATAATATTTTTCATATTTTCTATTTACTGTCCTTCTGTATATTTGTTCAATTACTGGTGAGCTAGAATAACTTTTCAAGTACTTATTGGTCATTTGAATTATCTTGGAATTTTGGATCTGTATCCTTTAAAAATTTTCTGATTTATGCTTTCATGTTTTTCTTGATTTATTTGTTGATTATATGTATGTATGTATGTGTGTGTGTATGTATTCTATATTGATACTATGCAAATGTATTTATATATTCAATCTTTCCAAGTGTTTTTAATGGTATTGAAAAATAATCTGACATAACTTTTTACACAGTGAAGTTCATCATCATTTTCCTTTGTGAGTGCTTCCGCTGGTTTCATGTTTAATAAGTCCTTTCTCAGGAGTTCTTTACTTCACTGGAAAACTTATTATGCTTGTCACTGCTTTTCTAGGCTGGATGCACCCAAGACAAAGAACACTGGTTTACTTACTTGTGCATTCTTAATACTCACTGACCAGCAGAATGCCTGGAAAAATATGAATGTCTAATGACATATTTGTTAAAAATCCAGAAACAATGCTACTGTATTTTCCTCTAGTTTTTGAAAACTGGGTAGGACTTCATTTAAGAATTAAATAGGGTCTTTCGAAAGCCATGGTAAACAGAGGGAAGGTAATAGGTAGAGGTTTGTCAAAATTCTGTTGTATAAGTAAGGAAAACATAAATTAAATGGTAGAAAAATTAGAGTAAATGTAATTTGAGTAAATAGTTCTTACACTTCTCTGGATTTTAATGTAATTAATTACAATGATTTAAAAACTGGAATATATTTACAATACATAGATTTTTCTTAGGGTAACTTGCTGTGATAGGCAGAATTCTGAGATGACCTCCAAGACCCATCCCCTTTCTCCTTCCTCCTGCCAGGTGTCCGTGCCCTGTATAATTCCCCTCTCTTCAGTGTCAGAGAGATGTAGGATATGATAGCTGTCATTTTCATGATTACGCTACATTATATGGCAAAGGTAAAGGAATTTGACAGATGAAATCAAGGTCCCTAATCAGTTTAAAAGAAGGCTTAGACCCTCCCTGAGTTCAGATACTCCATTTCCTCTTGGCTTTGGAGAAATAAGCCACCATGAGTTCTATAGCTCCTGGGAAATGAATTCTGCCAATCATGTCAGCTTGGAAGAGGATCCTGAGCCTCAGATGGGAATGTATTCCTGACCAACACCTGAATTGCAGCCTTGTGAGATCCTGAACAGAGGACCCAGTTAAGCCAGGCTCAGACTCCTGACCCCCTGGAAACTGTGGGGTAAGGTGCTACTTTTTGTGGTAAGTTGTTCTGCAGCAACAGGAAATGAATACACTTAGAAGTATCTATCAAATACATTATAAATTTTGTAAACACTTTTATGCAAGAGTTTGACCTTTAGTATAACCTAAGAAATAATTATGATTTCTAGTTAACCATGAGGATGTTCAAGTGTTTGTAAAAGTGAAAAACTAGAAATTTAATATTCAATAGAAGCACAATAGTTAAACATTGGACTCTAGAGATAGAGATGGTGAATTGACACATGTATTTATTGCCTCTTCTTCCCCAGGTTTCACTGAGGATAATAAATGAACTCTATTAAAGAAAATAGAATATGAAATGTCATTAGAAAATGACTGCAAAACAGTTTTGGAAAGTAGATAACAGTAAAATATGTTCACAGACTTAACCAAGAAGGGAAAAAGTGTCAATGTACTAGGTTCTGAAGGGCCCTGGCTTTCCTAATAACTGCTCTGGATGCTACAAGTGAAGGAGCAAAACCTTCAAAATTTGGACAAAAGATATTTTCTATATGAAATTCTATATTCAACCAAAATAAATATAAAGGCAAAATAAACAGCTTGGACATCTAAATATCCAGATGCACTTTTAAAGTTAGCTATTGGAAAATGTGCTAGAGCAAACTGAAGGAGTTAATAAAGGAGGAACAAATTATAGTATCTAGGGAAGAGTGGACTCCAGGAGAGAGGTGAGCAGTACTGCCAGGGTGTCAACATTACATGTGGCACAGAGAGAAATCAGCAGACAGAAACCCAAGAATGGAGGGATTCAGAAGCAAAGCCTTTAGGGAGAAAAATGAATGAAGCTTGTTAGGAAAGATATGATGGATCATTTGGAAAAAAGAAAATATATATGTATAGCATTATGTAAGTAATTAATTAATTATATAGGGACTTGATTATATAAATTATGTAAAATCCATACCATGGAATACTATACAATCATTAAGAAGAATGAGAACAAATCTACTTGTATTTCCATACAAATAGTGAAATTTTTTGTTCTAGTTCTGTAAAAAATGTCAGTAGTAGTTTGATAGGGATTGCATTAAATCTGTAGATTGATTTGGGTAGTATAGTCATTTTCACAATGTTGATTCGTCCAATCCAAGAACATGGTTTATCTCTCCATCTATTTGTATCATCTTTAGTTTCTTTCATCAGTGTCCTATAATTTTCTGCATACAGGTCTTTTGTCTCCTTAGGTAGGTTTATTCCTAGATATTTTATTCTTTTTGTCGCAATGGTAAATGGGAGTGTTTTCTTAATTTCACTTTCAGATTTTTCATCATTAGTGTATAGGAATGCCAGAGATTTCTGTGCATTAATTTTGTATCCTGCTACTTTACCAAATTCATTGATTAGCTCTAGTAGTTTTCTGGTAGCATCTTTAGGATTCTTTATGTATAGTATCATGTCATCTGCAAACAGTGACAGCTTTACTTCTTCTTTTCCAATTTGGATCCCTTTTATTTCTTTTTCTTCTCTGATTGCTGTGGCTAAAACTTCCAAAACTAAGTTGAATAATAGTGGTGAGAGTGGGCAACGTTGTCTTGTTCCTGATCTTAGTGGAAATGGTTTCAGTTTTTCACCATCCAGGACAGTGTTGGCTGTGGGTTTGTCGTATATGGCCTTTATTATGTTGGGGAAAGTTCCATCTATGCCTACTTTCTGCAGGGTTTTTATCATAAATGGGTGTTGAATTTTGTCGAAAGCTTTCTCTGCATCTATTGAGATGATCATATGGTTTTTCTCCTTCAGTTTGTTAATATGGTGTATCACATTGATTGATTTGCGTATATTGAAGAATCCTTGCATTCCTGGAATAAACCCCACTTGATCATGGTGTATGATCCTTTTAATGTGCTGTTGGATTCTGTTTGCTGGTATTTTGTTGAGGAGTTTTGCATCTATGTTCGTCAGTGATGTTGGCCTGTAGTTTCTTTCTTTCGGACATCTTTGTCTGGTTTTGGTATCAGAGTGATGGTGGCCTCATAGAATGAGTTTGGGAGTGTTCCTCCCTCTGCTATATTTTGGAAGAGTTTGAGAAGGATAGGTGTTAGCTCTTCTCTAAATGTTTGATAGAAGTTGCTTGTGAAGCCATCTGGTCCTGGGCTTTTGTTTGTTGGAAGATTTTTAATCACAGTCTCAATTTCAGTGCTTGTGATTGGTCTGTTCATATTTACTATTTCTTCCTGGTTCAGTCTCGGTAGGTTGTACATTTGTAAGAATTTGTCCATTTCTTCCAGGTTGTCCATTTTATTGGCATAGAGTTGCTTGTAGTAATTGCTCATGATCCTTTGTATTTCTGCAGTGTCACTTGTTACTTCTCATTTTTCATTTCTAATTCTATTGATTTGAGTCTTCTCCCCTTTTTTCTTGATGAGTCTGGCTAGTGGTTTATCAATTTTGTTTATCTTCTCAAAGAACCAGCTTTTAGTTTTATTGATCTTTGCTATCTTTTCCTTCATTTCTTCTTCATTTATTTCTGAGCTGATCTTTATGATTTCTTTCCTTCTGCTAACTTTGGGGGTTTTTTGTTCTTCTTTCTCTAATTTCTTTAGGTGCAAGGTTAGGTTGTTTATTTGAGATGTTTCCTGTTTCTTAAGGTGGGATTGTATTGCTATAAACTTCCCTCTTAGTACTGCTTTTGCTGCATTCCATAGGTTTTGGGTCATCGTGTCTCCATTGTCATTTGTTTCTAGGTATTTTTTGACTTATTCAGTGATCACTTGGTTATTATATAGTGTATTGTTTAGCCTCCATGTGTTTGTATTTTTTACAGATCTTTTCCTGTAATTGATATTTAGTCTCATAGCGTTGTGGTCGGAAAAGATACTTGATACGATTTCAATTTTCTTAAATTTACCAAGGCTTGATTTGGGACCCAAGATATGAGATCTGTCTTGGAGAATGTTCCATGAGCACTTGAGAAGATTTTGTAGTCTGTTGTTTTTGGATGGAATGTCCTATAAATATCAATTAAGTCCACCTTGTTTAATGTATCATTTAAAGCTTGTGTTTCCTTATTTATTTTCATTTTGTATGACCTGTCCGTTGGTGAAAGTTGGGTGTTAAAGTCCCCTACTATGATTGTGTTACTGTCAATTTCCCCTTTTATGGCTGTTAGTATTTGCCTTATGTATTGAGGTGCTCCTATGTGGGGTGCATAAATATTTACAATTGTTATATCTTCTTCTTGGATCGATCCCTTAATCATTATGTAGTGTCCTTCTTTGTCTCTTGTAATAGTCTTCATTTTAAAGTCTATTTTGTCTGATATGAGGATTGCTACTCCAGCTTTCTTTTGGTTTCCATTTGCATAGAATATCTTTTTCCATCCCCTCACTTTCAGTCTGTATGTGTCACTAGGTCTGAAGTGGGTCTCCTATAGACAGCATATATATGGGTCTTGTTTTTGTATCCATTCAGCGACTCTGTGTCTTTTGGTGGGAGCATTTAAGCCATTTACATTTAAGGTAATTATCAATATGTATGCTCCTATTTCCATTTTCTTAATTGCTTTGGGTTTGTTATTGTAGGTCTTTTCCTTCTCTTGTGTTTCCTTCCTAGAAAAGTTCCTTTAGCATTTGTTGTAAAGCTGGTTGGGTGGTGCTGAACTCTCTCAGCTTTTGCTTGTCTGTAAAGGTTTTAATTTCTCCATCAAATCTGAATGAGATCCTTGCTGGATAGAGTAATCTTGGTTGTAGGTTTTTCTCCTTCATCACTTTAAATATGTCCTGCCACTCCCTTCTGGCTTGCAGTGTTTCTGCTGAAAGATCAGCTGTTAACCTTAGGGGGATTCCCTTGTGTGTTATTTGTTGTTTTTCCCTTGCTGCTTTTAAAATGTTTTCTTTGTATTTAATTTTTGATAGTTTGATTAATATGTGTCCTGGTGTGTTTCTCCTTGGATTTATCCTGTATGGGACTCTCTGTGCTTCCTGGACTTGATTAACTATTTCCTTTCCCATATTAGGGATATTTTCAACTATAATCTCTTCAAATATTTTCTCAGTCCCTTTCTTTTTCTCTTCTTCTTCTGGGACCCCTATAATTCGATTGTTGGTGCTTTTAATGTTGTCCCAGAGGCCTCTGAGACTGTCCTCAGTTCTTTTCATTCTTTTTTCTTTATTCTGCTCTGCAGTAGTTATTTCCACTATTTTATCTTCCAGGTCACTTATCCATTCTTCTGCCTCAGTTGTTCTGCTATTGATCCCTTCTAGAGAATTTTAAATTTCCTTTATTGTGTTGTTCATCATTGTTTGTTTGCTCTTTAGTTCTTCTGGGTCCTTGTTAAATGTTTCTTGCATTTTCTCTATTTCCAAGATTTTGGATTATCTTTACTATCATTATTCTGAATTCTTTTTCAGGTAGACTGCCTATTTCCTCTTCATTTATTAGGTCTGGTGGGTTTTTACCTTGCTCCTTCATCTGCTGTGTGTTTTTCTGTCTTCTCATTTTGCTTAACTTACTATGTTTAGGGTCTCCTTTCCACAGGCTGCAGGTTCATGGTTCCCGTTGTCTGTCCCCAGTGGCTACGGTTGGTACAGTGGGTTGTGTAGGCTTCCTGGTGGAGGGGACTAGTGCCTGTGCTCTGGTGAATGAGGCTAGATCTTGTCTCTCTGGTGGGCAGGTCCACCTCTGGTGGTGTGTTTTGGGGTGTCTGTGGCCTTAGTATGATTTTAGGCAGCCACTCTGCTAATGGGTGGGGTTGTGTTCCTGTCTTGCTAGTTATTTGGCATAGGGTGTCAAGCACTGTAGCTTGCTGGTTGTTGAGTGAAGCTGGCTCTTGGTGTTGAGATGGAGATCTCTGGGAGATTTTCGCTGTTTGATATTATGTGGAGCTGGGAGGTCTCTTGTGGACCAGTGTCCTGAATGTGGCTCTCCCACCTCAGTGGTACAGCCCTGACACCTGGCTGGAGCATCAAGAGCCTGTCCTCTACATGGCTCAGAATAAAAGGGAGAAAAAATAGAAAGAAAGAGGATAAAATAAAATAAAGTAAAATAAAATAAAATAAAGTTATTAAAATAAAAAATAATTATTAAGAAAAAACAATTAAAAAAAACAAAAACAAAAACAAAAAAACTGAATGGATATAACCCTAGGAAAAATGGTGGAAGCAAAGCTATACAGACAAAATCTCACACAGAAGCATACACATACACACTCACAAAAAGAGGAAAAGGGGAAAAAATCATAAATCTTGCTCTCAAAGTCCACCTCCTCAATTTGGGATGATTTGTTGTCTATTCATGTATTCCACAGATGCAGGGTACATCAAGTTGATTGTGGAGCTTTAATCCGCTGCTCCTGAGACTGCTGGGAGAGATTTCCCTTTCTCTTCTTTGTTCTCAGAGCTCCCGGGTCTCAGCTTTGGATTTGGCCCCGCCTCTGCGTGTAGGTCGCCGGAGGGCGTCTGTTCTTCGCTCAGACAGGGCGGGGTTAAAGGAGCAGCTGATTCGGGGGTTCTGGCTCACTCAGGCCAGGGGGGAGGGAGGGGTACGGATGCGGGGCGAGCCTGCGGCGGCAGAGGCCGGCATGACGTTGCACTAGCCTGAGGCGCACCATGCGTTCTCCCGGGGAAGTTGTCCCTGCATCACAGGACCCTGGCAGTGGCGGGCTGCACAGGCTCCGGGGAGGGGAGGTGTGGATAGTGACCTGTGCTTGCACACAGGCTTCTTGGTGGCTGCAGCAGCGGCCTTAGCATCTCATGCCTGTCTCTGGGGTCTGCGCTGTTAGCTGCGGCTCACGCTCGTCTCTGGAGCTCCTTTAAGCGGCACTCTTAATCCCCTCTCCTTGCGCAACAGGAAACAAAGAGGGAATAAAAAGTCTCTTGCCTCTTTGGCAGCTCCAGACTTTTTCCCGGACTCCCTCCCGGCTGGCTGTGATGCATTAGCCCCCTTCAGGCTGTGTTCACGCCGCCAACCCCAGTCCTCTCTCGGGTATCCGACCTCCGAAGCCCGAGCCTCAGCTCCCAGACCCCGCCTTCCCTGGTGGGTGAGCAGACGAGCCTCTCGGGCTGGTGAGTGCCATTCGACACCGATCCTCTGAGCGGGAATCTCTCTGTTTTTCCTTGCGCACCCCTGTTGCTGCGCTCTCCTCTGCGGCCCTGAAGCTCCCCCCCTCTGCCACCCACTGTCTCCGCCCGTGAAGGGGCTTCTAGTGTGTGGAAACCTTTCCTCCTTCACAGCTCTCTCCCACCGGTGAAGGTCCCGTCCTTATTCTTTGTCTCTGTTTTTCTTTTGCCCTACCCAGGTATGTGGGGAGTTTCTTGCCTTTTGGGAGGTCTGAGGTCTTCTGCCAGCATTCAGTAGGTGTTCTGTAGGAGTTTTTCCACATATAGATGTATTTCTGATGTATCTGTGGGGAGGAAAGTGATCTCCACGTCTTATGTCTTCTGCCATCCTGAAGCCTCTCCCCTACTTGTATTGATGTGGAACAATCTCCAGAATATATTATTGAATGAGAAGGCAAAGTAAGGGACAGTATACATAGTATGATTCCATTAATGTTTTTTAAAAGATGGATATACAGATTTCTATAGTTAGCGTCTACATAAATAGACTAATTCTGGAGGGGTATATAGTAATCTGGTAATGGTTGCTGTGGTGAGAAAAATGGAGAACTGAGGAAAGAGCTCAATGAACTGACAAAAATGTTGAAACACAAAGCCAATTAATAACCATGAAAAAATATACATCCATTAAAATGATGCAATGAGAAACTATACAATAATATGGAATATGTTCTCTATAGATTATAAGTCAAAATCATATAACAAAATAAAATACCTTGACATTCAAGTTTTTTTAATTTAATTTTATTATTAATATTTTTATACAGCATATTCTTATTAGTTAACTATTTTATACATATTAGTGTATATATATCAATCCCAATCTTCCAGTTCATCCCCCCCAACGCTCTCCCCCCTTTGTGTCCATAAGTTTGTTCTCTACATCTGTGTTTCTATTTCTGCCTTGCAAACCTGTTCAACTGTACCATTTTCCTAGATTCCACATATATGAGTTAATATACGATATTTGTTTTTCTTTTTCTGACTTACTTCACTCTGGACTTACTTCACTCTGTATGACGGTCTCTAGGTCCATCTATGTCTCTACAAATGACCTAATTTCGTTCCTTTTTATGGCTGAGTAATATTCCATTGTATATATGTACCATATCTGCTTTATCCATTCCTCTGTCGATGGGCATTTAGGCTGCTTCCATGTCCTGGCTATTGTAAATAGAGCTTCAATGAACATTGGGGTGCATGTGTCTTTTTGAATTATGGTTTTCTCTGAGTATATGCCCAGTCAAGTTTTTTTAATTCAAGTTTTATAAATATAGTCACATATAGAAATAATAGGGAGATATATACACAAAAATAATAACAGTGGCAGGCAATAGCATATTTTTTATTATAACATTGTAGTATTTTGAATATATATGAGAAAAATGATTGTAAAAATGAATGTCTTTGCCTATAACATAGGTGAGATAAACATTTAAAGTTCTTTTAAAAGTAAATTAGACTTCCTGTTTTAGTAATCATCATTTTGGTCTTTGTCTTATAATATTTTTTAATATATCAATTAAAACTCAAACATTTGAAAACCTATGTTTTTAATGGCTTGATGCTACAATGACCTGATCCTAGAGGAGTACCAAGGCATTCTTTTACCCATTGGAAATTTCAGTCTAGCTGAGGAAGCAAGACATATGTAAAATAATAACTAAAAATACAGCATATTAAATGTATGAGACAGTGAAATAGTGTAGATATATCAGATTTTATAAGAAGGAAAGATCATTGTTGCCTAGAGAACTATAGTCAGCTTGAAGAATGGGTAAGAATTAATCACAGAAAAAAAAAAAGACAATAACCTTCAAGTAGAAAACTTGCCATGAGCAAAGGAACAGATTAAGTGACTTAGGGGACATTTTCACTCTCAGATCATTGACTTGGGATGGTAACAGTAGAACAGCTTCCAATTTTCAAAGACGTTTCACACAATTGACTCAGGTATGATATAGGCAGGGTGAAGTGATGGAGACAAGCACCCTGCAGGCAGACAGTTGGGTTTTCAAATTCTAGTTCTGCCACTACATGATGTGACCTAGAAAGTCAACTTTTAAAGCAATAATGCCTAAAGTGAGGGTTGATGTGAGGGTTAAAAATGAGAACACGTGGAAGTCGTCTAACACTCTGCCTGGCACAGAGTGGCTGTTGGTTATAACTCTATGTTGGAATAGAGTTTCGTCCCTTGCTTCTCCCCATGTGTTCCATCCTCACAACATCGGTGTGGAGTAATGGGAAGAATGATTCATCTCATTTTGTAGGGAAGAAAACCAAGTCTCAAAGATGTTAACTTATTTACAATCATTACAATCATAGAGCTAATAAGCAGTGGACTTGGATCATCTGAGTTTTAGCTCAGTGACAATGACTTTCCATGATGACTAAAACTTTATGTATACACAAAGAAAATTGTGATGTGGGATTTTTTTCAGTTGTGATCAGTTGTTTGGTCCTCATGAAGCTTCATTAGATGCTATTTCATTTGATGGGTTCAGCACAATCCAGTCTGTTCCTCGATTTTGTAGGCTCATAAACATGATTTTTTGAGCACATAGAGGGAGTATATTAACCTCTCAGGAACAAACTCATATTAATTTCTCATGGGAATTCCCTTGAGAAGAAGACTCTTTCTTAAGTATCTGTGTGAACTTAGTGCCTAGCACAGGATCTGGAACAAACCAGAGTGTCAATACATTTCATGTGGTCATAAGACCAGAATGCTAATTTATTAATTAATGACAAAATTACAAACGTCAAAAAGTCCTAGATACGGGCTTCCCTGGTGGCGCAGTGGTTGAGAGTCCGCCTGCCGATGCAGGGGACACGGGTTCGTGCCCTGGTCCGGGAGGATCCCACATACCGTGGAGCGGCTGGGCCCGTGAGCCATGGCCGCTGAGCCTGCACCTCTGGAGCCTGTGCTCCGCAACGGGAGAGGCCACAGCAGCGAGAGACCCGCGTACCGCAAAAAAAAAAAAAAAAAAAAAAAAAGGCCTAGATACTTACACTTTTTGCCAGAAGAAAAAAACATGTAAAACCAAATAAGACTCAGAAGAGCACTTTCTGAACACATCATTCAGAGTGAGGGACATTGAGCCCTGCAGATATTTACGGATTTGGGGCATGATGCACTCATCCCGATGAGAGATGCCTGGAGTTTCTCTTAGTGCATGACCCCATACACCTTATTCTCAAGAATGACCTTACATGTCTCTGACCACGTCCATCTTGCATTGATTTTCTAGATTCACTTTCAGATGGCACCTTGCTTTCGATATCTACAGGGTATTTTGTTGTCTGCCCGGAGTCTGATGAAGTGGTTTCAACATTTTTACCTCTGGAAACAAACAGTGGGTGACATTCGCTCACTGGCATCCTGGTTAGAAAGCCTCCCCTTCTCTCCTCAGAGAAGGATATCAGAATGCAGCTGAGGGAGAGTGACATTTCAGGATAACCTTGACTTCCCTCTAACTTACAAACAAAAGTAAATCATTTGCAAAATTTGAACTATTAATAGTAACAAATTACTTGCAACAGAGCTCACAGTGACACACTATTGGATCTTGACCGCTGTGTCTAGTGGAGAAAATAAATGGTTGTTTTGATCTCTAGAATTTTCCTAGTCAAGAGGGTGGTAACACACATAGCACAAGGACAATTTTTAATTTGACTCACACTATATAGACAGCAAGTTGTGTATTATAAAGGAAGACTCTTTCCTTAAACTCTTAAAGGAAGAATTGCATCAAGTCTTTACCAGTGGGGTATTTTTTGCTGTGTTCAGAGAAGGATGAAGAGAGACATATATATTATTTTAAAAGATCATGAGTTTAAATCATCATTAAAAAGAAAAGAAAAGGCAGGAAAAAAAGGAGAAAAATATAAACTCTGTGTTCCTATTCTCTTTAGGATTTAAGAAATCTAAATATAAACTCACAGCTTTCCTTTTTTCCATTAAGTAAAGAACTTTTAATTCTAGCAAAATTTGAATTATGATGGTTTAACTTTGTGCTTTCTCATCCTCTCCTTGGATTTGTGGGTCAAAAGAGGAGTCATTAGGGACTTGTATTTCCTGTCTCATCTTTTCCTTCCTCCTTTCTTAAAACTTTGTGGAAAATCAGCTTTATGAAACACTGAAGAGAGCCATGTGCACTTACTTCTGAAAAGTCCTCCATAATTCTTACTTATCTATTTCTAAGTAGAATTTTCTCCCAGAGCACAGACCAGAATGAATCTTTGTATTAAAAAAAAATCACTTTATGCAATATTTTATAATCTTTCTCTTAATTGAATAAGTTTTAAATTAAACTATTGTTTTAATTTTCTTATGTATTTCTAAGCATTTCTTTGAATACTGCCTGTTCTCTCTCTACTTCTTACTCCATTGATAATTCCTAAGAGAAGAAATTTAAGTGAATTTATTTACCATACCTCATCACTCTTGGTATCTGCATCAACACCCTCTGCAGTTTAATGTTTCTTTCTGAAATGTAAAATATTTCATTATGGATAAAGACTCATCTTCAGCCAAGAATGCAGACTTTAAAATATCTTTTCCTCTCAAGCATGTAGGGTAAGGCTTTTGCCTATTAAGTAGTTCGAAGCCTTGGTTTTTCTTCCTGGTTAAGGTTGATTCCTCTGTTGCAGTGTCTGGATGGATGTGGCTAGGAGGTGGCCTTCCCTCATGGCTATTTCCAACAGCTAATAGAATCAAAATATGACTTTATAAGGTTTTTCTGGGACAAACACTAAAGGATAGGAGTGAATTTTCCATTATGTGAGACCTAGGAAATGGTCCTCTCTGTTATAATGAAAAAGATAATAATAGATATTGAAAAGGGTAGATGTTGAGAGTTTTAATGACATTTTCCCATTCACTATATTCCTTATTTTCTTTTTTAATAGATAACTGACTCCTGAGATTAAAAGGACAGGAAAACAAAGAAAAATTAAGAGAAAAATAGAAGAAGGCATATGAAGGACCAGGACACAGGATGAGAAGACCAACATCTCCAGGTAAGTAGGGGCAATACTTTTCCATATACAAAGCCCATCAGGGTGCTCAGTGAACAAAAGAGTCATGTATTCCTTAAGAAACAGGAAAGAAGGGAAGAATCTTGAGATCACAGCTTCCTTAGATCACTTGTTCCTTCTCCATTTCTAAAGCTGTTAGAAATATATAATCTTAGTGTTCAAAGCAACTACAGATATTGTTTAACTGAACCAATTCAGCACTCTTCCCGAGGGCTTACATGACAGAGAACTCATCATGACTCTGATTGAACGTAAGGGTAGTTCTAATTACCTTGGACAGATTTGCAGGCAGGATCTGTGATGGCATTAACCCTAACCTATCCACCACTGGCTCTAACACCACAGTAGTTTTCCAGAAAAAGCTGGGGACTCTGAAACCAATCAGTTCCTTCCGTGGCTCTCATCTTAGTCAACCTCATACATCAACCAACAAGGTAACATTTCTGGTGACCAATCCTTGTTTATTCAGTTATCTTTATCCTGCTGTGAGACTGCCCCCGCCTTGACGCTTCATGCAATTTCTCCTAAATATTTTTCTCCTCTGTCATCATAAACCTCTCTTCTTTCATAAACAAGTTGACTCACACCTCACCTTCTTCATGTGGTACTCTCTCCTCACTTGTTCTTACCAAAATCTGGCTCTCCCTCAAGGCCACTGTTTCTACTATATCTGTTTTGAGAGGAAACTGCTCCTTTTACCATACTCCATGCCCTTGTGTCCATAAGTGGCAGTATGTAGCACTCTTGAATCCTATAGGACTTAGACTCAACGTGATTATGACATGAATGAAGCTGACCCAATTGTAATACAATAGGAAATAGTGGAGAATGCAACATATTGGAAAGTAAATGTCTCATGTAAATACTGCCTTCCAGATAAATAAAGTTCTGCCATTCACGCCTATAAGCAAACTTTTGCCAGATCTTCCAGTTTTTCCAAACAAGCCAGATATTCATGTTTCATTGGTGATATCTGTCTATTTTAAACATTGACAACAGATTTAAAATATATGAACACTCTGGAATAAATAAAACTTATCTCTAGGCTAGACGTGCCCTGTAGTCTGCAGATTTAATTTGACTCTTTATCAACTCCCAATATATTTCTCCTTCATCTATATACCAAACCCTTCCTCTTTTGACTCTATGAGATCTGGTTTATTAACCTCATCAACCTTAACCTTGACCTGTGGAATGACCATCTTTCTCTGCCTGCAGATATTTACTCTATACAACTTATCCTTTACTCTGCATGTTACTTCTTTCCATCTATGGCTGGGGTTGGCAATTTTTTTCTGTAAAAGATCAGAAAATAAGTATTGTTGACTTTGTGGACCATATGTTATGTCACAACAGCTCAACTGTACCATTGTAGCATGAAATAGTCACAGACAATATACAAGTTAATGAATGTAGCTGTATTCCAATAAAACTATTTACAGAAAAAGGGGTAGGTTGGATTTGGCCAGTGGGTCATACATAGTTTGCTGATTCTTGACTTCAAAGAAGAAGAAAGAGTTCCTTAGCATGGGATATAAGAACCTGAATGATTTATCTCCTGTCTACTTTGCCAGCTTTATCTCCTATTACTTTCCCTGTGAGTTAACCAGCCATAATAACAAACCACAATTATTTATTCAGCACTTTCAATATGCCAGTTACTTTTCTAAACCTTTTGCTTATATTAAATTTTCTAAATTACTAAAAAGGGTAGGATATAGGCACCTTAATTTATAGATGAATAAATTGAGGCTCAGAGTGATTAACTGGTTTGCCCAATGTCACACAGACAATATCTAGGAAAGCTAGGATTTGAACCCAAACAGTCCGGTTTCAGTGGTCATGCTCTTACCACTATATCATCCAGCCTCTCTGAGGTTTTCACCACATTCTTTTCATGGGGGAGACTGTACCATCTGGTTCTGCGCATTTGCTCCCTTTATCTGATAGTCCCCTTTCTACTTCCACCTGGAAAAACTAAATCAAGTCTTTCTTCTTTGGTCCAGTCTTCCATTACTTCACAGCTCCACACTGACATGGTCTAGATGCTTTCTGTTCTAGGCTTAATAGCTATTTCTGAATGTACTGATTACTATACTTTAAAAAATTCAGTAATTGTCTACTGTTGAAATTAGTGATCTCCTTCCCATCGGGATTTAAGTGCTGCTCATCTTTGCATGGTTCCTGACACAGTAGGTGCTCAATAATTGTTTGTTGAATTGAATTCAATGAATAATTTATCCTAGAGTTTTCACTATTTCTGATTTATCCATCAGTTCTTTTTTTGGTGGAAGAGAAGTTTAGAGTCTTGGTTGATATGTCTCAGAAAGAGATCTTGAGATGTAGATGAGTGCACAAGAAATTTACCTGGAAGGAGAAGAAAGCAGTGGTAGGAGAATGAAGAAGTGAGATGAAGCAAAGCAGTCAATGAAATATACATTATCAAGGCTCCCACCATTGTAGTCCACTAGAGCTTAATCCTGCTGGGGAAACTCTGAAAGCTGGTGCAGAGCATATACCTCAGAGTTGTTCTACCCAAGGGATAAGGTTGCTAGGGTATTTATACACCAATTCCTTTCATTAACTGGTTGGAGGCTACTCCCAGGGGAAGTTAATACCCAAACACATCCAGAGTGCTGCACAGGTGGGCAAAGCAAGGTTTGTTGGCTTGAGAAAGCTCTCAGGCAAAGAAATTCAGCTGCTGGTAGCTGCAAGTCCAGCCAGTGTGCACTAAAGTGTGAGGGCTGGCATATACGGGCATGGTGCCCACAGCATCTGCTATAGTTTCCCTCCAAATGTCTGAAACTGATTGTAAGGTGAGAAGATCATTTTTCCCCTTTCCCCTTTGCTAAAATGAGGCTTTAAAAGGGGTCTCTGCAGGTAGAATCTTTCATAATTATCACAATAATCCCGTTTTGTGATGTGTGTAAGGAAAATAGCATCTTTATCGTTTTTCAGGCCAGGTGACCTCTAGTATACACTGAACTATCTTCTCTACTTATCCTTTAGGATTGTCTTTGAAGACTGCCTTCAATCCCAGAACTTTGCTTAGTGATACATTTATGTATTTTTTTAACATGAGAACTATGGCATTGCTGTTTGTCTCACATCTCTTTCCCTTGTATAAAGCAAAATCTTCAGGTACCATTTATAACAGATAGTGTTATGGTTTATACAGCATCCTAGGTGTTTGAGCATACTTGTGGAGGAGTAAGGCATCACAGTTGCCATTTAGAGTGTTCAGAGTAGTGTCCTGGATAAATAAAGAGGAATGAGATAGACGTTGAAATAAAGAAAAATTCAAAGTAAAAGGAAGGATGGGGGAGAGATTGACTAATTACCTTGTAAGAAAAAACATAATTTAGGATATTCTAAATTGATCCTAATAGTAGGAGAGTTTCTTGTTATCTGAGTATCCCAAAGTCTCTTATATTTTGGGTTGGCTCTCAATTTTTTAATTTTTTAAAACAGTGCTGTTTGGGCCAAGAATCATTTACCCGATACATCCTCCTTAATGTTGATAGTGAAAAGACTATTAAGACTTTTTCTTTATTCAGTCTTGAAATAAGACAGTTGCAGCTAACAGTGATCTTAGTTGTACATTTCAGTAAATTCTAGTGTAGGTCTGTAGAACTTATGCAGACTGTATATTTGTCATCCACATCCCCTCCATTATTAAGGAAGATGAATTCAACCTAGAAGAAAATGAAAGGTTTGAGGAGAAGGAAAATACTAAATCAACTTGCTTTATTGAAGACAACTTTACTGAAGTATAATTTACAAGTCAGGAAATACACCCATTGTACAATTCAATGATATTTGTTTAGTACATTTATAAAGCCGGGGAACCCACTACAATCCAGTTCAAGAAAATTTTCTTTATGCTAAATTGTTCTTTCCTACATGTTTGCTCTGAATCCCCAGACAAGCACTAAGCTGCTTTCTATACCTATAGATTGACCTGGAATTTGGGGGAGGGGGAAACTGAGTGAGCTGAATGATATGATATGTAGTCTTTTGTGTCTGGATTCTTTCAATTAGCATAATTTTTAGACATAATTTATATTGTAGATGTTCTAGTAATTAATTCATTTTTATTGATGAAGAGTATTTATTATATAGATATACCACATTTCCTTGCATTTTCTTTATACATTAACCAATGATAGACATTTGGATTGTTTCTAGTTTTTTTGCTACTGTGAATAGTGCTACTATGAATATTCATGTGCAAGTATTTACATGACATATATTTTTTTTCTTTTGGGTAGATACCTAGGAGTGGAATTGCTGATTGGAACGACAAATTTATGTTTAACTTATTCAGAAATTGCTAAACTGTTTTCTGCCAGCAATGTGTGGGGCTTCTAGTTTTTTCATATCTTTGCCAACACTTGACATTGACAGTTATTTTCATTATAGCTATTTTAGTAGGTGTGTAGTAGTATCACCTTCTGGTTTTAACTGGCATTTCCAAAATGACTTATGGTGTTGATTATCCTTATATGTGCTTACTAGCCATCCTTTAGGATGTTGCTAGATTCAGTTTGCTAACATTTTCTTATGGGTTGTTCTGCATCTATGTTTATGAGGGCTATTGGTCTGTTGTTTCCTTGTGATATATTTTTCTGGCTTTGGTATCAGGCTATTTCTGGCTCATAGAATGAGTTGAGAAATGTTTCCTCTCTCTATTTTTTTTGGAAAATGTGTAGAATTGATATCATTTCCTCTTAAAATATTTGATAGAAATCATGGTTGAAACTGGGCCTGGGCTTTTTTTTGTGGGGAAGTTTTTAATTACTAGTTTTATTTCTTTACTTGTTATAGATCTAGTTAGATTACCTGTTTCTTTAGTCAGTTTTGGGAATTTATGTTTTTCTAGAACATTGTCCATAAATACATAAATATGCTTAATCTATTGATATTGAGTTGTTTATAATATTACCTTATATTTTAATTTCTGTAGGGTCAGTAGAAATGTCCCTTCTTTTATACCTGATTTTGGTGATTTTTGTTCTCTCTCTCTCAGCCAGTCTAGCTAAGTATTTTGCAGTGTTGTGATCTTTTTTAAGAACCCACTGTTTATTTCATTGTTTATTGATTTTTCTCTTTCTATTTCATTGTTTGCTGCTCTGAGTTTTATTATTCCTTCCCTTCTGCTTATATTGTGTTTAACTTGCTCTTCTTTTTCTAGTTTCTTAAAAATGGAGGTTTAGATTATTAATTTGAGATCTTTTCTCTTTTCTAAAATAGCTATTTAAAGCTATAATTTTACTCTAAGCATTGATTTACCTGCATCACATTGCTTTGACCTATTGTGACATATTGGTTTTGTTTTCATTCACTTCAAAGTATTTTCTAATTTTCTTCATGGTTTCTTTTGAACCATTCGTTATTTAATTTCCAAATATTTAGAGATTTTTCTAGGTTCTTTCTGTTGTTGATATCTAGTTTTCTCCCATTGTTACTGTAGAACATATGTTGAATGATTTTTAGTTCTTTTGAATTTATTGAGGTGTGCTTTATGTCCTAGCATTTTGTTTGTCCTGGAGAATGATCTATGTATTCTTGAAAAGAAAGAATATTCTGCTGTTTTTAGATTTTTAAATCAAATTTATGAAGTTTCTGCCCATTATTTCTTCACATATTTTTCTTACTGTTTCTCACTCCCTTCTTCTAGGACTCCCATTACAAATATTTTGGTATTTTCTTGATATTGTCTTATAGGTCTCAGAAGTTCTATTAAATTTTCTTCAATTTTTTTCTCTCTATTCCTTAGGATATATATTTTCTATTCATCTATCATCAAGTTCACTGCTTATTTCTATTTCTATGTCAACTCTCAAATTTACATTTTTAAAAATTTTAAATAATTCCTATTTCTTCACTGAATTTATTATTTGTTGAGTCATTGTCATTGAATTTTTCTTTAATTCTTAAAACAAAGTTTTCTTTAATTATTTGAATATATTTATAATAATTGCTTTGACATCTCTGTTTGCCAAATCCAACATGTGAGGGGACTCCTTAGAGTTTCCCCAACTTCCTTGAATCTAGGAAGCTCTGTGAAAACTTTGACTCAAAGAAAACAACAAAAATGGCTGTCAGCCAATTTCAGGGCCTAGGACTTAAGATATTGGAAGCATCTACTTTCTCTCACTTCCTTGCTTGAAAAACAGCTACTATGCTGTGAGGAAGAAGCAGCAGTGTAGAGAAGCCTTGTAGAAAGGCACTAAGATATCTAGTCAATAGCCTCGGGTGAGCACTAACTTACCAGTCATGTGAGTAAACCATCTTGGAAGTGCATTGTCTGAGGCCCAGCTGATCTACCCCAGTTAACAGCCTGTAACAAAGATAAGCCCTTCCTGCCAAATCCTTTCTAAATTTTAAATCTGTGAGCAAATAAATTATGATTGTTGTTTGATCACTAAGTATCTGGGTGGTTTCATTACATACCCATAAGTAACCGGAACATGAATTTTCTGCCTTGAAGAATGAGAGTTAGGAATTAAAGCTAAGAACAATTATTACAATATCTATTTATCATCTACCTAACAAGTAAGATTTTCATAGCCACAAAATCGAATTGCAAAAATATAACCTAAAAAAAGATCTGTGTAAGTAAAACTTGTTATCTTGAGTAGAAGGTGACTGTGATATAAAGGAACAAAAAAGTTTTCATCCTGGATATTACAGAGCAGAATGGGAGGATGTAATGAGAAAGAAGAAAGAGAGGAAAGTGATCAGATGTTTGTTCCAATTACCCTTGTGCGGTTTGAGTTAGTGATAAGAGGAAGTAGCTCTGAGCACAAGTGTGGCAGTTCTTGTCCTGTCATTAGTTTGATGCCCTATGAGGGTCCTGGGCAGGAGGTTCCACCCCAGCACTGAGCTTAACCTTAAGCAGGGTTAAGAGAGCACAGAAAAAGAGAAAGAGAGCATCTAATTTGCATCTTCATTTGACCTTCTTTTGTTCTATGTGGCCCGACCACTGAATTGAGAATCAGCAACCCTTCTCTGGAGTCCACAATGGCTGTAGCAAGATGACACTATAGAAGAGGTTAAGGGAAGCCCATCTAGGACAAGGACATGATGAAAAATGTAAAGTTTCAGAGGGGCTTAGAGAGCCATGTGAGAACATGGTATCCAGGAATGTACCCCTGGGTTATAACCAAAGAGAGAGAGGCAGAGAGAGAGAGAGAAAGAGAGAGAAAGAGGAGAGAGAGAGAGAGAGAGAGTGGTGCCATGAGTGGTTCTTGCTGCAGATGTCACCAGCAGATACCACAGAAAATTCAAGTGTAAGACCAGTAACATCTCAAAGCTCATCAGCTACTGAATAGCAAGGCAAAGCTAGGGCATGCTAAGCCCTCTGCACCAGGAGGTCACATGAATCCCTTTCCCATATACCTGGACCCCATTTTACAAAGAAGTCAAAGAGGGAGGGTTCAGAAATAAGAGAATTGAGTAATTAACTCAATAGATTGGGCACACTTAGAGTGTTTAAAGTATTAAACCAAACTAAGTTGCCAACTATATTGGATATTGGTCATTTTCCCATTGCATTATCTAGTGGATAGGGTGCATGTGGAAGACCAGAACACTTAGAGATGAAAATAGAGAAAATACATCTTTACTGCACATTCTGGTTATAATGTGAGTATCATATATATGGCAAAATAATCTGAGAATTTGACAATGGTTTACCTTCTCCTGGAAAAATTTCATGAAGGAATAAATATAGCAAGTATTTTTCTTCACACACCTTTTTCTCTCCAACCTCAGTCACTACTCTATATAATCAAGTATCTATAGACTGAAGTCAGTAATTATTTACCTTACTTAGGAAAAGGTGAACAGATTGCCATAAGGACAGATAGTATCATGTAGTGGCTAAGAACATAGACTCTGGGGCCAGAATATATGGATATGAATTCTAGTTCTTCTCTTCCTGGCTTAATGACAGGTCACCTAACCTCTCTGTGCCTTAATAGTCTCATTTTTAAAATGGGTACAATAACAGTACATCTTTCCTCATGTTGCGATTGTTAAACAAGTTAATGCATTTGAAGTGCCCACATATAGTAAGTATTATTATTGAGCTTGGCTCTTATTGTTACTGTTTTTGGAAAACCCAAGCTCACTGAGATCGCAGCCAGAATTTTCCAGCCCTGAAAGATGTTTGGAGCTCTGTTTGGAGAAGTATAATAAGCAGAACGTGGCCAACTTGTGTGTAATTGTGGCTCCCTGTTCCTGAAGAGTGAAGAGGGTGGTGAGTACATAGGTGATGCCAGCTTGATGGTGGGACCCTGATGTGGATGGAGGCGTGGTCTGGAAACAGACCCCCAAGAGACACTGCTCCGGGACGTGGGCAATGGTCCCAGAGTCAAGATGGCTATGAGGAGGGCAGAGGCTGGGAGTAGTGGAGTTGTCAGCACAGCCCTAGACCGTGATGGCTTCAAGGAGAGAGGCTCTTACATAGGAGTACCTGTCTCCCAAATATATGTTAGGTTTTCTACTACCCAGGCTGGTGGGGTCAGAACTAGAAGTAATTTGATTTTATAAATAAAATCATGTAATTTTTCTTCTCCCTTAACATCAATGAGAAAATCAATAACCACTGATTATAGTAATAGCCAAAACTAGAATGTATTTGACAAACCTTAATGGTTTTAAGATACCATTGAGCTGTGTTTCATGCAGTGCTATTTTTAGATGGGTTTCTTCAGTATTGTTAATTAATGTTTTCTTCTAAATTGTTGAGAATACAGATTAAGTCATATTGTGATGGACTCTCTTCTTAAAATTATCTCAGAAGAAAAAAAGAAGACTGAAAACTCCTACTTTAAGAATGTAATTGTAGCCCCTATGTTAAGTCTCTAGAAAATGTCTAAGTCTGAAACCAAAATGACGTCTGTGAAGTTGGAGAAAAAAATCTAATTCAAGAGCTACAGGGCAAATATCATGAAGTAGGAAAAAATTAATGTGATTCTGCAAATTTTTAGAGCTAATAAGTCTATACTATTAGAAAAATTCAATCACATGCTCATTACACTGGCCTATGCTTTCATTTCCTGACTGGGCCTGGAAATTATTCTCATTAAACTAAGGCATATGGGGAACACAGTCCCAGGGAATAGAAATCCAGATCCTCAGAACAGCAATTTCTCCCTAATGTAAGAAAAAATATAAGAGAAGCAGATTGACTAAGACATTCTCCCAGAATAAATTGGGAGTACCATGATAACAACTTAATTTTTCCTTCCTCAAACTGTAAGAAAATGTTTATTTCTTTTGAAATATGGAAGAAAAGTCACTTTTCATGGCCTGAGATTCCATAGCTAGCACCTCTTTGCTATTTTTTGCATACTTTCCCCCCCAAATTTTAGCTAGTAGGCAAAAAATAATATTTAACATTGTTAATTTCCAAAGTAAAAATGGCCATTGTTTAAATTAATGGAAGTATAAATTCAATTATTACATCAGTGATATGGACAAAAGAATTTGTGATTACATGATGATAAACTATAAGCCCTACTGATTACACAGACACAAACATACACACGCTCTCACTCACACAACACACACTTTGCAGCCCAAAGTAGTAACATTCACAGTGCCTTTCTGAGTCAAGTTTGCACAAAGTAATATGATATTTTTAAAAGGTAGTGTGGAATCCATGCAGGAATGAGGGCTATGCCAGCATGTCTGGCAGAGATTCATATCAAACTGAGACCATGAGGGTACAGTTTTGCGGGAGGACATGATGTCACAGAACTCCAGATGCTACTGAGCTCCACTGTCATGCACATCAAAAAGTTTTGTTTATAGAGCAATTTTGTACATCAAAGTGAAACCCTCATATAAGTAAAAAGAGTACTTATATTAAGAAAAGTGTGTGTACATGCACTTGGGAGGCACGGCACTCTTACAAGTATACCAAAGATTCAAGATGGATTGTCTTACTCTATTTTCATCATAGAACTAGGTGGCAGATAATTATTAATGAGTCAAGTTTGGCAAGAAAGTCATCAAATAGTTTTATATAAAATGATAAACATGCAAGTTATTTATAGTGTCTTGTACTACGTATATCATTCTTTATGTATGCATGCATGCTTATGGACCATATAATCAATATATGGGTATTAGTTAAGTGATATTCAGTTATATTAATAAATAATTTTTCATAGAAACATCAAAGTAAGTAGAATCCTGTCAGTGATATATTCTTATTTATTTATAGCTCCCAAATGCTTTGACTTGTAATCCAGGTGCTTCTAATTATCTATTGAATGTTATAGTTAGTACCTAGAAGAAAACAAACAGCCTGACATAACCTAGATCTTGAAAATGTAGGTAAACATCCTAGCAATAAACACTAATACAAAGAAACATTCAGTATAACAATGATTTTTTTGTTTTAAAAGCTGATACAAAGAAACAATGTTTTGTTACCTCGTTTACAGCCCATTCTGCACAATATGCATTGTTGGTCTCGAAAAAGACTTTGTGTATGTAAACAACCTAACCTTACATCTAGAGCAATGAGAGAAAGAAGAACAAAAAAACCCCAAAGTTAGTAGAAGGAAAGAAATCATAAAGATCAGATCAAAAATAAATTAAAGAGGGGCTTCCCTGGTGGTGCAGTGGTTGAGAGTCCACCTGCCGATGCAGGGGACACGGGTTCATGCCCTGGTCCGGGAAGATCCCACATGCTGCAGAGTGCCTAGGCCCGTGAGCCATGGCCGCTGAGACCTGCGTGTCCAGAGCCTGTGCTCCACAATGGGAGAGGCCACAACAGTGAGAGGCCTGCGTACCACAAAAAAAATAAATAAAATAAAAAATAAAAAAATAATTAAAGAAATGAAGGAAACAGTAGCAAAGATTAATAAAACTAAAATCTGGTTCTTTGAGAAGATAAACAAAATTGATAAACCACTAGCCAGACTCATCAAGAAAAAAAGGGAGAAGTCTCAAATCAATAGAATTAGAAATGAAAAAGGAGAAGTAACAACTGACACTACAGAAATACAAAGGATCATAAGAGATTACTGCAAGCAACTATATGCCAATAAAGTGGACAACCTGGAAGGAAGGGACACATTCTTAGAAAAGCAAAACCTTCTGAGGCTGAACCAGGAAGAAACAGAAAATATAAACAGACCAATCACAAGCACTGAAGTTGAGACTGTGATTAAAAATCTTCCAACAAACAAAAGCCCAGGACCAGATGTCTTCACAGGTGAATTCTATCAAACATTTAGAGAAGAGCTAACACCTATCCTTCTCAAACACTTCCAAAATATAGCAGAGGGAGGAACACACACAAGCTCATTCTACAAGGCCACTATCACACTGATACCAAAACCAGACAAAGATGTCACTAAAACAGAAAACTGCAGGACAATATCACTGATGGACATAGATGCAAAAATCCTCAACAAAATACTAGCAAACAGAATCCAACAGCACACTAAAAGGATCATACACCATGTTCAAGTGGGGTTTATCCCAGGAATGCAAGAAATCTTCAATATATGCAAATCAATCAATGTGATACACCATATTAACAAATGGAAGGATAAAAACCATATGATCATCTAAATAGATGCAGAAAAAGCTTTTGGCAAAATTCAACACCATTTATGATAAAAACCCTCCAGAAAGTAGGCATAAAGGGAACTTAACATAATAAAGGCCATTGATGACAAACCCACAACCAACATCGTTCTCAATGTTGAAAAACTGAAACCCTTTCCACTAAGATCAGGAACAAGACAAGGTTGCCCACTCTCACCACTATTACTCAACATAGTCTTGGAAGTTTTAGCCACAGCAATCAGAGAAGAAAAAGAAATAAAGGGAATCCAAATCATAAAAGAAGAAGTAAAGCTGTCACTGTTTGCAGATGACATGATACTATACATAGAGAATCCTCAAGACCCTACCAGAAAACTACTATAGCTAATCAATGAATTTGGTAAAGTAGCAGGATACAAAATTAATGCACAGAAATCTCTGGCATTCCTATACACTAATGATGAAAAATCTGAAAGAGAAATTAAGGAAACACTCCCACTTACCACTGCAACAAAAAGAATAAAATATCTAGGAATAAACCTGCCTAAGGAGACAAAAGACCTGTATGCAGAAAACTATATGACAGTGATGAAAGAAATTAAAGATGATACAAACAGATGGAGAGATAACCATGTTCTTGGATTGGAAGAATCAACATTGTGAAAATGACTATACTGCCCAAAGCAATCTACAGATTCAATGCAATCCCTATCAAACTACCAATGGCATTTCTCACAGAACTAGAACAGAAATTTTCACAACCTGTATGGAAACACAAAAGGCCCCAAATAGCCAAAGCAATCTTGAGAAAGCAAAACGGAGAAGGAGGCATCAGGCTCCCAGACTTCAGACTATACTACAAAGCTACAGTAATTAAGACAATATGGTACTGGCACAAAAACAGAAATATAGCTCAATGGAACAGGGCAGAAAGCCCAGAGATAAACCCACACGCATATGGTCACCTTATCTTTTATAAAGGAGGCAAGAATATACAATGGAGAAAAGACAGCCTCTTCACTAAGTGGTGCTGGGAAAACTGGACAGCTACATGTAAAAGAATGAAATTAGAACACTCCCTAACAGCATACACAAAAATAAACACAAAATGGATTAAAGACCTAAATCTAAGGCTGGACACTATAAAACTCTTAGAGGAAAACATAGGCAGAACACTCTATGACATAATCACAGCAAGATCCTTTTTGACCCACTTCCTAGAGTAATGGAAATAAAAGCCAAAATAAACAAATGGGACCTAATGAAACTTAAAAACTTTTGCACAGCAAAGGAAAACATAAACAAGATGAAAAGACAGCCCTCAGAATGGGATAAAACATTTGCAAATGAAGCAACTGACAAAGGATTAATCTCCAAAATTTACAAGCAGCTCATGCAGCTCAATATCAAAAAACCAAACAACCCAATCCAAAAATTGGCAGAAGACCTAAACAGACATTTCCCCAAAGAAGATATACAGCCAGCCAGCAAACACATGAAAGATAGCTCAACATCACTAATCATTAGAGAAATGCAAATCAAAACTCCAATGAGGTATCACCTCACACCAGTCAGAATGGCCATAATCAAAAAATCTACCATTAATAAGTGCTAGAGAGGGTGTGAAGAGGGAACTCTCTTGCACTGTTGGTGGGAATGTAAATTGATACAGCCACTATGGAGAACAGCATGGAGGTTCCTTAAAAAACTACAAATAGAACTACCATATGACCCAGCAATCCCACTCTTGGGCATATACCCTGAGAAAAACATAATTCAAAAAGAGTCATGTACCACAATGTTCATTGCAGCTCTATTTATAATAGCCGGGACATGGAAGCAACCTAAGTATCCATTGACAGATGAATGGATAAAGATGTGGCACATATATACAATGGAATATTACTCAGCCATGGAAAGAAACAAAATTGAGTTATTTGTACGGAAGTGGATGGACGTAGAGTCTGTCATACAGAGTGAGGTAAGTCAGAAAGAGAACAACAAATACCATATGGTAACACATATATATGGAATCTAAAAAAAAAAAATGGTTCTGAAGAACCTAGGGGTAGGACAGAAATAAAGACACAGATGTAGAGAATGGACTTGAGGACACGGGGAGGGGGAAATGTAAACTGGGATGAAGTGAGAGAGTGGCATGGACATATATACACTACCAAATGTAAAATAGATAGCTAGTGGGAAGCAGCTGCATAGCACAGGGAGATCAGCTCAGTGCTTTGTGTCCACCTAGAGGGGGTGGGAGAGGGAGGGTGAGAGGGAGATGCAGGAGGGAGGAAATATGGGGATATATGTATATGTATAGTTGATTCACTTTGTTATACAGCAGAAACTAACACACCATTGCAAAGCAATTATACTCCAATAAAGATGTTTTTTTTTAAAAAAAGAACCAGAGTGTAGAATGCTCCCTATTCCACCACTGCCACTTCCTTGGGACAAGGGAAACTTACATTCTGGCTGTGTTGACCAAGAGCTGCTCCATGTTGGGGAAGTAGTCAATCAATGCAAGGGCAGTAGGAGCTGCCATCGCTCTCTGTTTCCTCATCATCCCAGTGATACGCTGGATTCAATTTTCCCTGCAATAGAAGAAAGCAGGAAAGATGCTCTTTCTCTCTTCTTCCCACACCTCCTCATTTGCAGTCCCAGTGGTGTTTGCAGGTGCAGAAAAATAAGTGGCAGAAATGTTTAGCTGTCCTTTAATAATCTTCCCTTCTTTCCTTAGTTGCAGAACTCTGAATCGTACTGAATTTTTATTGAGTTATTGACTATTCTCTAAAACAACTATATTCTCCTGCCTCCATTGTAGCCAGATGTGGCCATATGATCAAGTTCTGAACAACAAGATTTGAGCATCAGTGTTGAGTGTAATTTCTGGTTCACATCCTTAAGGAAAAGAGGTGTTCCATCCATTGTCCTTTTCTCTCTTTCTGCTGATTAAAAACAAAGGCATGATGGCCAGAGCAGAAAGAAGTATCTTGGACCATGAGATGAAACCAAGCATTAAAGATAGAAGAGCCACAAGTTGGAAGAGGCCTGGGTTCCTGGTTGTCAAATCTCTTTCCTTGTCCTAGACTACAGTGCTCAAACTTTTCATGGGAGAGAAATAAACTTTTAACTTACTTCATACACTGTTATATTGGATCTCTCTATTGCAGAATTGGGGCTGTAATATCTCCAAAACTTACACATAGCTAAATCAGAGCTTCTCAAACTTTAATGTGCATATGAATCACCCAGGGATAGTGTTAAAATACAGGAAGTGTGATGGATACACTTTCTGTGCCAACCTGTCTAGGCTATGATGCCTAGCTATTTAGTCTAGATGTTGCTGTGAAAGTACTTTGTAGATCTGATTAACATCTACACTTGGGTGACTTTAAGGGGTTTACTATCTATAATGTGGGTGACCTCATCCAGTAAGGGAGCCACTTGAGAGCAAAAAGTGAGGCTTCCCAGAGAAGAAAGGAATTCTATCTCAAGACTATAATATAGAAATCCTGTCACAGTTTCTAACCCCCTGGCCTTTCTTATGGATTTCAGGCTTGTTTGTTCCCACAATCGCATGAGCCAATTCCATGAAATAAAGCTCTCTCTACACACACACACCCTTTATTGGTTCTATTTCTTTGAAGAACTCCAATTAATACAGTAGGACAGTAGGATCGGGGCAAGTAGTGAGATTCTTCATTTCTAATGCATTCCCAGTGCTCCTAGTCTGAGCGCTGTGCTTCGCATAGTGAGATTCTGGAGAACTGGCTGTCAGGAAACATGTGTTTCTGTCTAGACTTGGACAGAAATTTACTGCATGAGGCATGTCAGTTGATGGGTAGATCTCATTTCCTCATCTCTGAGGTGAGAATGTGGGACTAAATGACCTCTGTGTCCCCTTTTGGCTCTAATACATTAAACTTCTGTGATCTTAACCCTCATGGCCAGAGGTCCTGGTGAGAAAGCACCCCGGGGCTAGAGCTGGTGTCAGGGCCAAACCCTGAGGTGCATAAAAGCGTGTGGCCCCGGTGCCCGGCTTCTTGGAGAGGTGGTGTTGGTTTGTTGTGTTGTTCATCTAGTGTGGACATTTATAAGTGGAATGGATGGCTGTTCAGCTGGTAACTTCTTATGTCCAGAAACCTGATGCCCAAGGAAAGACAGTAAATTTTTCTCCCTTTGATTAGGAAGAGAAATTCAAGACCTTGATCACTTTTTCCCAGGACACCCATTTCCCAGTGCAAAGGACAGAGACAGGTCTAGTGGCATAAATGACTGCTTTGTGTTATTTCCTTACACATTACCCACATCACACGTTACAATAATTTTGTAGAATAATCTTACATATGAGAGAATTATATTAATGAACTTACCTCCTTCCTAACTTAGGCATTAATAAATCTTGGATTTGGAAAATTTTAATAATAGCATCATTACTTGATTCTTTAAAAAAATAGCAAAGAGCTTGAAAATGATAATCTGTTAAATTGTGCTTCTCTTTGAATGCTCTCATGCCTTGTCAACCAGCCTGTGATTTCGAATCAGATATTCTTTCTGATAGTATGATCTGTACCTATCTGTAAGCTTTGTTTTCTAAAATCCTAAATTGAAAAGGGCTTTGTTGTTATCCTTTGGAAACACAACCAAAATGAAGCTGTGATCATTCTTTAATGGTGGGAATCTGTTTCCACCTATAATATAGAACATTTATTCTTAAAATCAGTAAATGTACAATTCAATCCAATAGACCCAGAGACAAATTTTAGTGAAGGATTGAAATTCCTTTACTTGCTCATTGTCTTAGTTTCCCACAATAAAGTGGCATGAAAAATGTGTTTCCTGCATTGTACAAAATGCTAACAGATTGTTTACTGATGCTGCTTTGGTTAGGCTTATACAGACAGAGCAGCAAAGGAATAGAACTTTGGGAACATATATCTACTTATTTGAAATAAGGATTTATATATGTGTATGTATATATATATATACATAATCTGTTTGAGATCTATCTATCTATATATAGAGAGACTATATAGCTATGGTCAGTCTGAGATAAATAGGTTTCTTATCTCACCTGAAACACCACAGGAGGAGGAGGTGTGTGTTCACGCCCGTGTGACATTGTGTATGTGTGTGCACATTTGCTAAGCATGTGCATGTGCCAGTGTGTGCACATGTGTTAAGTTGGGGGTGGGAGTGGAAAGAAAGAACTCATTTCCTCCTTCTTGGCATGTGAATCTGAATGCAATCGAGAGCTTGAAATCATTTCCTTATTTTCTCAATGTCAAGCACTTTTTCGTCTCTTCCCTTCCCCCTCCAACACAATTACCTTAGGAGATTCTTCTAATAGATGCAACTCCTTTTTATGTCTAAAGGGGAAGGTTCCTAAAAAAAAAATAGAAAGCAGCAAAGGCATGGAAGGCTCTCAGTCAGAGCTAGGAACCTGTTGCTGACTCTCACTGATGTACTTTTCTTTCTCAACATTTGAGTGTGAGGGCAGGGAGAGAAATGAGGGTGCAAGGGGAAAAATCTGTGAGTGTACAAAAGCTTGTATTTTTTAAAAGATGTGAGCCCATTTCTTTCTATTTTAAACTTCCCCTAGAAAGGAAAACAGGATAGAAAGCTAAAAGAGATAGAACATGACATCGGTGTATTCAGCTCTTCACCTACCATATTAATATAGGCTTGTTTGGGGCTTCCCTGGTGGCGCAGTGGTTGAGAGTCCGCCTGCCGATGCAGGGGACACGGGTTTGTGCCTCGGTTTGGGAAGATCCCACATGCCGTGGAGCGGCTGGGCCTGTGAGCCATGGCCACTGAGCCTGTGCATCCAGAGCCTTTGCTCCGCAACGGGAGAGGCCACAACAGTGAGAGGCCTGCATACCGAAAAAAAAAAAAAAAAAAAACATATATATATATATATATATATATATATATATATATATATATATATATATATATAGGATTGTTTGCTCTAAAGGATGTTGATATAACCTTTTATGAACTATTAATGATGTATTAGAAATCCTAACATTCTTCATTTTCTGAAAAACAAACAAACATCTTTCACAGTGTGACAGAAAGCACCCTGGTGGTCTGATTTGTGGGTGTTTGGTTTTTTTAATTATTAACTTTATAGAAGTATTGAAGATTGAATGAATGTCAAAGTAGCAACACGTATAGCTTATATTTGCTGCATTTCTCGTGGCATGATTTTCATGTATTGAGGAATGACAATATCCAGGAGCTACTGGCAAATGAAATCAGACCATGAGAATTTTAGCTTAGCTCAGAGGTAGTGCTCTTGTAACATCAGAGTTCATTGCATTGTTTAAAACTGTTCAGAGAATTGTTAAGTGCTTTTCACAAGGAATTCACTTCATTTGGTGGCAGAATTTATATTCATCCACTTTGACTGCTTCATTCCTATTGCAGTGTTGGTCTACTCAGAATGTGGGATCAGCTGTATGTCTTTGGCCTTCTATCGAACCCTGAAAATATAATGGACCTATTCTGTAGTTAATTCACGGTGTCTGGTATGTCTCCAGCAGCTTAACAGATGGATCTCTAGTCAGCTTCCTCTCAAACTCTTTATTAAATATTTATAGAGCCAGATTGCAAATAGACCCAGCTTCTTTGCTCCTGGAGTTATGTGCACTGACCTCTGGACCAGGGAGGATATCAGCTTGGTCAGCTCAGGGAGGAGAGACAAAATTTTTTTTCCAAAAAGTTTCCAGAAGCACGTCGAGGGGTTAACTTACACACTGTGGTGAGATTACTGATACCCTAGCAGTATTCTCTATAATAAACAGAACATTACCTTGAAAATACAAAGCTATTATTAATGTGGGAAGGTAAACATGTCCACCAAGTTCATGACTAAACCTAAATATATGGGGACAGGTTTTATCACTCCGTGAAACAAATGTTGAAATGAATAATGGCGCCTTTTGCTTAAGTAGTACATATATATATGGAGAGTTGCCAGGAGAAAGTGCTAATGAGATGAGTTTGTGAGAAACGAGTGAACTTGGAGATTTAAAAACACTTAAAATATCATGCATTGGACATGTAGAGGAAGGTGTTAAAATGAAAATGCCAAAGTTGCTCAAGTCTTTTAACTGAATCAAGGCAGAGAGTGGTGGTGGGGGGGCATGGGAAGGGAGGGGGTCCAGAGGATGCTCACCCCAGAAGAGAGGATTCTTGGTGTTCTCAGAGGTGGCCAGTATTTGCAGAACAAATGGTGCTTGAGTTAAGAGCAAAGGTAGTGGTCATTGGGCTGTAAATCTGTGAGAGAAGATTCTGGAATTCCAAGATGTGCTGTCATGCCTCTAGAAAAAATGCCAAGACCACAATCTTCATGCTGTATTTATGAGTTAAATAATCACTGGGCCAAAGAAGACTTCCAGTCCATCTCTTTTTCTTTGGACAGTCCCCTTTGAAATTGTTCCAAAGACTTAGAGACTAATCCAGGGAAATGTCATCGTGCCAGATTGTAACCACATACTTAATTTTAATGCCACAAGATAAATTACTAACTCTATCCTTTAAAGGTATTTCAGTGGTTTCAGGAAATTTTTCAAGATCTTCATATGTAAAATTTTAGATGACAGTGCTAATTTGGCAGTATATGAAACCATAAATGTCCTTTTCACTTGGCTAACTCCTTGAATGAAATCAAGTTATATTATGATAATAAATGCACTTTATGGTAAATAATCTTTATTATTATAAATACTGGACATGTTGCTTCTCCTTTAGCCAAGAAAGTTGCTAGCTGTTCTTATTTTTTAAAAAGCTTCTTTTGTTTCCAGTTCTATTGACTTTGTTCTTTGTCACTAACATTCTAAGTTGTCCACGGCACTATATTAAGAGCTATAGAAAGGCTATAAAAGAAATAGATTCTTGACCCAGTCCTAGCTTTTGGGGAGTTTATAATCTAGTCCACAGGGAGGAGATATGAAGTATAAATGAAAAACTTTAAGAATATGTCCATAGAAAACTGAGTTTGACATGCCAAGGACACACATACAGTGAATAAATGTTATGAGCAGATAATCAAGTTTTTTCTTAGAGATGTGTTGATGTTTCTATAGTACTGCCAATGATGGCTGAGTTTAGTGTCTGGTATAATGTAGGAACTAATGAGTATTTGTTGTTGATGATATGTTAAAGCAGTGTTGGTCAGAATGTTTATATCCTCCTAAAATTTGTGTATTGGAAATCTAATCTGCAAGGTAATGATATTAGAAGGTGGGGCCTTTGGGAGGTGATTAGGTCATGAAGGCAGAACCCTCATGCATGTGACTACTGTCCTTACAAAAGAGGCCACACGGAGCTCCCTAACCCTTTCTGCCATGTAAGAGTACCAAGAGAAGTCTAGTCCTGGAGGAGGGCCCTCAGATGACTCTGCTAGTACCCTGATCTCAGACTTCCAGCCTCCAGAACTGTGAGAAATACATTTCTGCTATTTATAAACCACCCAGTCTGTGGTATCTTGTTATAATAGCCTGAATGAACTAGGATAGATGGGATCCCTGAAAATATTCTTCTATTAGGATATGATGTTAGCATCTCAGCTCTGGGGCTTTGTGGGTCAGAGAAGCTCTTAACACTGACTGTCACTATTTAGATGATGTAAGCAGACACAAGTGCAAGGTTAGGAACCTCCTCACTCAAGCACATCTATGGGAAATGCTGTAGTTTAGGGGAAAGGCCCAGGTGAAATATTAGAAATGCAGCACCACACCTCTGCTGACAACACACAGTTCAGACGGCCTAGGAACTCAAATGCTCTAAAGGAACCTCTAATTTTTCAGGGTTGCCTCACTGGAGGGGTTGGCATGTAGATGCTGCTCTGTGTCTTCCTCCCCAGAGTGAAAACTACACTGAATCATGTAGCATCAAAGGCACTTGCCCCTTCTAGAACCAGTTCTGAAGATTCTAGCCATACTTGTTAATCTGAGGAAATGGCTTTGTGGATAACACAGCAACAAGGGTGCTGTGGGTTTCTGATATCAGGCCTGGTTTGAAGGCTTCTTCCAGTCTCTCAAAGGATATCAAAAAGGAAATGAGACATTTGTATGATTGTATTTAAATTCTCAGAGGTAGAAGAATAGAAGATTATCACATATGCCCACCCTTGAGATGTGTGAGGAACAATGAAATGATACAGAGTACCTGTTAAAGTCTTCAAAAAGAAAAGCAATAGAAAGTATGGTCATATTTCAGACTTTGTTTTGGGGTGACTTTGGGTTTTTATTTCTCTTTTTACAGACATAACCTCATTGCAAAGGAAACTTTTGGACTTCCTGTTGAAACAGATGATATTTGTCTATTATATAGTGAGATGACCATTGTGGGAAGCCGATTTTACTGTCCACAAAATCCAAATAATAAAATGCAAGAGAAGTGTTTTCTTTTCTTTCTGTTAAAACTCATAACGTCCAAAAAAGCACATTTCTTATTTTTCTTGTTTCAGAGTTCACCAACTAAGACAGACTGAGCTGGGCCATTACCATTCTCTTCAGTTGAGATTTATATGATGCATGCATTGAAATGAACATCTGGACAGTTAGAGAATGAATTTCATTTGGAGGCCCTTGTAGCATTTTTTTTTCACATTTGAAATGTCCCTTTGGAAAACAGAATAAATAGGAAAACAATATCCACTAAAAGAGAAATATTTTTAAAAGCCAGAATTTTTAGAAATAGGATTATCAATGAGATTTTTATTGCACACAATAAGGTATAAGTGGGATCGTAAAGCACTGTACAGAAATAAAATCTATTGATGATTTGGGCTTTATCTTGCATCCAGAGAATGAGTGAACTTAAACTTATCTGTGACTTCCAAGGCAACTAACTCTAACCAGTTTCCACTGTCTCCCAGGCTTAAGTGGAGATTTTCAGCCTGGATAAGTGTTCCATGGACACATTTGATCCAGGTGCTTTATGTAGTAGGATTGGTGATTCAGTGTGTGACATTTAACAATGTGAGTCAGAATTAGATGAATGTCTCAGTTTTATAGTTGAGTAGCTAATGGAAGGGCCACCTCTTGGATGAGTCATTGAACACAGATCCTGCTGTGGGCCACTTGGTAAAGACTGTGCAATCATTTTCCCAAGCAACTAAGATGGTGACCTTGATGTTTTGCTCTTTCTGAGTTTAGGTGATCAAGCTGCTCATCTCTGTTTCCTTAAAATAGATTTAAGCAACAAAACTACCTTTTATCTTCATTCATTTTTTTTTCTGCATGGGTGTGGTGCCCTATTCATTACATGTGAATAATGCAGTTATTATATTTTAACCTAATGTATTCTGCTAGGGATAAACTATACTTGTTATTTATAACCTCTCTTTCCTCCAAAAATATTTGAGGCAGCTTGGAATAAAAGATACAAAAGATATACCGAAACTATTCAAACAAGGGCAGATGAATGTGATTATGGGCTATGCCAGGTCAAGAGAGCTATACCAGAATTTATAGGCTAAAGATAGCTCCTGAAACATAGCAGCAAATTTAGCTTTGAGCTTCCCGAAAATTATTTTCAACATGTATCATTTTGCCTTTTTTGTAAATGTCAGTGTCTGCATTAGAATCTTCTATGTCAGAATATAAATTCCATATGAGCATGGTTTATCAATCAGATGGCAAGTTTTATTGAGGATTAGTTGTAGTCAGAATATTATGTGAAGAGTGGGGAAGTAGAGCAAGACATCAAAGAAAAAGAGAAGCGATTACTTGTCTCTGTCCTCAGTGAGGTCAATGGTCAGTTAGATAAAACAAATCATACACTTGAGAAGTCTCTTACCACAGAACACACAAGCTAATAAATGTTAATAGAGTCCTAATTGGGGAGATGAGTGTGGGAAAATATAGCTCTTAACATATGCATGGCCTGATATTTGTCTGAGCAGTTGTAAATGAGAAGCAGAAGGCTGGTTTTCAAGGGAAGTCTTTCACTCCTCTACCGGGCTGATGCATGGCTGTCCCAGGACAGCTGTCACAAAAGAGTCCTCGGACAGTCTCTGTGGGATTAGGGTGACAGAGACACTGTCTAGTCAGATAATAGGACTGGGCTCTATTTAACCTACGTGTCCCTGTACAATCTGGACATTAAAAAAAAGAAGGAAAAAAAAAGAAAGAAGGAAAAAATGAAGGAAGGAAGAAAGGAAGGAGTGAGAGAGGGAAAGAAGGAGAGAGAGAAAAGAAATTTTGACCAACTTCATGGACTTCTTTTTATGCTAAGGTGAAAACCATTTAGGTAAATTTTTTGTCTGTTTTTTTTTCTTAAGCTTAATTGGTATAACAGAATTAGAGATTGTTGATGTTTTATGGAGTGATAACCATATATATTTCTCCTGTGTTTTAGGAAGCAATTTTTGAAAGGAGACAAAGAGGCTGGACACATAGAGATAAATTATTAGGTTCATTACTGTCAAAGCTGGGTTGAAAAATGGCATCAATATATAGCCACACGTGGCTTCCTAACATTTACCCCAAGTCAGACCCTGATATGACCTAACTGAGGGGCTTTTTGGTCTGTGGGGGAGACATACTTACCCAGGTGTGCTGCTTTATATCTCCACCAAATTTGGGACAGACACACACACTAGTCTCCAAAATCCATCTTTAGAGGACTAGCCGGACCCTGAACCAGGTGTGCCCACCATGTGGAATCAGGAGGTCCAGAAGGTATGGATTCATAAGAGAAGAAATACAAAACATAGGGAAAGGAAGGGGCTGTACCACACATGTTGGTAAACGTCTTCTGCTCTTACCCATCCCAAATAAACCACACTATCACCAATAAGCCACACTATGGTGAGGGATGAGTCGGGGTGAGGAGAGAGACCAGACAGACTACCCAAGTGGAGTGGTTCTCAACCCTGGCTGCCCAGTAAATACACAACACAAACTTGCGTGCACACACACACGATGCCTGGGCTCCATGTGTGTAGCTAGAGTTGAAAACAGGAGAACAGGGAACTGAAGCTCCCCCAAACAGAGGCCTTTACTGAACTTACAGTAAATGGCTGGGTGTACAGTAAAGGTTCAGTTGATATTTGTTGAATGAATTCCTAAAGAATGTATTGGATATTGACCATAGGTGAAGTTCTCCACATTTAACTCTGTGCCACATTACAGGAAAGTGGTAGTCTCCTTGCCTGAGCCCTGAGAATTCTTCTTTGGGAGACTCCACCTTTGTAAGAATATGCCTTGATTAACAATCATCAGGCCTAGACTGGACTGGCAGGTGTGCTCCAATGTTCAAAGGGAGTTACTTTGTATAAAGCAGAAGGTGAAGATTGGGAATCTATGGGAAAAGGAGAAAGAAAGAGGAGAGTGGCAGAAAGATGGCAGAGACAGGCACACTTAGTGTCGTAGGATGTGACCTCCCATCCCATGAACACCCAGATCCTCCCTGAAGACTACAATGCACAGTAACACTTTGTATGCATAAATTTCTCATAGAAATCCGTGAGAGGGCTAAATGCTGCACTCTGGGTCAAGGGCTAAAATAGCCTTACTGCAAAAAGGCAGCTGTGGATGAAATTAGGTGGTGTAAGGATCCTGAATGCCTCAGTCAGCACCTGTATTGATATCTAAACACAGAATCCATAGACTCTTATAAAAGTGAATTTTTCTACAGAGGCTGGTAATGTACCTATTTACCCTAATCAAAAGTAGGTTAATTTCTCAGGGACCTGGTTAGTATAGCATTACATCAGAAATACAATAATAAGGCAATAAGTGTACCAGACTTTTCATTCTAAAATATGACATTTTAAACCTTGAAGCATGAATAGAAATGCAATAATACTCAAACTTTTTAATCAATTTTCACAACTTATAATAGATATTCCAATTATTTTGTATAAATTACATTACCAATTCTAAAAGTTGCATAAATTTTTAAATCTCTGGAAGGAAAAAGGGTTATAATTTGACTTGCAAACATTTTTAGCAAACAAAACAAGCTTTCGAAAGCAACAAAAATGAGAATAGGATGTATACAAATATAAAGTGTTATTTAACATAGTGGGATATCTAAATCTTCTGTGAAGCTGAGAGATTTGTGCATGTAAGAAAATACCAATTTAGTTACTATTGTTTGTAAACTTTGTATACACACAAATGTGTCTCTTCCCTTCCTTTTGTACTGTCACCAGCTTAGAGTGCCTTCATTTTATACATCCTTCATTATGACAACCAACTTCTCTCTGATACTCAAACTCAATCTCAATATCTTAAAATACTCTCCTGTTTAAAAATGACAAAAATACAGTGTATCCCAATGACTTATTTTATCTCCTAAACATTAGTCATTCAGATACTGTATTTTCTGAGTTCTTGTATGGTTCTGAAAACACTTTTTATTACCTTTGTACCTGAAACTTGGCTGGATACACAATTCATGTGGCACATTTTCTTCAGAACTTTGTAGATTTTCCCACTAACCTTTTAGCCTTAAATGATGCTGTGGAGAAGTTTCAGGGGCTCCTGATTTTATCTTCTAGTGTGTGACTTGGGTTATCTGGAAGTAGCCTGGAGAAATCATTTTTACCTTTGAAATTCAATAGTGAACAAGGATATGTTTTGGCTTTGAGTATTCTGAATTAATTTTGCCTGGATTACAGTGCATTCTCTTTATCTTTACGTATTTTTACCCCATTATCTTATGGAAATTTTGTTTTATATCCTTTAATATGTTTCTGGTTTTATGGTTGAGCTTTGCTCTTCAAAGAACCCAGTTGTCTTATGTAGGCTCATCTTTATATGTCTTCAACATTGTCTTCCTTCCTCCCTCTCTCCCTCCCTCCCTTCCTGCCTTCCTTCCTTTCTTCCTTTTGTTTCATCCTTCTTTGCCCCTTTCTTTCTCCCTCTCTCTATCTTTTGATTTTTTTTTTTTTGCATTCTCTGTACTTGTGATTATAAAAACTTAATTTAGGGTAGCAATGTTTATTTTTAGCCTTGCCTATCGCATTTCTTCTTGTTTAAAATTGATTATTGTGTTTCATAATGTCACTCTGGACACAGATTTTACTTGATACTGGATGCTTTCTTTTCAGGTCTTTCAATTTTCTTTTTTAAATCAAAATCATCTCATTACATTTTTCTATAGCACAATGCATTTATGGAGAATTCTTTTTCTTTCCTTTTGCTGTGCTTTCCTTCATACATTTTTTTTTGACTTGGGCATTTTTTTTCTGTTTTTTCACTTATTACTTATTGATTGGTTCCCTGCCCACCTCCCCACCCCATAATGTCTTTGAATTGTTGGCATGAGGGTTCTTTTATTCTCGCTTATACTTAATGTGAACTATTTGGTGCAGACTATCTGGTTTGCTGATTTTAGTAATAAAATGCAAGCAAATTATTTTTTACACCTTTCCAACCATGGTTGATAGCTATTTTTTGTTGCTCCTCCTTGGAGCTACAATTTGAGAACATGATGAGAATGAGCTAAGTTGAGGCTGTGTTGAATATCTTAAACCATGGCTTTCTCTAAGCAATAGGGTTTTTATTTCATCTTCATTCAGATTACCCCCTTTTCATTGTGAACTCTGAAAACTTTATTCTCATGTTTTATATTTCCTCCTTTTCACCATCCCTCGCAGGAACTATTTCCACTGCTTGTCAGTTAGAAGAAAAAAATTTAATTTGCTTCTCCAGAGTTTGGCAGTGTTACTGAAAATCATCAGTATGTTACTGACTGAGCATTATGTTTCCAGAATATTGGTGAAGGTTTGGAATCCAATTAGGTTTCCCACACTGCATTGCTCTAGTTTAGAATCTTCTGTTGCTTCATTTTAGTTTCTTTACTTATTAATGTATATTACTTTCAGTTGTGCATCTTTCTTTTTTTCCCCTTATTTCTTAAAAAAAAAGTCTGTTCATTTGAGAAAGCAGAATGGAAAATGGAAATGATATGACCTAACTTTACTCTATTATCTATCATCTTTACTAAAACTTTCAGCCATCAACTTTTACCTTATTATTCCCAAACTTATCTAAAGATGGATTTATTTTTAGAATTTCAGCCAAAAAATACCACTTAGACAATAAGTCTTATATATTTATTACCTGTTGAATAGAGTGATTTTTTTTCACTTACCCTATGTTACAGCTTTCTAATTTAATGTAAGCTATATTCTTCTATTCAGGGTGTGTTGTGTAAGTCTGTGTGCAGTCTGTCCATATGGTTTATTGTTTTGCCAAATTTGATCATGGACCATGTTATTCTTTGTTGTGAAAGTACTACACTTTTTCACTTGCTGCTTTCATATGCTGATTTCATAACATGCTTCAAACTCTCTCATTATGTTGTAAAGGTTTTTCCATTATTCTGTGAAATAATAGAAATTGAAATGTTATAGATGGAGAGGAGATTTTATTTAATTAAACAAAAATAATGGATTAGACCATGCTATTGAAAAGCAGAGGGGAGTGTTGTGGAAAGCCCTTGTATATAAGAGGAATACTAAGGGTTGATTTAAGAAGAAAAGATGAAGTTAAAATCAGAATCTTTATTTAGAATGATATTAGTAAATGAAGGAAACTGGTAGAGTCAGTTATTTTTCATTGTGTAGCTCATAAAAAATGTTAGGTTGTCATGATTTTTAGTTTCTCAACTGGTGGCCTTGGCTGGGTTCCCACCCTCAGTGTCAGCACTGACTCCTTGTTGTAAGGAAGAGCACTACAGATGGCTACAGGCTGGGTACAACAAGGGCCAGCCTCACTAGGGACAGGGCTGGGAGGGGTAGAGAGCATCTCCACAGGTAGTAAATACACCTCAAGTTTGGTAATAATAATACGGAATTGCTACATTTGAGTTACTTGAGCTTTTTCCTTTCATTTTTCTAATGTTTAAGGTGGTTGAACACAATTTTTTTCTGTGGCATAACTGGTTACATTTTCTAGTGAGCTTTGTGGCTCCCGTTGTTTGAGAGGAAAAACACTAGGAAATATGCAAAGTCTTCTTGAGTGAATAATCTGAATTGTAGAAAGGATCCACTGACTTCTTTCTCAGCAGTGATTTTCCATCTGAGTGGCTCCTGGGTAGCTAGTGCATAAAGCTATGTCAGTGCTGGCTGGGTGCAAATTGCCTTCTTCTGAAGATGCCTGCTTTGTACCATTACCTGCCTACAGCACAATAAGGCCCTCCCAGTAGAGAAGCCCCTTAACCAAATATCAAACAAATTAACCTTTTAGTGTGTTCCTAGGAGCCTTTCAAGAGAAGGAACACTCTGGTGACATCACTGATGGCAAAGGTTAGCCTAAAAGTAAAATGAAATCATCTGGCCAGGCAGACCCTGCAGGAGAATCAAGCCTTGTAATTAGATTGAAGCCTCCTAGGAAACGGAGCCCTGTTGCAGGAAGAGCGTTTGCAGAAGCTAATTGGGGTAAGCTTTTGAATCAGTGCTGGTCCACCGCATCACTTACAGACTTGAAAATAGCTGTGATGGTGTATGATGATTGAGTCATCCCTTAATTTTAGCAACCTAGGCGAACATGAATTACATGACGAATGTGCGCTTGAGCTTGTCCTATTTGTGACTTCAGACTCCAGAAAGATTCCAGTCCTCAGATTGGCTGATAATGGGGGTGTTTTCTGAGAGTTACAGGGATTGGGCAGCCCTGTTGCAGGCAGGTGCTGAGAGCTTTGCCCTGATGGTTCTACAGATTGACCTCTTCTAACTGGTGCTGTCCCTGCCTTGTCATCCCACCTCTTTCCCATACAGTTTCATCAAAGTGTGAGTCCTTAACTGAGCCTAGCAATTGCTCTAACTGATTTCTGTGGTGAATTAATGAAAAAAAATCTAGTTATTAGGCCAATAATTTGTTTTACCCCATTTGGGCCGCTATAACAAAATACCATAGACTGGGTGGCTTATATATAACAGAAATGCATTTCTCACAATTTTGGACACCGAGAAGTCCAAGATCAAGGCACTGGTGGAGTCAGTGTCTGATGAGAGACTGCTTTCCCAGAGACAGCTCTCTTTTTGTTGCAGTAAAAACCCAACATGGTGGAAGGGGCTAGGGAGCTCTGTGCAGTCCCTTTTATAAAGGCACTAATCCCATTCCTGAGGATGGAATCCTCATGATCTAGTCACCTCCAAAGGCTGCCAGCTCCTAATACTATTGCCTTTGGGATTTAGGATTTCAACATACGAACTTTGGCAGGGGGACACAACCATTCAGAATGTAGCATAAGCTGAGAATCCTCCTTGCTGTAGCAATGCAAACCAGAAACGAACTGAGTTTGAAAGAGTGAAAAGGTGAGCTGAGAACCAATTTTTACCATCTTACCTTATCCTCAGACGATTACCTCAACTTTGATCTACACAGAGCCCTTCTAGCATTTTTAAGGAAAAATCAACTGAAGACTTTATGTTTCAGGATTTCTTTGGGTTTCAAGTGGCTGTTAGTCTTTGAGTGACATTAGAGTGTCACAGTAATTAAGTCCGGGACCCATCACTAACTGCCTGTGTGACAAAGGCATGGTACTTAAACTCTCTAATACTGACACTTCTTACCTATAAAATAACAATGATGGAACAGTCCCTGGCACATAATCAGCACTCATAAGCATTAGAGTGCTGTTATTTGGGGCAAAAAGGTAAAAGTAGGGTTATGTGAGAGTTGTTATTTATTTTGGTAACCATGTTGTAAGAACACTAAAAAAAACAGCTAAAATGTTTGAGTGTTTATGGTCTGCCAGGTACTGTGCTAAGCACATAATATGATGATGTCATCCAGAACTGTCACCAACCTGCTTTATGCTCATTGCACAGGTGAGGAAACTGAGGCATCTGGGTCACATCCCAGGTACTAACACAATAAGTAATTGTTCATCAAAGAGTCACAGAAAGAAGCTCTAAGAACAGGCTCATCTCATGAAAACATGCATAATGATAATGAGTCATCTGTTCTAATCACATCACTGTAGCTATCCTAAACCAAAACCCCCCTCTTGAGCTCACGTTAAATTTGTTTATTTCTCATATCTGGATTGCTTTTACATTCTGCACCAGCTAATCTCTGGTCCTATTTCAAGTCAGAATCTGGATATTATTTACCATCTGCCTCCAAGGGAGGTACTTGCCAAGTCCCTTAATTTGCTATAATTGGCAGGTTTTCAGTGTACATAATTTATATCAAAAAAAGCTACCCTGAAAAAGAAGATTAATTAAACCATTTCTTCTGGGTCCCTAAAAGTGCGGCAGTTTCCAAGAGGATGACTTTAAGGCCTTAAGGTCTTCTGTGTGTATAGGCTGTCACAGCTGAGCACATTAAAAATGTATGTTGGGTTGGTCCCTGGTGCCTCTGAGCTGGTCAGAAAGATGTCATTGGCACCTGGGTAACATCACAAATACTCACTGAATTAAGCAGCTTGCATTTGCATTTGAGTCTTTTGTTCCAAGCTTTCCAGGCACTAGAAACTACTAGACTGCAATATAATTTATGGATACCTCTGTGTTGGCAATTCTGTCACTGATATGATAGGAAACACTAGAAAAAATAACACCCAGATGTACAGAATTCTAAATAGAGTAAGTGAGAGACCACAAACTGATTCAGACAGGCAGCACATGTGGCTAGTAAATAGACGATCTACAGGGTTTTTTTGGTCTTTTTTCCCTTCTTTCTCTTTCTCAGGCTTCCCCGAAGCTCATGGTCCAAAACAGGGCATGCCCTAGGCTTTGTGGAGGCATTCTTCTCTCTCCCCAGCTTCTGGATAATGCTATCCCAGGAGTTTATTCCTTAATCCATGCCTATCAAAAGTTGGCAAGTTTATACCGCATTCTAAGAAAGAAACTTCTGTGTTCTCTACCTTTTTCCAGAGTGGTTTTGTGATTTACCAGTCTGTGGGTGGATTACATAGACTAGCACAAGAAAGGACATAAAGTTGTGACATCCTTCCCCTTTCCGAGAATGCCTGTCTGCCCATCCTTATGTAATGTTTCCCCCACTTACCTTCAAAATCTCAGCTGAGATATTGCCAGGTTTGTCTCTGTCCCATCTTGACCCCAAGTGATGAAAGTACTCTCTTCTGTGCTTCAAAAAAGATATCTGGGGCTTCCCTGGTGGCGCAGTGGTTGAGAGTCCGCCTGCCGATGCAGGGGACACGGGTTCGTGCCCCGGTCTGGGAGGATCCCACATGCCGCGGAGCGGCTGGGCCCGTGAGCCATGGCCACTGAGCCTGCGCATCTGGAGCCTGTGCTCCGCAATGGGAGAGGCCAGAGCAGTGAGAGGCCCGTGTACCAAAAAAAAAAAAAAAAAAAAAAAAAGATATCTGAAGATTATAAATAGGGCAAAAATGCCTTATGAGAGCAAAGGTCACCCAAGGATTAACTAGGGGAATGGATTAATACTTAGGTCACCTCATTGTTCACTCAATTAAAAATCCCAGACCTTATGAAGTTACACATTAACATGTAGCTTTTTGCATAATAGAGATGCAAATAATTTCTGCCAAGTGGAGCAGATAACTCCAAAGGCTTATGGTCCTGTTGGATATGAACCAGTTTTGTATCTACTCATCAATTTATCCTAAGATTGTCTCTATCAAGCTAGTTTCTGAAATGCTCTTTGATTTGGTTATAACATCTGACTCATTAATTGATGAGTTGACTAAAATGTTCATTTTCTATGTGGGTGGGAGTCATGGTTTTGACCTCCATTAGGGTACAGCACTCTCCATGCTCTCCCAGGTTGACTTGTCTACCTTCGCCACTAAAGTATAAACCCCATGAAGGCAGGCTCCTGAAGGAGGCTTGGTGACTTTGAACCCTCAGTGCACAGTGCAGTGCTTGACACAGGACTCACTCAAGAGGAGTGTGTTCTATGAAAAAATGATTTTTCAGTTTAATTCTGAGTCACTCAGTTGGTCTATGCATCATTGTTCCAGGTCAGTGTGAGGTCTCTATTGCCCAAAGAACAGCTTCTATTTTGAGAGAACATAGACATGGAGTTGGAAATGTTATGAAAGTCTTTTTTATGACTTGATGAACTCTATGTAGTAGCTTTAGTCTTAATGCCTCTTTATTACTTTCATTTTGTTTTGCAGTGTCTTTGGATTAAGAATAGACAATGTTGCTCAATACCCATCTAAGTCAGGACTCTTTGCAAGGACAAGTAGAAATTTGAAAGATAGTTTTACTTGTCTTTCTTTCTTTCTTTTTTTTTTTTATTTTTAATGTTGCTCCTAGTTGTTGTAGCTGGTTGAGAGGTTGAGGGAAGGTTTTTTGTTTCCGTTTTTGATTTTTTTAATTTAAGAATTTTTTGACCGTGTGTAAGAAAAACAAATTCCAAATAAGCAGTTTCATGCCTAACTTGATCTTATCAGCCTCTGTGGTATTGAAGTTAGGCTTTAAAAGTGTTTACCTAAAAACATCAGTAGACATGTAGTTTGCAATTATTGATATTGAATTATTGTTTAGAAGATCAAATATATCTATATATATATATATATATATATATATATATATATATATATATATATATATATGACCTCCTACAAATCTAGAGGCAATTTCTGTGTCTTGCCTTCTTGTCTTTTCCTTTCTTTTATACTTACTATCACAATAATACATTTCCCGTCAAAGTACTGCTTTAGTAGCCTATTTTCCATTTTGTCTATATTTAAAGAGAGTTCTGAAGAGAAACATTGACTAGGATAGTTGTTTTCAGAAACTTATTTGGAAATCATATCATGTGATAGAGAATTAAATATGCTTCCAGTAGGTATCCAACATTGAAGGCAACAAAAATTAAGATAGCATCTAATTTTTAAGAACATAAAAATAACCAGATACGTTAAGTTTAAACTCCATTCACTGTCTAAGGATTGTCAACAAATGAAAATTTGTGGAAGACCACAGACATAAACTTTCATAATATCATTAAAGTTGTGTTCTAGACCAAGAGTTGGCAAACTTGTTCTATAGAAGGCCAGAAAGTAAATATTGTTGATTCTGGGGATCATAAATGTCTGTTGCAACTACCCAGCTCTGCTGTTTTACCACAGAAGCAAACCATAGACAATACATAAACAAATGAAAATATGACTGTGTTTCAAATCAATAATACTTTATTTACAAAAACAGGTGGTGAGCTGGATTTGGCCCATGAGCTGTAGTTTGCTGACCTCTGCTCTAGACTATCCTCATAGCTCAGTTTTCTCTAGTTGGTCTATGAAATTAAAGTCACTACCCTTGTACTGTATTTTGCAGAGTTATGAGGAAAAAACCCACCTAAATTGCTTTGACCAGTAGAAGACATAATTATATGTCTAGGTCCTTTCACTTAAGAATCTAAATGTTTTTAAAAGAAAAACAGGTATTAGAATGCTTGGAAAATATGTATTTTAAAAATAAATATTACATGTATTGAATTGTCTCAATATTGAGGACAACTAAGATGTTATGAAAGAGGGAATAAAGTGTCTATCTAATGCTCCAAAGGTCTCATTAATTCACAAAAGCCCAAAGTAAGTTTGTCCAGGATTCTAGGCTGTAAACCTATTCTGTAATTTTATCCTTTACCACAGGGCAGTAGCAACTAAGACATAGAAACTACTCACATGTTAATTCCAGGGCTAGGTGATAACTTGACTGGTGCTTTCTTCATATTACAGGAGGGTAAAAACCTTCAGGCATTTGCTGTAGGACATACTGAAACTTGCCACTGCTCTTTTGCAATTGAAACTCAGTCCTAAACTCATTAATGATTGAGTACATTGGGGATGTCCTTTATGTCAGGAATATTTAATCCATGGCCTTTATGCCAGGGATATTTAATGCATGAATTCGGTATGCATTTCATGTCCAGTTCATAATGGAAAATTAAATAAATGAATAAAAATACAAACAAAGTGGAAATCCAAACCCTCTGCCCTACTCCCAGAAACTGAGGATGATGGAAAACTACCAATGAATAGGCTCTAAAATATGGTGATTTGACAAGATAAATAAATATTTTTTCTTACATTTGATTCCATTCTTTGTTATTAACCCAAAGGCATTTTGTTAGCAATTTACATATCATATTAATGGAGACATCCCTGTTTCTGATCCCTTTCCAACTTTATGTCCCAAAGAGAAGAAATATAGGAACTTCAACTAATTTAAATGTTCTTGCTTTTGTTCTTATCTGAACCTTCAAATTTAACCTTGGGGTTGCAGCTGAGAACTTGGAGTAAATCCCACCATCATGGCCTTTGTTGGAAGTGCAAGGATTGCATGAACTCCTGGGACAATAAAAGAAATGGGACCAATTTTTTTGTAGAAATTATGCCTTTTTTGTATAATTTTTTACTATCATTTATTAAGTACTATGTTCTTATGAGGACTTTTCATACAGTATTGTTAATCTAAACAATTATGGAGCCTATAAATTATTATCTCTTTCTGATAATTGCAAGGATCAGAAAGGTCACATGACTTGCCCTAGGCAGGCACATAGGCAGCACATGGCAGGTCTGGGTTTCAAGCTGAGATCTATCCATTAAGAACACCTGTTACAGAGACACTCACTGTCATTCTTCATTACTGTGAAAACGGAAGACATTAACAACATATCATTTAGGGAACACGGTGAGATCCCAGCTCCCATCTGGATGATATTCCCACCATTGAAGTCTCTGGTTCAGGTTACAACTTCTTCCCATGGGGCTGGCCACAGCTATCAGAGGTCTTTATGAAGATACGTCCATGGGAACTGGGGAGCCTTCCAGCTCTCTTCCATTAGCCTAGATAATCAGCCAGATAACATGACATTTCAGAGAAGGAAAGAACATAAGTGGGTATGTTGGGGCACAATATCTGTACAACAGGAATTAGGGGGATCCAGCAGCTTCAAGTAAAACATTTTGGGAGAACATCAATGAGATGAAAAGTCCAAGATACTGTTTCTCCATCTGAGGATTTTAGATCTTCTAAAATTGGGTCACCTGGAGTATTTTTTAAATGCTAGGGCTTGTTCCTCAATAATCTGAGTTTAATAGGACTTATTGGCCTCCAGGAAGTTTTGTAATTACCATTCAAATTTAAAAGCCACTGATGGGGAGTATTTGGGCAAATGTGGGAGTGTCTAAGGAAGGAGATGACTGCCAAAAAGAGGAACTCAAGGGGAGTTTCTAAAAACTGATGCTACATAGAATAAGTGCACCAATGTGTGTCCTGTGCCCTAGAAATGGTGGGAACACAAAAATCCCTGAGAACTGTTTTTACTGAAAAATATTATAGGATCAGTACCATATATTCAAGCATGTCCTGTTTCTCTTTTATTTGGTTTCTGCTCATTTTTTTTCTCGCATTTTTAACATTCATGGGCAATAATATTAATTTTATCAAACAAAGGGTCCCTCTTTCATTATTTAATGATTACACAATGAAATTGCATAAGTTGAGAGGATAGCAGATACAGATCAATCTGAATTAGGCAAAATTATATACTTTAACCAGGTAACATTTACATGGATGTAAACAAATATATTGTGGATAATGAGTTAAAGGAATTGGTATGAAATTGAATTCAAAGCCTTAATTTAAACAAAGTGTGTTCTCTAGTTCATACCAGATCAATACACGTGGCATACGAAATTTCATAAAATACGGTACAGTACATTGCTTCCTCTTTACACCATTCACTATTTTTATAAGTGCAGAATATTTGGGGTTGATAAATATAATTAAATAGAGCAAAACCATATGAATTGAAGCCATGAAGATTTTTTTTTAAAATAGAATTACAGGCTTGCTACAGAGCTTGAAGGCATTACTAGTATAATATCAGAGAAATGTATTAGCCCTTAGGGACACATTCTTATTATCAGTTATAGATTCTGTGGGATTTAAATTAGAAAGAGAAATGCTATGATATTTTTCTTTGAAAGCAAGGGAAGGAAACTACTGAAAATTTTAAGCAAACAATTAATATTAGCTTCAAATATAAGAGTATTTGAGTTTGTACACAGCTTGCTCCCTAGTTTAAGCCAAGATCTACACTGCATGCACAATTGCATGCAAATTGGACTTGATTTACTGCATGCTTTGCCTCTTCAGTTAAATAAAATCAGAAGATGATTTTTACTTTAGAAGAGTAAAAATTCAATGAGTTAAAATGTTTTACCTCTAAGTTTTCCATTTGTGTAACCAAATGTTTATTTTAAATAATTTATTTAACCAGTATATATTGAGTTCAGCTTTTCATGAAAGGCATAGGTTCCACCCTCAAGAAGCTTATAGGCTCATTGGGAACAGAAAATACATTGACATGGTAAATGCCAATTATAGATTTATCTTCTCAAAACACCTTTTAATTTTTTTTTTTCTCTTTCAACTCGTACCTTCCAAGCCCTTAGTCTTCCAAGTCTCTATCACTGTCTGAAATACAAAATCCAAACACTTTTATTATGTGTGTTAATTTCTTAGGACTGCCAAAAAAATGTACAACAAACTGGGTACCTTAAAAAGAAAATTTATTGTTTCCCAGTTCTGGAGGCCAGATGTCCAAAATTAAGGTGTTGCAGAGCCATTGTTCCTCAAAACCTCTAGGAGAGAACCTTTCTTCATCTCTTCCTAGCTTCTGGTGGTTGGTCAACAATCTTTGGTGTTTCTTGGCTTACAGCTGAAGCATTTCAATCTCTGATTCCCTAATCATATGGCATCCTCTCCTGTTTCTGTGTCTAAATCTACCTCTTCTGATAAGGACACCAGTCATATTGGATAAAGGGCCCACCCTAGTCCAGTATGAGCATCTCTTAATATAGCTAACTATATCTATAATTACCTTATTTCCAAATAAAGTCATATTCTTCAGAACTGGGGGTTAGGACTTCAACATATCTTATTTGTGGAAACAATTCAACATGCTACATGAAACATTTAAGTCCTTTCGTAATCCTGCCTGTTCAGCCTGTCTTCATTCCTCATTCATTAGGGGAGAAAGAACTTGCTAATTATTGATCTCCTTCTCTGTGGCAGGCACTTTACATATGTTAACTAATCCTTGGGAGGACCCTAAAGAGAAGGCATTATTAGATAATAATTTATTGGTGAGGAATCTGAGACTTACAGAGTGTAAGTACATTTCTCATGACTTACTTGTTCTTCAGGTCTTAACTCAAATCTTACCATATCCAGAAAGCCTCCCTGTAAACCCAGACAAAGTGGGGTTTCCCCAATATATATCCTATGGAACCCCAGATTTTTCCTTCATAGAATTCATATCATATTGTAGTATTTCTGACTCAGTCATCTGATGAGTGTTTGCCTCTTTATCTAGACCATAAGCACCATGAGGTAGGGGCCATGTATTTCCATCACTGAGCATATAAGCACTCAGTAATATCCATGGAGCAAATATTTGAAAAAATGACTCTCATAACCAGTAAGTAGTAGAATTAAGATTGAAATTTTACTCCAAAATCCAGAGTTGCTCCACCCATAATGATTAACAAACATTTACCAGACATCTGTAGTGTAGTAGGCACTCTACAATGAGCTCAGGACGTTAAGATGAATGAGATCAAATCCTTGTACTCAAGGAGTTCACAGTCAGTAGAGAGGACACACAAGAGGAGGGGATGACTAACTTCCTGAAGCTGGGGATGGACAGTCAGGAAAAGCTTATCAAAGGATGTTGTACTAATGTCATATCTTCTAGTCACAAGTTGGAATGATTCAAGGGAAGGGAGTTGGGGGGCTAAGAAAATGTTTGTGGCCATCCGGCAGAGAAGCAGGTATAAAGGGAAGCACAAGGCTGTGGGAAGGTGATATTTTCACGGAGAGGTAGATTAAGGAGGAAGGTTGTTGAGTTAGATGCACCTCCTCTAAAATAATATTTTCCTGAGCCAAATTGGTCTACTCATGATCTCATCAATATATCCCACATATTTGTGACTCATCTCAATGAAAAGCTGAGTTTTCTAATTGTTAGAACTTTCCAAATCTGGCAAAGGCTCTCTTTAGAGGTAGTGAGCTCCCAGTCCTTTGGACGTGTTTAAATGTTGTTGCACAAGTAGTCAGGACCTATGTTACAGCAGTGCTTCCTATCTGTTCTCATGCCACAGCACATAGAAAACCTAAGTATTTCTACTGCACATTGGGGTAACAACAAGAAGCACTCTGTTTTTCTAGGGCCGAAGTGATCAATATCTCATCCTCTCTTTACTCTTTCATGGCACAACATGTGTGATGTTCTAGGATAGGGATTCAATCCTTCTGGAGTTTTAGCTATAGGAGAAATTAAGATATCCTTTAATCCTGAGGTTCTTTAAACAGAAACACTCATTTATCAAATTATTCATATAGAATCCAGGGTAATGTATTAATGGTGCAAATCAGATCATGTCACTTCCTTTCATAAAACCCTTGATTTATTTCTTGAAAATTTTCAAAGAACATCCAGAATTCTTACCTTGTACTACGGGCCCTGCACAGCTTGGTGCCTGCTTACCTCTCCCAAGTAATTGCCTATAACTTTCCCCTTTGCACACTAACATTCAGCCCCAGGGATTTATTTCAGACTTTCAAATAAGCCAAACTCAGTCCTGCCTCAGGGCCTTTGTACATGTGGTTACCTCCAAAGGCAAAGATACTAGGGTGACTCTCATCCTTCAACCCTCAGCTTAAATATCATACCTTACAAAGGCTTTTCATGACCGATCTATCTAGAGAGTTTCTATGTATTACAGTCTATTGCACCACCTGTTTGTTTCTTTCATAGAAATTATCAAATATTATATATATATATGTAGTTTTAAAATTTCACCCTTTTATTGGCCCACCCCCATCCCCATATACCACACTTACCCTGCATCCTTTCCTTGACCTGTGAGTTTGACTAGGCTGAGAGTTTGCTCTACTCATCCAATGCACACACTAATGCCTGGTACATGGTAGGAGCTCAATACTTATAAGTTGAATGAATTAATTAAAACACTTCAAAGACAATTTGACAAATAGATAAATGGGAATATTGTAAGCTCAAAGACTATGGATGTTTCATGAATGAGATGGGTACGAAGGATAAATTTAAAGGATTAATCACATCAGGATGCAAGAATTGAGAAAGATTTCATGGAGGAAGCTCTAGATAGCTCCTGAAATATCAGCGTATGAAACCAAGGGGTGTGTGTGTGTGTGTGCACGCATGTGTGTGCACACATGGGAGGGGGGTTAGCAAATACTTTGGGAGGAATTATTATTGATAAAAATGCTTTGTTAGATAGGAGAAGAGGATAATTTAGGAACAATAAGTAATTCAACTTGATTTGATTATAGCAGTGCTTCTCAACAAGGAGTGATTTTTTCCCCAGGGGACATTTGTTAGTATGTGGAGACAGTTTTGGTTGCTACAACTTAGAGGTGCTACTGACATCGATTGGGTAGAAGCGAGGGATGCTGTTCAACATTCTTCAATGCACCGTACAGTCAATCTCAACGAAGAATGATCTGGCTCCAAATGTCAATAATGACTAGTACTCAGAATATTGGATTATAAGAACATATAGGAACATTACAGGAGATAAGGTTGAACCAATAAGGCAAGGCAAAACTATAGAAATATTTAAATATAAAGGTCAGGTATTTGCTCAGTAGGCAGAGGGCAGTTAATGCTGACTCCGTGCAGAGGTGAGATAGGATTAGAGCAAGACTTGGGAAGGTCAAACCCAGCACTTGTATGAGGGCAGCCTGTAGCAGGATTGGAAAAGGACTGTTTGGAGGCTACTTTGATGGTCTAGATAAGAGATTAGAAGGGCTTACACCAGAGGAATGCCAAAGGAGATGGAAAGGACTGGGTAGATTTACGTTATTTCGGCATTGCAGTATTCAGGGATTGCCAATGACAGAACACATCCATTTTAGATAAGAAGTCTTAAATACAAATTCTTATGTCTCTTTGATTCAGTTCACATGAATTTTGAAGGGAAATACCACGAGTCTTGATGTTTTTGTTCATGAATGCTTGGAATACCCCTGAGGTTTCTTCAGTATTTCATATCACATGATTTTATCAGTGAGTGGAGAACTTAAAAATATGTATTGTAATCACTAACAACACTGTCCCTTTGGTGAAGGAATTTGTTATTGCACCATATTTGGAGATGGGATGGGTGGAAAAGAGAAAGTAAGAGGACAGAGAGAGAGAGACAGAAAGAAAAGGAGAGAGGGAGGCAAACACACCAAACTATAATTGTAGAATTTCTCTTATAGGACATTTGTTTATAGGTTACTTGAAAGATGAGGATATTTGAAAAATAGAGCCATGGAATCTTAGTGTTGGAAAGTTATCTAGTTCAGTCTTTTTTATTCAAGCACAGGATCAAAAAATTAAATGGGATGGCTGACTACTCCTGCCTTAAAGATCTTCAGTGCTTGGCCAGCTGCTGGGTTGTTCAAAATCTGTGCTCACATTTGCAGTGGGTTTCTATGATTTCAAGATATTGGCAATCTGACAAAACCCTATTTCAAAAGGAACTTGTAACTTTATTAATGTATGACAAATGAGATGTGAATAAATACTTTGCAAAAGAGCCAAGGTAAGAATGCAATGTAATTTTCATTTGGACTTGACCCTTTATTAGATGTTTCATAGACCTTAGCAAAATGAAGTCTCTATGGATGTTTTTTTAGTCCTTAAATCCTCCCATCTAGGAAGAGCCAAATACTGTGATAAATAGATGTTATTTGTCAATCAGCAGTAGCCCCATCATGTCTTGATGTCAGCCTTAGGAATTCTGACCTCTAGGTAACAGAGCACATTCTACCCCTTTGTGGTCAATAGGTCAAGCCTGACACTGTTCTTCTAACTCCTAGATATGAGGGAGAGAGGCTGAGCTCTGCAGCCTCCTGGCTTGGTTCAGGGCATCAAGGCACATTTAGTTCACTTATACTCTTGCACTCTTGATAATGTGTTTTTAAAATTACCCCTGCACTTTGATCACAGAAGTCAAGAGCATGTAAGGTCCTTACCTTTTCTGGAAGGAGCATTAGATATGGAACTTTAACTCTCCTAAGAGAGCAGATGTCTGGTCAAAGTGTCGCAATTCATAATAAATGGAGCCCAGGAGAAGGAATCACTAATGAGGACTGGGATTGAGTAAGGAGGGGAAGTCTCTGTCAGCTATTAGGATAGATGGTTCATGTAGAAAAGGGTGATTAGCAATGTAAGTTTACATTCTGGATTTCTAGATATGGCCATATGTGGCCGCAGATTGGAGATACAGGTAGAGATTGAAGGTTACCTTTGCCTACCATGATTTCAATGAATGCAGGATTATAAAAATGTTGCCTTAGGTCATCCTCCTTTGTATTCTCATTCCTGGGCCTGCCTCCTCTGACATTTACCCTGGTATTTCCACTATAATTTGTAGAATAGATAATCACTACACCATAATCTGCCCTAATTTTGCTATCATGATTTATGTTCTCTCTCTCTTTAGAAGAAGAGTTCCATAGGAGACCTTAGTAGGTAAAATGACAGATTCTTTTTTTCATGTCTGAGGGAATTAACAGAATGTATAACAGACAGTCATATAACCAGAATTCTTTGTAATTGAGAAAAAGCCAAAATATTTTCTCTAAAATAAAAGATCTCCTACTCTACCAAAGTTTTTTGGTTCTTTGAGGGGGATAAACAGACTCTTGTTAGAGTTCTGTAGTTTTTTAATTTTTTTATTTTTAACAGTCACTGATGTTATAGCCTCTTGTCAAAAGTTCACTGGTGATACCATGAAAAACATACTACTGGACAGAGTAGAACATATAAGACCTTATAAACTTTATAGGTGTTCTATTTTCTAACTTTGAACTTTAAATATGTGCTGCTAAATATATGTGCAAAAGGATTTTTTTTTAATTTGAGTGATTTTTCAACTATACAATGCTAACTTACTACTGATATGATTTTTGTCTTATATACATACCTCTAAACTATTATTTACCCAGGATTTTAAAGATTTTTTTCCTAATTAATGCTACCTGAACAGGAAAGCAATACTAATGCCCCAAATCATGGATTATATATATATATATATATATATATATATATATATATATACATATATATATATATATATATATAACAATATATCATCTAAAATCATGGTACACGTTCCATACTTTAAGCAACACTATCTTAATATTACTAATATGATAAAAATTGCATTGAAGGTTTCTGTGTAAATGAGGGTATGTTGGTTAATTTTTATTCCCAGGTGTGTGTGTGTGTGTGTGTGAGTGTATGTGTGAAGTTCAGTGTTTATCAACAGTGTGAAATACAGACTTCTTGTTGTCAGTGCCTACAACAACAACAGAAATTGTAAAGTCGATTACAATGAAGCTGTGAGGAATGTTTCCTTGCAACAAGGCACATGGGATCTTGGTTCCGAGTGGAAAAAGAGCACTGCTGCTGTTCACTTCATCAGTGAGGGACTCTAAGAGAGCAAAAGGCCGTGAGGCAGCACTGAAGAGAGAAACAGGCAGTGCTTGTCTTTTCAAAAAGAAAGAAACTCATCCTTTTAATAATTCCCTTAGATGGCACAGCTAAGCCAAGTTGGCTCTGCAGCCCGCTCTTGTTTGTGAAGTGTAATTCTGTGGTAATGAGATGGTGACAACGTGAGGAAAAGAGTCTAAACATTCTGAAAAACAATTCCAAACATGACTAAAGACAAGAAAGAAAAGAAGAAGGAGGGATGGAGGTAGGGAGGGAGGAAGGAAAGAACTTCCAATGACCACTTCAGGGGAGTTAAGAGCATAGTGGGCATGCGCAATTACCTATCAATATGTGTATCACTTATTCATTGTGTATGTGCGTTCTAATGCCTCTTCCTTACCAAAGAGGTGTTCCATTCTGCTGTAAATGAACAAACCTCATTCTCAGAAGATTCCAATGTATTTGTATCCTTTAGCTAACTTTAGTAGATTCTGAATAGTTGATAGACCTCTTCCCAACTATGAAAAATGCCCGAGAATATGCACTATTCATTCGAATATATACAAAACTCAGCAATTGTGGGAAACAATTACAAGAAAAACATAGGCCTAGTAACTCACATCTCTCTTGCTCCTTTCCATTTATCAACAGGTAATCTTAAACTTTACGGCTTCTAACTGCTCAGGAGAAGCTATAGCACAGAGTTAGTTGCTGAGTGTGTTTCCCATAAAGAAAGAAATGGGTTTTCTTAGTTGTAGAAAACAAATATGGGACAGGGGGTTTTCCAGGAGAGGAAAGAAGTGATCAAGGGAGAACAAAGGCAAAATACGTTTCTCCAGTAGCTCAGGAAAAAGAAGTTAAGGCTTTGTGTTGTTGGTGCTGAACTACAGAAAGGGAGTAAAAAGCTTATTTTTCACTATATGGTTTATTTTATGTTCTACCTAACGATATATACTATTCTGGGACACATGGCATTCTTAGTTCATGGAAGGGAATATGAATTCTCTTGGCCCATTCTTCCTGAGCTGAAGCAGGCAATGCAATTCCCAAACATGCCAGGTTGGAAATGAGATAAAAAGAGATTTCAGGACATTTGATATTTGCATTAAGGACTACTTGCAGTATCTGGCTTTTCCTATGAGTTTCAGTCGGAGCCCTTTAGTTTATTAGTAAGCCTTTCAAAATTTAAAGACACGTATTTGTCAATCTACCACGGAATAGCTGGTTAGTAGGTTCAGGAAAAAGGAAAGTAGATTCTTTCCTGCTTATCCGATCACCTTCCATTTCCTCAGTCTCTTCTATTTTAGTGTAGTGGGTAAAAGAAGAACCAAGTTTTCCTTTTTGATAAAGCTTTTAAGATAGGAGTGCCACTTTTGTTTTATTGGTTGGACTACAAAATGAGATGTGTGCTCACACTAGGTGTTAAACTCTTTGTTTATATATGTACCTGCTCTTTAGTATTTTTTTGCTGCTTAGAAGCTCTAAGCTACAGGTGCTCTGATGTATATAACTGATGACTTGTTCTTACAAGCAATAAGAAATTTACATCCAGCGTTAATAAAGATTCCAAGTGCTCTAAGTTTCAAACCCTTCCTCTTGACAAAGGTTGACCTGTAGCTCTTTAACATCTACTAGGAAAGCACATTGCTGAGGTCACAGTCAACCACTCTCTTTCTCCAAAGCAAGCTCAGAAAACCGGGAGCTTGATTTACAGACCCGTGGCACCAACCATTAACTATCTATATGACATTCCTTGAAAACGTTCAAAGCCTCTCTTTCTAAGTTCAAGACTAAAATTATACCTCTTAGAATATTAGCTAATTTGCATATGACGTCTTTGATTTTTTTCTGCTTGTGTGAACTGTGTACAAACCACACAACTGAAACAGGACCCCAGAAGCTGTCAGCAGAAATTCTCTCAGTTCTTAATTTGTTCCCTTTTTCCTACAGCATGTTAGTTTAGACGTTTTAAACATGAAGCTGATTCTGTGTCTCCATTTATAGACTTTTATTTTAGTTTGGACATAATAGTTGGAAGTTTTATACACATGATGACTTGGGCACTTAAGGACAGGCTACTTAGAATTTACAGAATTATACAATGATATACAGCAATGACTGAGACAGTCTTATATTTCAAAATGTATTGCCTGGAAAGTGTTTTCAAAACTGTAAGAATATTTTGGAAGTACAAATACCAATGTACCTGTTTATGCTCTGGGGGACTTTTAGAAAATCTCAAATCACTTCACTGTTGGAGCAACTAAACAATAGAGAAGGCGATGAATGAGATCACATAGTAAGCTTAGAGTAGAAGTCTAATGGGATATGACTGGGCTATCTCTAACATGTTTGATCGCTTGAAACCCCAAAGTATAGATACAGGTGAACAAGGCCCAAATCTAACAGTTCCACCCATTTAAGATCACGAGGGATCAAGCGAGAAAGTCAAAGACAGTGTATGATGTCCAAACTCTCAGTAGCTCACAACATGGAGTTAGTAAGAGTAATTACTAAAATTTAGTAGGTGTATGCTATATTTCTGACACTCTGCTAAAAGCTTTATGAATATTAGCTAAATTAACTTCATAACAACACTATTAGAGAGATTCGGTTTCTACCCCATTTTACAGATGAAGAAACTAAAATATACAGAGGTAATTTGTTAAAAGACTCACAACTTGTAAGTGGATTTCAACTCAGGTGATCAGAACCCAGAACCAATTCTACTCCCAGACAATACAGTACTCCAGGCTATCTCTCAAATGTCTAAGGTGATGTTATTAAGTGTGCAGGACCAAACCAGGATGCCAGAACATTAAGCAGAAGGGCTACAAGAACAGGTTTCCCTCAAACTGATAAAAGAGAGATCAGATTTGTGGTTACCAGAGAAGGAGGATAGAGGGAGGGGAAATTAGATGAAGGTGGTCAAAATGTACAAATTTCCAGTTAGATAAGTATAGGGATGTAACGTACAACAGGATGACTACAGTTAATATTGCTGTATGCTATATCTGAAAGTTAAGAGAGTAGATCCTAGGAGTTCTCATTACAAGGAAAGAAACTTTTTTCTTTTTCTGTTCTTTCTTTTTTTTATCTGTATGACATGATGTGTGTTAATTAAACTTATTATGGTCATCATTTAACAACACATTATGCTGCACACTTTAAATTTATACAGTGCTAAATGTAACTTATATGTCAATAAAAGTGGGGAAAAAACAAACAAGTTTTCATAAAGTATGAGTTTTTATTTTTTTTAAAGAACAGTTCCTTTGATAACACCCAAAGCTTTTGTTCCTTTTATAGACAGGAGTAGTAGATTGGGCTTCCCCCTGCCTATCTGGAACACAGGTTATACAGGGACCACCCCGGGTCTGGGAGAACACACTTACTGTTTGTACCAGGGGCAGGGTTGTCTTTGAGGAACGTTGTGTTGTGTTATCTGGATCATCAGCAGTTTTGGTTGAAAGGCCTAGGCGTGGAGCTCATACCCCAATTGTTCTTATCATTTCTCACTCTTGGGTTCAGATAGGGGTCCTACAGAGGCAACTCCAACAATAGTACATTAATCGTCTACTTGCTTTTACCCTAACTGCAGATTCTGGAGTATCCAGTGGCCTCCACAAGAAATCAGGCTGGCAGCACTGTGGCAGTCAGAGTCACTGAAAAACTAGGTCCCTAGGACTACTTTTGCAGCATATCCCACACAAGAGTCCAGTGACAACTTTAGTGTAATGTTACTGCAAAGTGAATATCCAAGCACCGATTTTTGTATTTCTTCCACTATAAAATGGGATCAGTGTTCACATGGAGAGAAAGTGCAATAAGTTTAGCAATCAGCTATGCTTTGGGGGGAAGGGGCTAAATCTGTGGGGTCACTTGGGTATGTAGGACATTGGTTTTTGCAAACTATGGTTGCTAGTGAATAGAAGTTTTAATTTTCTTTTGAAGATATTCTTGCACAATTTTTTACTTCTTTTCATTTCTGATTTCATTCCTTGGAATTGTTCCACATTTAAGCATTCCTTATTGCTGCATATAGCTCATGGAATTTTTTTTTTCTTCCACTCCCTTAATTACTGACATATTCTAAAGAGCTGCAGTTTCTTCCAATAGCAAGTTTGATTCTGTTGCATTTACAAACTTCTAATATAGCTAGGATAAAACTGACCTGCTCCACCAGCTACTGCTTTGTAGCACAGTGAACACTTGAAATTCTATACATTCAGGACATTAAATATGGGCAATTTCTATCACAAATGTGTAACATAAGAATAATGTGAACTGATAATAAAATTAATTCTGGAATAAATAGAAACCCAGAGTTTGAGTCTCAACATCAATCACAAATTAGTATAATTTTCTAAGTATTTCCTTTCATAGAGAAAAAAAAAATTGTATCTCCATGATGCTGAACATTCAAACATAGAATTTGCCAGCTCTCAGATAGCTGGAAATAGTAAGATATGCCATGTAGGCAAGTCACCAGTAAAACTTTTACCTATGTTTTATCTGGATGTTTTGTTGTTACTTAGACTTATTAACTGCAAAGTAATGATATTCTCACTTTCTTCCTTTGAATATGTTTTCTGTTTTCTATCTTGCTTTGTTTTTTTCATCTACAAGGCCTGTAACTAAAAATACTGAAAGAAAATGTCATAAAAGAATTAAAATAATGTGGAGACTCATAAAAAGGAAGCTTAACAGTTTTTAAAATCTAAGAGAACTTTTCCTTAATTTGCTCCTTTTCTTGGCAAGAATTATTGAAAACAGGGTGACAATCTGGTTCTCATTTTTCTTGCCTTATCACCACATAAACCTCTATTTAATAGACTACATAAATAAATAAATATTAAAAAAGCTCTTTCTTGGGTATGATTTCTGACACAGAAAAAGCAGAGGTATATATAAGTGGAATGGTATAGTTTGATGGGTGTCAGAAGAAAATGGCAGCTTGACACAAACTGTCAAATTCTGCTTACACTTCATGTCTGGGTGATCTCCCAGGAAACTCATGTAATTGAACAGCTATACAGATCCTGATGGCAGTTTTCCCTTGTTTTCTAACCCCTTTTCCAGCCTTTATTCTCTCTCTGTTGCCTTATTCTTTTCCATATAAAGTAGACAACGGAATCCGTTTTAAGAAATAGGCATTACTTAGAAAGGTAACACATCCTGAAAATTGTTATTCATGTTTTGCTTAACTTCAGATACACAGTGTTGTTTGTTCAAGAATCCAGACCTTATCTCTGTGAATCAAAAGAGCTAAAAGCCATTTCTTACTAAATCTAGGGTGTGTGTGTAACCCACACACAACTATTCAAGAATATTTATAGAACCTTCCTTATATGTGTTCATACTCGTCTTTCCTGCCAATTTATTGTATAGAACAAGTTTTCCAGTGAAATGTCTACTTAAATTCCAATAGTTCGACTTTGTCTCTTATTCAAAATGTAGCTTCAAATTCTTGATCTTCGCTGATCTTCTCTAGCTTAGCTCAGCTGGTGTGGCCACTGCAAGCCCTCCAATGATCAGTCACAATGCACCAGTGCACATCTCTTCTTTTTTTCCTTTTATCTGATTTTAATAACTTTCAAAGTCTCTGAAGGGCAAGCAGTATCTATTCTGTGTATGACATGCTAACCTGATGTCCCTGACTAAACAAAGATTCTTGCCAAGGGAAATGGGGAGAAAATGTGTAGAAATCTTTAGCCAAATGAAAAGAGTGATTTTCCATCCTGACCACAGTAACACGTGGGAATTCATTCTGATGGCTTTGGAGACTCTGTTAAAGGTCAACTAGCTATCCTGGTAAAGTCTCTGGCAATTTTCTTTGCAGTTAAAGTGGCTTTTGAGATAGAACCAAATTTGGCATTAGAATTGCAGATACACATGAGAACTTGTACGTGTAGAACAAACAATTTCTTGCTGCCTATTACTTGTGGGAGGTTTGCCAAGAAAAAACAATTTGCTTTGCTTCAAGATCCCAGCTAGCCATTACTGGAGAATGTTTTTCCAAGATTGCTTATCACTGTTTTTAATAGGGCTCAGAGGTTTGTGTGGTTGCACAAAATGTTAGTTACTTTTTAAAAGCCCAAATTTCTCCCCTTTTTCTGCCCTAAGTCTGAACTCTTTTCTAATTGGAAAACAATCAGCACTTCCCTAAATGAGTAAATAGTAATGAATAGTTAAATGCTTATGATAAAATGGATTTAACTATTATGTTGCTGTTCCAAATAAAAAGCTGTTCTATTCAAAGAGGCTCTTTGGTTTTACACAGTTGAAGCTGTTAGCTACTAATTTGGTTTTGCAATTGTGTACTCTGTTCATGAGAGGATTCTGCGAGGAAGATATTTCTTCAGTGTCTCTTCATTGATTGATTGATTGATTGATTCATTCATTCATCAAGCATTTACTGGCAACAATTATTCACTTAACAAGCATTATTGAGCCATACCAAGCCATAGAGAGAGAAATGAGTAAGGCACTATTCTTGTCCTCAGTGAAGTCAAAGTCTAGGTATAGGTGATTGACATGCAGAGAAAGAACCACTGTTTAGGGTAATAAATAAAATAATAGCAGTGTACATCAGGTTCAGTATTTCTGCTTGAATTGGAAGCCCATGTAAACACTTTTAATATGGACCCGAAACTTGGCATAATGTAAATATTTATACATTTAGAGATTGAGACAACAGAACATAGAGATCTGGGCAGCTTAACTCAGTTGTTAAATCAGGGTGTTATGAGGCCAAAATCATGACTTGGACTCCAAAACCAGAAAATCTGCCGTGAATAGTGAAAAATTCTACCGGCTTTTTAGGCTAATCCTATAATGCTACTCCATGGTGAAGGGTGACTTAAAGCTGAAATTGTACAACTCAGGATCAGTCCAATAAATTCTTTACTGATAGCATATGGACAGCAGTTATTCTTCCTCATCATAAGGGTTCATGGTATATAGAATTTTGCTTGAAAGTAAATTAAAATCAATATGTAATATGTATGGCATTAAGAAAAATTATTTGATATTTTCCTCACTGAACCCATTTCTGACCCAGGACTCCTCACAAACGAAACAAATATGCAGTGATAAGAGAGATGATGAAGCTGCTAGAAGAGATTTAAATTTTTAGCTCTAGGAAGCCTTTGAGGGAGGTTCAACATAAAATGCCTTGGCCTTATAGACATTTTGGAATCATCTCTATTTCTTATAGCAAATTAAACTGGGAAAGTTTCCCCTCTATGGGACCCAGGCCACTCAGATAGCTTCAGAGTGGCCGTAGCTGGCCTGGAGTCATGGACCTTGCAATGCTGACTCTCTCCTATCTCATCTCTCAGACCAGGAGCATCAGGAAGTGTAAATCCTGGCTTTTTCATTAGTCTGCATTTCCTAAATGAGGATACACTAGGTTAGAGGAAAAGTCTCTGCTCTTACTTTCACCTTTCAATGTAGGAAATTAGTCAATAATTAGACTAGAATGCAGACATTACTTGTAAATTCATTTGTGTTTTCTGGTCTCATTAGTGCTATTCTGGACTACATGATAATGAGCATAACATAATTAAAGAGTAAACACTAGGCAACTACAACCAGAGTTAGGGTTTTCAAGTATCAGATGGTAACAATCAGAGAATGAATAATTTCGGCTCACTGAGGGTGGTCTTTCTCCAGTTTGAATTGAACTTGTTCTCTTTTTCCCTGTGGCCAGGACTTATATAAAAACCTCTTCTTATAACTTAGTTTAGAGTATATTCAAGAGACAATGGTACTGAGGAGAGTTGTAGGAGATGCTGATAAGAAATTGTTCATCTCCTAATGAGGAAACCGAAATGCCTTGCAAATAGATATGTCCAAACAAGGAAGGTTTGACAGCTGCCATTTGCGGTGAAAGAAAACTGGCTTAGAAATATAAAAAGGGGTGACTCTATATTTAAAGTACCAGTTTGATCAATTAGCGACTGAAAGAACAAGGATCTGAAAATTATCCCCAGTGAATATTTGACACTATGACAAAAGCAGTACTTATTTCATGGGAAACTGATGGGTGAAGATTGCATGGGACACCCGTGAGAAATGAAGATTCAAAAAAGATACCTTCATCAGCTGCCAGTTTCTCCAGTTCCCCAGTGAAGAGAGAGGTAGGAAGTGAGAATAACGAAGTTTACATAAAGTGTTTCATAATCTGTGTAAAATAGGCTGTTGGCTGGCATTTACAGATTCAACATGTATTTCGTTCTTCACAAGCAGCAAGATGTCCATGTAAGACGGTACTTGAGATGATTTGCATTTTGCTGAGGCATGAATGTGCTCTGCACAGCTTCTCTGACCAAACAGCCTTGGTTCTCACCAGGCATCTTCTTTCCATCTTTATTGTTCAAAATATTGCCATAACTGGCCTGAAGCGTTAGGCACTAGGGTTCTTTGCTAAATTGACATAGATCGGGCAAAGAAGTGGGGATAGCAAAATAATGCTAGAGAATTAATGAGAAGAGAAAGTGAAAAAAAATATTTGTGATCATTTTTAGTAAGAAAAACTATGTATTTTATTAGTTCTATATTCTTAGACACTTCAAGAGTTTGAAAGGCTTGCTTAAATTTTTCAGTTGAACTTTATTGCATTTTACGAGGAGATTGGTTATTAAAAAAAATAATACTTAGGAAATTGGAAAATCATGGATTTCAAAATGTATTTGTTATAAATGGCAAGAGTCTACCATATATCTCTGTGTTCATAAAATTGTGGTCCCCTTAATGGAAAAACAAGCCAACAATCCTCTCCTTATTATAGAGTGGCACTTCAACAAGACTTAGATATTATTTGGGGAGGGCAAAATATTATAGAGCTCTTCAGTAAAAACTTGTTCAATGAATAAGGGATGTCCCCTCTCTCTACTGGGTATCTGTACCCTGTTCCATTCACAGCTCTTCCTAACCACATTTGACACTCTCACTTTTGTCTCTCATTCTGTCAGGCTAATTGTTGCTATCTGCGTGGGTCCTCATCACTCTTGTCTCCAATCAACATTACTTTGTAACTTTTGTCTTTAGGGCCAATATTGAGCTAAAGTAAAAATTAGTTAATTTATTACATTAATCTACATCTTTAAACTAATGAAATAAGACTAGAGGAGACTTCCAGGGATTTTATTCCCTTCCAGGTAATAAAGGATATATTCACAGCCTCTCAGACATTTCTGTTTGAACCAAGAGTATTCATACCCATGACAGGTTATATTAGGCAGGAAGGACATTTTAGAGAAGGTAGGAATTTCACATCTCCTTTCTATCAAAGTGTCATGTAAATGAATGACCAATATCTCATCTTCACGATTCACTCTTTTAATTCCATAGTACTAGGAAGCATGGGAAGATAATGCCGATTTGCTTTCCTCAGCACCCATCGGGTGGGATACTGATGCTATGAATTGGGAAGACGATATACAACTAACTACCAACTTTCTCACTTTCATCTTCAAGGTGACTGACGACAAAAGGATGAAATCTAGAATTTATTATTCAAAATCATTTGTTACCTGAGTGAATTTTTAAACCTTATTGTAAAACTATTATGATTCACCATCACAGGAAAAAGGAAAATTTATTCTGATCTGTGGAGATGCAATGGATTCGATATATGTTGGAATAATTTTTTGAGATACTATTTCTAGATGAACATTCCTTGAATCACAATCTAACCTTTTTCAAAATCTTTTCCACTTGTGCCTTGCTGACCATATATTGAGTTTTCACATTTTGCATTTTTGTCATTTTAACTAATAATATTTGATGTTACTCCCTGGCATCATATTTCTACTAATTATTCTCTAGCTGTTGCCTGTATTTGCCCCCTGACAGGCAGAGAAGCAAATGTTTGTAATTCCAAGTCTCTAGAATATTTGAATTTCATCAGTAGCAAAAACATGTTTCTCGTTCATAAACATTATGCCTCTCAAACTAATCACAGTACAGGGATATGTGCAACTTTTATTGCCACCTGTCTTTTTCAGAGCTGTTTGTTCTTGTATTTTTCTTATTATTCAGTTACTATGTGTTTGTGTATTTTGAGACTATTTTTTCAGGAGAGAGAATGAAACATTTACTTGTCAGCAGTAATTTTTTAAAAAATCACATAGCAGAACTGTACTGATTTCATCAAAATATAAAGACTAAGCATGAAAATCTTAAAAAAGCACCCACGTGCCCTCAATTGAAACTATAAAATAACAGACAGAAGTATCCAGTTGGGTTTTAGCAAGACCCTGGTAGGCATTAGAATTTGTCGTGTTTGGCATTTTTTTAGAAGAGTTAAAGCCAAAGTTTATTTTAAAAGAAAGGTTAGGCAAATGTAGTCAAAATTTGCATAGGGATGAGAAAAATCAGTACAAATTTGAAATTGTGTATGAACAACTAGAGTTAACTTTTACTAAAACACGAGCATTTAAAAATATTTCCTTTAAGTTTTATCTTTTGTTGCTAAAGTTGGAGAAACGGGAAATGACCTAAACTTGTTAGTTTCTGGTAAACTTTGCATATTGGAGAATTTCTCAGACTGAAGAGAAGAATAGAATCACACAAAATCTGTATGATCTATAAAACAAGAAGCATCCTGTTTTTTGATGGGTATGATGGCAATCCCCTTTTCTTTATAAGAACGAGATGTAAAGAAACCACTTGTAAAGGATTTTTCTTAATAGGATACATGTGCCCTAGTGAGAGAGATGATCTTTTCATAAGTACATATTTTAGAACTGTATATATGGTAGGGCTTTGCATATTTTGTTACCTCCCCTTACTGCTTTGAAGTTATTATAGCTTCGCTAAAAAGTATAAAGAACTCACTTGGAATATACTTAAAGGTCTGCACATCTAATCTGAATATTTATGAAGGATTTACTATAGGAAAAGATATATTAGCTTTGTCATTACTGATTTTTCTCCTACTATTTCAAAATTTTTATATGAAGTTTATAAAGCTGTTAAGTGGTAAAGAGATATTTGCAGAACTTATTTGTGAAGAATTACACATAAATGAGAAGTTAATCTTTTGGAAAATTTTCTCAGGATTTCAAGGGCAAGAGCCAGTATGAGAATAATATAACACTTCTGCTTACAAAGCTGTTAAATGCATGCTCTCACTGACTCACAGTAGTTGTGTAAAGTTGCCCCTATCATCACTGTCCTTCTTTAAAAGGAGGTAACAGGGACTCAGTTCCACACTCCTCAGGATTCTGTTCTTCCCCCCATGTTGCATAATCCCCACACTCTATCACACCTCTTCCTTTTGCCTCATTGCTCATTTCCAGGACAACCTTGGGTCTGTACATCTTCAAGGTAGTAAGTATGCTGATATCATTTCCTGTTTTGAAAAACTTGATTTTTAGTCACTGATTTATTTTTATGTTAAAATTTTAATTTATTTTTTATTGAATGAAAGATTCTTTAAATTCTATACTGCACAATTTTTAAAAGTGTCACACACATGATTTGATATAATCCCATAATAACCCCTTTTTTAATCCACTGCCATTCCATTGCTCCTCCCCCTTTTTTTCTCTCCCCACTGGTAACCACTAGTTTGTTCTCTATATCTGTGAGTCTGCTTCTTTGTTGTTTTATTTGCTAGTTTGTTTTAGTTTTTAGATTCCACATATAGGTGATATCATACAGTATTTGTTTTTATTTGTCTGACTTATTTCAGTTAGCATAATGCCCTCCAAATCCATCCATGTTGTTGCAAATGGCAAAATTTCATTCTTTTTTATGGCTGAGTAGTATTTCATTATATATATATATATATATATATATATATATCACATCTTCTTTATCCATTCATCTGTTGATGGACACTTAAGTTGCTTCCATACATGGGTAATTATAATGCTTCTATGAACATTGGTGTGATGTATCTTTTTGGACTGGTGTTTTGTTTTTTTCAGATATATACCCAAGAGTGGACTTTCTGGGTCATATGACAGCTCTATTTTTAGTTTTTTGAGAAACCTCCATACTGTTCTCCACAGTGGCTGCACCAATTTACATTCCCACCAACAGTGTAGGAATGTTCCCTTTCTCCACATCCTCGCCAACCTTTGTTATTTGTGTTCTTTTTGATGATAGCCATTTTAACAGGTGTGAGGTGATATCTCATTGTGGTTTTGATTTGCATTTTAATATTTTATTATCATTTATTTTTAAAGAAGTTGATTGTGATAATTTATTAGTGTCTTCAGACACTATTTATAATGATGTCTGGCACAGAGTAGGAACTCAGATATTTGTTAAATGAACGGGAAACCTTGTAAGATGTAAGGGGAGACTTTTAAAGGGATGATTCCATGCTTTTGCACAAAGAAGGAAGTCATTTGGAGGGCAGAGAAAAAAAAGCAGAAGTGGAAGTCCTGCAGCATCTTGTTATTCAAGGTGTGGTTTGTGAGCCAGCAGCCTTAGCATCACCTGAGGAAATTGTTAGGAATGCAGACTCACTGGGCTCCATTCCAGATGTTCTGGATCAGTCTGCCATTTTATAGGATCCGAGGTGATGCAGTATGAGGATCACTGTACAGTGCAGTGGTTCTCAAACCTGACTACACATTATATTTACTTGGGGAAATTAAAATAAAATAATAAAATAAAACAAAATGACCTGTCTTCACTATAAGTCAATTAAATATAATCATTGGATGTGGGAACTCAGTATAGATTTTTCTTGAAATTCCACTGATAATTTTAAGGTGTAGTATAAGGTCCTCAATGAGCATCAGAATATCTCATCCTATTGCAGGCAAGACACTGGATTTAGTGTAAGATCCTTAATCTCAGTAGAGCTCATTATCTCATTCGTAACAGGGTACGGGTCATTTGAAGGTCTCTAAAGCCTGGTACATTCCTAACACTTAGTGGAAGGTGGATCCCCATCTGTAGTCTAAGATTTTTCACCTGTGTGGCTTTATACCAAATGATTGTCAGCCATTCAAAAACTCCCTCCAAACTGAGACACTACCTTGGCCCATGTTTCCTTATCAAACATTCAGCTCACTTTCTTTTGCCAGGGAGTTCAAATCCAACAGTTTTATAAGATGAATTTTGGCCCTGGGCAGAGAGAATGCTGCAAAGACCTTGACTCAACACCATCTCAGTTCTTGCTGCTGGAGATAGAGTTCTCACCTAAAGCTATATCCTTTGCTGTATTCGTATATTTTCTTGGATTTTTCCTTCTGATGTTTTATCTGGAATAAAGCCTTCTGCAGAGCAATAGTAGGAGGTATAAGGACAGAGGGTTTGAGGATACATGGGAGGTTCATGAAGGGCAATGAAGAGAATTGCCTTTGTTTACAAGGTAGTGGAGAGCCATTGGCATTTTTGCAATGAACCCATTATCTGAGACACTGAAATATGAATGAATGAAGAATGAGTAATTAAGAGAGGAATGCAGCTATGTTGGTTGGTTAAAGAAGGATAAGATGGCTATTGGCTTATATCCTAAATGGGAATGAGTTAGCTGTGAGAGGTAAGAACATAAAAAGGGCAGAATGATGAGAGACAAACAGACACCTAATTGAATTTAGGAGACGTATAGCAGATTAGAGTATTTCTTCTCATACTATGACATGTGTAAGAATCACTTGGAGAACTTGTAATCATGCTGATTCCTTGGTCCCACCTCCAGAGATTTAGCGATCTGAGGTAAGACCCAAGAACTTGCATTTTGAGAAAGTTCCCACGTGATGCTGATGTGCTGATCTGAGGACCACATTTTGAATAGCCCTGCATTGAGGCTTGGTTCTGCCACTTACTGACTGTGATAAGTCTAGCAAGTCTATTATGTTTCTTAGGACAATGCTAAAAATACTATAATGCAGCATTTACTTGGAATCTTGTTAGAATGCATATTCTGATCCAGCTCGTCGGGAATGGGGACTGAATTTCTGCATTTTGTTAGAAACAAGTTTCCAGGTGATACCCATGCAGCTGGTCCATGAACCAGACTCTGATTAGCAAGTTCCTAGGCCATTATTTCTCCCTTACCTCACATGTTTATTATTACAATGAAATAAAAGCATGTAAATTAAAAAAGACTCTGCGTATCATGAAGCAAAATGTAAATGTAAGGTGATGGAAGAAATAGATTGATAGAGGAAATAGAAGACATCTCTGTGTTTTGAGCTAACTAGGAGAATTTTGGCAAATTTATAGAAATAGAGAAGTCAGGAAAAATAACTTGCTTTAAAAATGTTGATTTGGGAGAAAAGCAGCAGGCAGTTGAAAACATAGGATAGAAATAAGCTTGAGAAAATTTAGTCTTCACATACCAATTTAGGAGTTGTATACATATGACTGAATGATATTTTTGAATACGTGGATGCATAGAAAGAAAAGAGATTAAGTACGGAATCTGGAAAGAGATAACATTAGGAAGATATGAGAAGGAAGAGAGATATCAAAAGAGAGATCATATTTCAGCACTTTGTCAGAGAGACATCTCTTGTCCAACTGTGAGCTGTAGCAACAGATTTTACATCCTCGTGATTGAGGATAACAGTCGGTTGAGTTTTCTAGGCATTCCCCTACTTGGTTATTATGGAAGCATCTCATTTATGTGTGGGGTTTATAAGCAGCTGTTCCATGGATTATGGAAAATACATATCCAGGATTTATTAGTGTGTTGGACCAAGTCACAGGCACTGAGAAATAGAGCAACTGAGGGAAATCATGAATTTTATAAAAGATAAAAGGATGAAGATGTGAGGGATTCTGCAACTGGAGAGCCATAAAAAAGATGTTGATTCCTTGTCTTGTCAATCAGTTTAGGTATTTGGACATCTATGAAGCTCAAGAGAAAATGCAGTTCATTAGTTTGTGGAGAGTGGCGTTTTTCACAGAGATAGTTCTTCTATTGAGTAGAATAACAAGTGGATTTGCTGACTGTTAATAATTGCATAATTTAAAAAGAAAAGCAAGTGTGGGATAAGACACTAGTGTATTTGACTAGGTCATGATGTTGTCCTTAAGGATCCTTCCAAATAATGACATTGGATGCTGAGAAAGGTTAATAAGAATTCTTCTTTCTTTCTTTTTTGTTTTTCCCATAAATCATTGGCTCTTTTGCTTTTCAGATACTTTTATTTTCCCTCTTAAGTTTTAAAATACTCAGTGTTAAAATGTGGACATTTTAAAGTTTGATTTGCAATCATCTATACTCCAAATCAACAAAGGTCTCTTTCTAACATTGATTTACTCTCAGAGGGTCATTCATAAACATATTCATTACAGACACACTCCTCGAATATTCAATAATACATAAATCACTGAGCTGTTTATGTTGAGACACAATTGAACAATATAATTCAATAAAATTACTGGTCTTTTTATTTATTCATCTAAACCCTAGTTGCTCAGTCACTGTAAACAGATCCATTGAAAACAATTCAGTTTTCTGTTGTTTCACGATTGATCTTCTCAAACACATGATTATTCTTAATTCAGACAAAATATTTTATTTCTTTAAGTACATGAAAAGGAATTAGAGCCAGCTGAATGCAATAAGGGATGAGGAAGGAAGACGCTCAATAAAAGGAAATCAAACCTGTTTACAAGTCTGGAATCTAAACACTTGTGAGGTTTGTGGTTTTGGAAACTATGTTCATATGTTAGAGGAGAAAATGATGAAGGCTGGCTAAACATGGGTTTAAAATGGCCTGGGTCAAATTCTTATTACTCCTTGCACCCTAAATACCTCTTTTAAACAAAGAGCTCCCCTTAATTTCAAAGAAATCCTATTCAGGCAAAACACACCAGTGTATATTGGAGAGAAAGAGAAATTCCTTTTTTCTGAGAGGATCAAACATATTTATTATTCAGAAGACAGAAGTTAAAACATGGAAGTATTCATAAAAACAATTAAGGTATATACTGATCATGAGATACACCAAATTATCATCTCATGCGAGTAGTAACTCTTGGTTTCCTAAATCTGTTTTTTGTTTCCAGTTCTTCTACTTTGAATATATGATACTGAAAATATGCTAAACACAGCCCTTGGGCAAATTAGAAACAGAGATTAGTAAAACATTAGGAATATTTTTTTCTTATTTCAATTTAAATTGTTGTGTTTATTTAGAAGGTAAAAAAAGTTAATATAAGTGTATTCTGGAATCAGAAGGATGACCATCTGCTAACCAATTACTATCCTGGAGTTTCAGTGCCCCTTAGGCATATGTATTTATTTATTTACATTTTTAAACCTGATAATTGTTTTAAAGAAATGAGCATAATTAGGTTCAAACTATTATATATGCTGTGTATGCAGTATACATACCTGTAGTATACTGCATACTGTATATGCAGTCATTTTGGATCAATGTAACTTCAAGTGATGGGTTACCAAAAAAGACACTGACTGCAAGAGCTTTTTAATTTGTGGGCTTTGAAATTCTGATGACTGGAAAAAAAAAAAAAGAAAGGCTGAAGGGAACTGGCATTTTAATTCCATGTGGCTGAGCTTTTTAGTTGCATTCAGACACTTCTATTTTTATTTCTTCAAGCTGGGACCATTTCCAAGTAGGAAGCTGTGGAATTATTGCTCTCCCACATTTAGTGCAATCCCCTATAATACTAAGGTTAGGTCAGCCTTTCCCCTGTCCCCTGCTTTAAACCTACAAATAGATCAGATTTCATGATAAGGAATAAGCGAAAAAGGACAAAAGATTGTAAGTGAAACATTGAACCAGCTTGACTTGAATTAGAATTGAATCAACTGCATAATCTAATGTTCACAGAGTGCTTTGGCCTCAGATCCTGGTTGGTTTCACCCCATAGCATTTAAGTTATTCTTTCTTTTCTTCTTCTTCTTTTCTTTTCCCATTGCCCTGCTGTGTGCTGATATATTTAAAAGGATAGCTCTTTGTGTTTCATGCAATGGAAAAATTGCTGTTGAAGTCTTAGCCTTGAAAGGCACTGACTGTATCTAAAAACAGAAAAAAGCAATCTTTTGCCCCGCCTCCCACTGGTTGTTTGGAAACAGCTGTTGGACGCCAAGTTTGTACTTCACCCTTATCAGCCCATTTGGTGAGATCAGAACGTGCTTGAATAACTCTGAAGGTTAAAATATGTTGACTGACTTTTCTGCTGCTACCATTCCAGAAGGCCAGCTCATACCATCACTGACTGTCAGCGGCAGCCAGGATCTGCCATTCTCATGACCATGCCATGTAATGTAAATATTCCTGGTTTCTATACATCCTAATCCCTGCATGACGTGTGTCACACTCAGGATAAGCACAGCAGGATGGCCTGCCAGTGGGCCTGACAGATCTGACCTACCGACATATGGAATTGCCCCTCCAATATAAAACACACTATTACACTGACTTGTCATGATTCAAGGACCTGGATTTTTATTTTGATCTTCTTTTTCTCAATCACAGGTGTCTTATTTATGGCATCTATTACATTTGTCTGAAAAAAACGGGCATTATGATTTCATATTCAACCTCATAATTATTTTAACACCCCCCAAAATGATGCTCCACTGGTCCTGATTGCTATTTGAGTCCAAGATGTTCTTTCCAGACCTTATTTACAATGCCACCTAAAGTCCTTCATAACGTGAACAGAAGTCTTCAATTTTTATGATTATTTAATCATCGGTCATCTTACAGAGTTGAATCATGCTATATTATTATTGTTACTTAGCACTTAGAAAATACTCAGTGACCAATAAGAACTTTTAAATATTACAAAATCGTGTTCCAGAATCTTATGTTAATGATACATTCTTCTTAGGTTAAAAACATCATCTAAAAGATACTAAGTATTAATTTTGCAGTTTGCAGTGTGCTCACGTTTATCTCCAAATAATGTGCAGTGATTTGTCAGTTATTTATCTAGTTAGTTATGTATTTATATGATCCCTATTTCTGGAATATTCATATTCATGGAAAAGGAAAGTCACTGTAAATTTTAATGCCTATTTGTGTTGTACATATTTTGTATGATAGTTATTTACTTCGCACAACAACTCTGAAGTAGGTATTAATATCCAATTTACACTGTTTGTAAACTGTGGCTCAGTGAAGCTCAAGATCCATAGAGTTAGGAAGTAACACAGCTGGAGTACTTGGATTTGAGTGACTTGAAAGCCCTTACACGCTCTTACCAGATCACAATGTGACTTTTGTTCATGCGGGTGGAAGAGCAAAAGAAAAGTGTGTATGGGAGAGCTGAGTAGCACGTACAATAAAGAGCTTTATATCAAGGCTCCCATATAGTTCCAAGATCAATACATTTTATTAACCTTTGAATTTTTATTAAAACATTTCTTACCCAGAACAAATTAAAATAAAGTAGTTAAGACCCTATGTGGTGCTAAGAAAGACTTATGTCTGTTGATTCTGTACTATTAAATGATACTATAATGTTAATCATAATGTTAAAATATTGACTCAATAAATAAGGATCCTAGCCTTGAACTAAGGCCATCATTGTCTTTTCTCATAACAGATATACTTTCATAAGAATGATAGGCACATAAAATTTACCCTCTATGAGAGATTACTTAAGCGATTATTATTATTTTGTAAGGTTTGTATTGTACCTCAAATCCATTAATGAATATTGAGGGCTTTGTGTTTAGATCTGTGAAATGAAGCAGAGTGTATGCTTATTCTTGTAATAACTAAGAAGCTATCAAATATGTATTATTGGATTGAGGTGATGGAAAGAGTGAGAAGAAGGAAGAATGAGTCTATTTTTAAAAGAAGAAAAAAGCAATTAAGTCTTTTTGGGTTATAAGAATTTCCAGAATTATTATAAAAAGAAGGGCCTATCTCAGCTTGATTACTTCAAAACAGCTTCCTGCAACCTCCCACCAAGTAGATGAGCAATTAGTATAATCACAGCAATAAGTCAAAGACACTTGCTGTTCAAACTTGTGTTGCGACTCTTCCTTTTGGCATTGCTTCTGGGCTATTCCAATTGCATACCCATAGACATGCAAGCACATATTTAATAACACTTTATTTGGTAAAAAGCAAAATGCCTAGGAATGACTTCTTTTTGTATCAAGGTTAAATAAAGGGCTCTGAACAATTAAATCTGTTCCGAAAAGAACAGTGGCCAAGTCAGGGATATTCTTATACTCCAAACAGTCGTGCAGATGGAAGTCTGGCCAACAAAACCATAAAGCACCAAGTCTAACTGTGAGTCAATCTGTCAGTGCAAGTACAAGGTGACTCAGGAAAAGATTGCATTTTGTTTTTCTGACAAATATTCAGGGGTTCTAGTACATTTGTGTGTGTTGGATATTGATGGCAGGAAAGGATTAAAAACTACTTCACAAATGGGAGAGTGAACTTCTAACAATTGATTATCTGCTAAAAAAATAGTGAGTAAGAGTAACCAATTGAATTTTTAAAGAAATTTTCAATGGGTGGATATTCAAACTACTCTGTATCTACTTGTCCATTTGAGAGACTACTAAATATTTGCATATCTTCTGCTACTGAGTTGATTCAGTACCAAAGGAATTGCTTCTAAGAAGAAGCAATGCAATAAAATATATTTTGCAATGCCAATAATGTGCTCTTTTTGCTATGTTATTAGAATATCTAATTTTAAAAGTTGCTTTAAGTCTCAGCTAAGTATTCAATTAATTATTACTTTAAGTTCCCAGGTTATTGGTTTGTCTGGATAAGTGATGCTCTAGTTATGGTAGCTTTGATTTTTCACTAGTTTGGAAGTTCTTATATGGGTGTTTTCTAAATGCTTCCCTTCTTTTATCTCTAATTAAAGAAATTCACGGGCTTCCCTGGTGGCGCAGTGGTTGGGAGTCCGCCTGCCGATGCAGGGGACACGGGTTCGTGCCCCGGTCCAGGAAGATCCCACATGCCGCGGAGCGGCTGGGCCCGTGAGCCATGGCCACTGAGCCTGCGCGTCCGGAGCCTGTGCTCCGCAACGGGAGAGGCCACAACAGTGAGAGGCCCACGTACCGCAAAAAAAAAAAAAAAAAAAAAAAAGAAATTCACAAACTTATAGGAAAATGTCACCTTTAACTTTTCATGAAATTCTGCTAGAGGTTAAAGAATGAATATAGCTAATGCATTGAATAAATTCACTCTATTAAAAGGTAAATAATAAGCTCCTTTTGTTATTATTTTTCATTGTGAATATGCATTCTTTTATGGTCAAAAGGAATCTAACTTTTCTGGTTAAATGATGTGTAGGAAAATGTGAAAACACATCAATACTTAGTCTGTGTTCTCAGGAAATAGTATTTTGTATCCCTAAAAAGTTTTGCTTACTGAATACATGATTTTAAGAAGAGAGATTATTAGTAACACTGATAAATATCAAGGCATAAAATCAAGATGGAAAAAAGAGTGGACATATGAAGATTGGTTTGTAACAGTTTAAATTATTCTGAAACTAGATACATGGAAAGATGAGAACAGCAGGAAGAGAGAAGAAACTTTAGAGGCAGAAATTCAAAGTCAAATGTCAATGCCATATAGGAATCTGAATCAACTTGCCAAGAAAATTGAAAACCTTAACATCATCTTGAAAAAGCACAAAAGGAAAGGAATAATACAACTGTTTAAATATGTAACTTATCATAGATGCCACACCATGATGATGCAGCTGACTGAAAGAATACTGTTGTATCAATGAAAATGCGTAATCTTTTGAAATATAAAGGCAAATCCTTGATAATTTTGTGAAATTTGGCTTAAATTTGAAGAAAACCTCAGTTTAATGTAATGTGGATATTACCTGCTGAGGTATGTTTCCCAAAATTTATATGAAGTTCTAACCTCTAAAAACGCTAGAGTATAACTATATTTGGAGAAAAGGTCTTTAAAGAGATAATTAAGTTAAAATGATGTCATTAGGATGGACTCTAATACAATATGACTGGTGTCCTTATGAGAAGAGGAAATTTGAACACAGACGTACACAGAGGGAAGACCATGTGAAGGCAGAAGAAGATGGCCAAGGAGAGAAGCCACAGAAGAAACGAACCCTGCCAACACCGTGATTTTGGTCTTCTATCCTCCAGAACTGTGAGAAAATACATTTCTGTTGTTTAAGCCACCCAGTCTGTGGTATTTTGTTATGACAGCCCTAGAAAACAAATACACTGGGTCAGCATTCTATCTGAAGGACATTAGAAGGAAAAAAATGTCTATAGAACATGCAAAATTGATGATTCCTTTGAAGGACATAAAGAACCTCCTAGATTTCACCTGGACCAAGTGCTTTGATGGTTAAGAAGCTTCATGAGGTCCAAACTGGTTTTCCCTTACAAACCACCTTGGAGATGAGTAGAATTACCCAGAATGCTAAATGGAGAAAAAATGAAAACTCACAAGACCTTTGGGTGATGAGAAGTGTGTTTGGTGGGGTGGGGTGGACACTTTGCAGTGAGGCATGTTTTGTGATTCATCAGTGATGTCTATCCTAGGAGAGGGTATCGAGTAGCCACACGCAACTACATGGTGCCTTGGAATTAAGTTGTAAAGTGTTTTTTATTCAAAATGTTTTTGGGGTATTAATCAGATTTCTCATGGGTCATTACTCTGATCACCTTGGACTTAAAGTTATTAAAATGTTGAATAGTATTTACATTTAAGGGGGGTGAGGAGGTATGAGGGGAAGCATCCTATAGTTATTACTTCTTAGTAAATGAGTTCTTTCTAGATACGGTTACTACCTAGATAGCACATCTACTTAAAGAATCAGTGTCCATGTTTCACAGAGTTTAGACCTCACAAAGTCATTTGATATTTAAAGAACAGCAAAATACGATGGATATCACAGTAATCATTTTCTCTGGCACGAGAGGAAGGGAGAATATTAATATATTTACCTGTCTATTCTCTCATATTACCTGTATTCACAGAGGTTATAGAATTCTTCCCCCTTGGCTTTTGGAAATATGATACAAAGACATGTCATTTTTTTCTTTTCTTTTTTTTCATTTTGGTGCACTTAAGTGGCTGAAGTTAAAATCAAGCCTTAAGAGGCTTCAACTTTTTCACTAAGGGAAAGCTCTGAATCTGTAAAGATGTTTCCCATTCAGGTCTGCCAGAGAGCTGTGCCCTCTCTCTTTTGGCAGGGAACTCAAAGGATCAGAAGCAGTCCTTTTTGCTCTGGGCTCATGGTGACAACTTTGATGCTGACCAGCAAGGGATGCTCAGCTATCTATTAGGGCAATTTTTTCAGCAGAGGAAGGAAGCTGCACAATTGGATTAAGTATCAAGACATCATTTTTCGAGGGATGCTCTTTTTGATTCACAACCATGTTCTTTCTAAGGAAAAACCCTCTTTATTTGCCAATTATTGGCTAATCGATATTCTTAGTATCACCCTTCAAATGTCTACAATATTCAGTGTTATTTTTAACACGGTTATTGGATCTATAACAGGAAACCTATTATTCTGTTGAATATCCTGAAATTAGAAATATAAAGAAGACAGAAAAAGCAATTCATAGATGGATCAAGAAATAACATACCAAGGAGACTCTTTCCATGTATTTTCTTCTGAATATTATTTTTATATTTTTCTAAATTTAGTTTTGTTTCTAAATTTAGAGATAAACGTGAGCACACTGCAAACTGCAAACTAAGTATGCTTGGTACATTTTAAGTGTTCATTTTGCTCTTCTAAATTTATCAGTCATAAATTAATCTATTACATTAATTTATCAATATGCCTTTTCTTTCGTGAATCTTTGAGCAGTTTGCAGTGCCTCTTTGAGACAGTTATTCTTGTCCTTATTTTACAGATGTGATACCAAGGCAGAAAATGGTAAGGTAATTTACTCACAGTTTTCCAGAAATCTATACCATGTCAACTTTAAATTATACATCGCAGTGCATGCTGGGGCATATGTTGGACTTCCCTTAAATTAATAGGGCAGAGTCTGGGCTTGATGACCTCTTGAGGAGGCTTTCAGGTCTATAATTTTAGGATCTTAATTCTGATGAATGCTTCTGATGGTAGATAGAACCAATCTGTTTCCTTACACTCTGGTTCAAAATTTAAGAGAGGGCACACACTCATACAAACTGATATTTTTTTTCCTCCCTACTAATTTGGAGGGAAAGAAATCTATTTCTGCAAAGCATTATTATATTCTCATTTATTTGTAGCTGTGTGTTGGTAGAAGGACCTATCTTATTCACATGGCTGTTTGGAAACGTTACAGAGATTTTGATTTGGGGGAGGGACACAGTGGGAAGTTTGGTTCCAACTAAGTGAATGACATATTTATACTGGACAGTGTGGCATAGGTTCTCCTAAATTTCTGGTCTGGACATGAGCTGACTGCACTCACAAAATAAGCTGATGATATTAAGATTTTTACCAAAACTAATTAAGCAAGATTCAAATTCCCCAGTAGATCTCTGTGACTAAGGCGTGAATTTAGTTTTTTTAATTAACAAATTTATTTTCATTGTCTTTTTTGTTATATTAATTTTTATTTTGGTTCCAATACCTTGATTCTTGGTGCTTAGCAAGAACAATAATTTCTGACTGTGGCCAGTAAAAGGGAGCACATATTTTACTTTTTCATCATCATTTCATTTGCACTCTAAAATGGCAGGTTTAAAATAAAGACAGAAGCTTCCCTGAGTGAAAATATGATAACAGTTATGGTATGTCAACTTCTCCTGAGCACCAAGGTTGTCTTGTCTATGGGAAGTGTGTTTATCACCTTAGAAAACTTGCTGAGGATTTAATGTGAATGTGGGGAACTGGCCGAGGTGTTGGGATTTGGAAGAGGTCCAACTTTTTGTTCCTTTTGCCTTAGTTACCCTTGTTCATCTGATCAAAATTTGGAGTTTAGAGGTTCATCTTCAATTTCTGAAACTCTAAAGGATCTAGAAGATGATGTGAATTAACATATGTTCAAGGAATTTGAAATTGGGTCAAGAACCCAAAAGAAATGTTCGCTAACAGAACAGTAAAACAAAAAATAAGAAGAGAACCCTTTCAATATTGTTTAAAGAACTCAGGTTGTAAAGTTTGTCTGTTATACAATGGAAGCATGCCAATCTACGTATAAAGGTAAACAATTTTAACTGAAGATTAGGTCTGACTCTGTGGTAGACAATGTACTTTCCGCTCTATCACGTCCTCCCCCAGATACCCTGACTGTAGGTACAGAAGTGTATATTATGTTAGTTTGAGCTGATGTAAGGCATACTTCTCTTATTTTTAAACATTTTTATTTTTATCTATTTATTTGGCTGTGCTACACAGCTCGCGGGATCTTAGTTCCCCAACCAGGGATTGAACCCACGCCCTGGGCAGTGAAAGCAGTGGAGTCCTAACCCCTGGACCACCAGGGAATTCCCAGGCATACTTCTCCTAATGTAAGCTGAAGCAGAGATAAACTAGAGGCAGATGCCAATGACATTTTCATCACAATGAGTTACTTAAAAATACACTGTCAAGCTATAGAATTCAACCAAACTCATAATTCCCTAAGTCTGAGTAGAAAAAAACATTTAATGGAAAAGTGAACTTCTCAATAAAGTCTGGGACTTCCATAAAATTTTATATTTTCTCATTCTCAAGAAATATAATATCTTCAACATTCATGTTCTGATGACTCCTGTGTTTGTCAACCCTTGGAGACATATGGTACCTTGATTTGGTAGCAGAGGTGCTCTGACAGAAAATCCATATTACAATTGTCCCATAACGAAGGAAAAAAAGTAGGGGATAATATTTTTAAAACAAAAGTTTAGAACAATAAAGCTGATGGAAAAGCCCATGCATAGTATTTTGATGTTTTCAGAAATTGAAATATATTTGAAAGATTCTGGGACCTTGTAGTAAAATACGACAGAAACAGACCAAAAAAAATAATAATAAAGTGAAAATTTGCCTAATGATAGCTCATGCTCCACAACTTTATAATGATGTCATAGAACACCCTCTTACTTGATATTCACTGAGAAAGGGGGCATTGTTTTCTCTCTTAAATTATCCACAGATTTTAATAATTTAATGTCTCTCTTGTAGATTTCAATATTTAAAATCTTTGTTTTAAAATTGAAAGCCTAAGTCCATTGTGAAATGATACATATGTTTAACAGAAGACTTTATCATGTATTTAAAAGGCATTGTCATAGTTTGGCTAATTTAGACAAATGCATATGTCTGGATATTTTGAAGTGATTTGATAGAAATATAGACTTTACATCTATGGATGTTTTTTACTCAATTGTCCTAGTACTTCCTATTCCTGGGCATAAATCTGGTTCCCCATGTGCATTTTAATGGAATCTCGGGTTTCTTTTTATAATAACTGAGAAGATTTTCCCTATCTGAATCTAGATTGTTGGTCATTTCTTTGAAGTATTTACTTATTTTCTGAAGACAATTTGAAAATGCAGGCTTGTTTGGAATATTAAAACTAAGTTGGCTAAACTCTATGACCCAAAGAACACATTAGATACTAGTTACTATATTCAAGTAAAATATTGAATCATATACAAAACCTTTAGTTCTATATGTCCTATGCATAATCCATTCGGTACAACATAACTCAAATTCTTCTTGGTTTCCTACATGTGTATGCAAAGAAAAGAGCTATTCATTTATTAAAACTAAACAGAATGAATGTTATTTAGGTGGCAGCTTCATATTCTTATAAGGTTTTGCTTTTTGGACGGATCTTTAAAGTAAGCTACTTATGAGGGCATCTTGTTATAGCAGTGCTTTGTGTCTACACTGGCTCCTCTTGCACAGCTGGGAGGAGTTGCCAGGGAGAGCTCTTTGACCATTGTTTGTGGCATTCTGACAAAACTGATAGCTGCTTGTGTCCCAAGATTTTGTCAGTTCTATTTGTACTTTCCCCTTTCCATTGTGTAGCCTAGTGCACTTATGAAGTCCCCAGGAACAGAAGTGGGATCTTTGACAGCCAAAGTGAGCGCTTGTCCTTTAAGAGCTGGGAAAGTTGTGACTTTTCAGTCACTATACACAATTAAACATTGAGGATACATTCAGTGCCTTTTGGAAAGGAAACATAAAAAAGTAAGACATTACGTTTAGGTAGTACCTTACAATTCTCAAAGCCCTTTAATATCTTGCTCATTGTTCCAGTTCTGGTAAATGGTACTACCAAGGTTACAGCCTGACTTTTTGAGGACTGAAGCTTATAGAGTTTGGAGAACTTTCTTTAAGAAAATTAATAAAAGTTATAATTTCAGAAAAGGTAACATAGTATTTCTTTAGAAGAAATTACAGCAAATTATAAAATTTTAAAAGCTGAAAAGTAGTACAAAATTGTAAAATCTATAGAGATAACTTAGTATTTTTAAGAATCACCTACTCAAAACATTAATTTTTAAAATATTTTACTGCATATTTTTAATCATTTTTGCATATGACAGTAGTCTATAATATTTTATATAGAGACAATAGAAAGATAATTTATTCTTTCCTCTAGCATGGTTAATACTTTCTTTAAAAATTACACATTAAAAATTTAACTAAAAAGTAAATTAAACTCAACAATAAGGAAACAAATAACCTTATTAAAAGAATGAGCTAAACATCTTAACAGATACCTCACCAAGGAATATATAAAGATGGCAAATAAGGGCATGAAAAGATGCTCCACATCATATGTCATTAGCTAAATGCAAATGCAAATAACGATGAGCTACCACTACAAACTGATTATAATGCCCAAAACCCAGAACACTGAAAACACCAAAATTTGTCCAGGATGTAGAATAACGAGAACCCTGATTTGTTGCTGGTGGAAATGCAAAATGGTACAGCCATGTTGGAAAATAGTTTGATGGTTTCTTATAATACCAAGCATACTCTTATCATACACTTTGGCAATCACACTCTTTGGTATTTACCCAAAGGAGATGAAAATTTATGTCTGCACAAAACCTGCACATGAATATGTAAAGCAGTTTTATTCATAATTGCCAGAACTTGTAAGCAACCGATATTTTCTTTACTAGGTGAATGGATAAATAAACTGTAGTACATCTAGGCAATGGAATATTAGTGATAAAAAGAAATGAGCTATTAAGCCAGTAAAAGATATGGAAGAAATTTAAATGAATATTATTACGTGAAAGAACCCAATCAGGAAAGGCTACATACTGTATGATTCCATCTATATGACATTCTGAAAAAAGGCAAAACTGTGGAGACGGTAAAAAGGTCAGTTGTTGCCAGAAGTTGAGGGTTGGAGGGTGGTGAACAGGCAGAGCCCAGAGGATTCTTAGGGTAGTGAAAGTACTCTGTATAAT